>NC_140506.1:47625114-48035114 GCF_964339955.1 Pipistrellus hanaki | reverse complement strand
TCACTAAAATCAGGCTTTCAGTCTCACTCATTTCACTCAAACTGCTCTTGGCAAGGTCCCCTGCGACCTCTCTGTTGCTAAATCCAGTGGTCAGCTATCAGCCCCTATCTTACTGCCCCATCAGCAACACCAGACAGAGTTGAGAGCTATCTTCTACTTGAAACTTGTTATTTACTTGGCTCCCAGGGCAACATGTCTCCTGTGGCTCTGCTGCTCCTTTTCCCCGGGTTATCATTCTTCTCCCTGACCTCTGAGCAGGAGGTCGGTCATCTCAGTCAGTTTCCAGTTTTCTCACAAGACCTGTGTGCTGGGAACCCTCAGCCCCAGGCAAACCAGCAGAGCTGCTCACTCTACCTCTGAGTGTTTAAGTGTTTACCCTTTCCCCCAAAGCTGTTCTCCATACAGCCTTTCCCATAGCAACAAATGACAACAGCCCTTTTCCAGTTGCTCAAGCCCCAAACCTTAGAGTTCTTCATTCCTCTTGGGCTCTTAAGCTACCTGTCAGCCAAACTTTCAAAATATATTCAGAGTGGATCATCTCTCACCACCTTCTCTGCTGCCACACTGGTCCAAGCTACCATTATTTCTCCCTTGGATGATTGCAATAGCTTTTGAAAACAAGCCTTCCATCAAACTTTCCCCCCATCAGTTATTCTCAACAAAATAACCAGGGATGTTGTCAAAGCGAATAGTGGCCATAAAACTCACCAGCTCAAAATTCTTCACCAATTTCCATCTTGTAAAGGACAAAATGTTTCTAAAATCTACAAAAGGTTTTCGAGGCCCAGGTGATGGGTCCACTCAGAGCCATCTGACCTCAATCTCATAGGGCTCTCCCTGGCCTGCTCTCCTCCAGCTGAAAGGCCTCCTTGGTCCTGGGAACATCGGCAGGCCCTGTCTTAGGGCCTTTAATTTTGCTGTTGCCTCTGCTTACATGCATTTTCCCTGGGTAGTCCCTCTGCTCACTGCCATTAGTCCTTCCGGTATTAATTTAAACACCACTTTCTGAAAGAGGTCTTGCAGGGCTAACTACAATTACAGCTTCCTTTTATATTCACCCACTTCCTGTTACTATTTCCTACTGTATTTCTCCCTTAGCATTTATCTACTATGTATTTACTTTTCTTACTAAATGTTTCCGCTGTTGGAATCTAAGCTTCACAGGGCAGACTCTTTTTGTCTCCTTTATTCACGGCTCTGCCCCAATGCCTACAACCGTGTCTGGCACAGGATAAGTGCTAATAAGTATCTGTTAAATGAATGAGTAAGTGAAGCCCATAAAGACGTGTAGACAAAATTCTACACCTCAGAAGCACAGGTGACTTCTCTCTGGAGTTAGGCGGATGAATGTGACATGAGTTGTGAAGGAGTGGGCACTTTGTTTGAACCTGAGTGGCACTCAGGGTAATTTGACTTTTATCTCACCCCATAACCTGAGGATATTTCCGATATTTCCAGGCATTCTTACTGCTTCGGACCCTCCACTGACACTTAGAAAGGCCTTCTCTCCACCAGAAAATATCTATTATCCTATTCTTTTCCTGTCTGACTTTTAACCAGTGGCCCATTAAAAAAGATCTGACGTCAGCATGGACTTCACACCTGACAAAGGATGATGCTGTAGCCCAGGCATTTCAAACAGCAGTATGAATAACACTTACCTGGAGAGTTTCTTTAACTGCAGATGCTTAGTCCCCTCTCCCACAAGTTTTGAAACAAGCTCATTTTGATCCAGAGGCACAAGGACCACACCCTGAACAACACAAAGGAAAGAATTTGTAAGGGTGGCATCGCTGAAGGTCCACAGCGAAAGTAATTTTGGTCAAGGTCCTCTTTGGTGTTCCTTAAATTGCTATAAATAATCATCTGTTTGTCTGCCTGCTTGCCCACCCATCCATCCAGGCATTCAGGCATCCAGCTGTGTCTCAGTGTCTTAGGTTCTGTGCGAATGTGAATTTTCCTACAGGGTAGCAGTGCTGGAGGAGCTTTCTCCTTTCAAACCACCTCCTCTATCCTAATTACCATCTGCCCTTCCCCCAAAGCCAACCACAGCCTATAGGAATGGCATTCTCCCCTATTTGCTGCCATTCCTACCTTGTGTTTATAGCTAGTTGCTCCTCCTCCTCCACCTGTCAGCCAGGCTCTTGTTTCCATTCTCTCCTTCCCTGTTACCACTTCTCTCTCTCCCACCTCTGAACAAACAGCCTGTCCCCAGACACCTAATGGTAGCCAAGCTACTGGGGTGAATTCCCAGCTCCCTTAGCTGTGCTTCCTGCCTCCAACACCCCCTGCTCCTTATCTGGGTTCAGTTAATATCAGCCAAAATACATTAACCAAATGAAGAAGAGTGATGCATTAAAATATAATAATGTTGATAATTATATTTAAGGGGAAAAAATACACAATAGAAAGGTGGATCCACCTTTGAACACAGCCTGTCACACATATCCATATGGGCAAACAAAGTCCGAAATAAGCAAAATACAACAACTGAAAACACTGACAAAATTCCACCTGGCTGATAATACAATGCAATGGTAGGTAAGCTAATAATTCAAAGACAATGACAATTCCAGCAGCGATTGATTGTGTTGCCACCAGATATAGGAGCCATGAGGTCCTGTGGAGGCAATAAAAGCTTGTGCTTGTTAAATTAGTTTACAGAGTCTCCGCGCTACTGGCAGCAGGAATATTTATTCTAGCTGTTCTCGTGCCATGACTTATTTCCCTCATTTCTCGGCAAAAATCTCTTCTGCTGTGGAAAGGTTCCTTGCTCTGCCAGGGAGGCCTTGAGTGAGCCTGTGGACCCAGCAGTTTTCTCTAAAACCCTACATTCCTCATCCTTGAGCATGTCAGCTCGCCAGGCACAGGCTGGTCGCGGCCAGCAATCCTACTTGCTGCTCTAATGATCCCGAGAAGTCTATTTTCGTGTGTAGTAAGACCAGTGCCCACAGCCATCCAGCCTAACACAAGCACAAGTGCTTCAAGGAGAACAGAAATATCTGTTTGAAAAGCATATAAGTATACCTTCACCCTCAAATAAATGAATGCATTTTTGGCCCTAGGCATTGAAGCATTTAGCCAAGTGGCTCTAGGACAGAATTTAATATTGTATGTGTTTGTCCCGTCAAGAGGAAGGGTAATAAAATCCATAAGAGAGAAGGTTTTTCTTGCTCTGAGAATAACTTTACGTCTCACCATTAAAATATGTGAGATTCTGTGCCACAAATCTCACCCCTGGGGCCCATTGCTTCAGCACGTGCTACACACCCACATGCGTTGGCCAGGAGGCCTGACCTTGCAGGAGTTTGGGTACCTTCCTTTTGCCCTTCTAGCATGGTTTATCTTTTAAAAAGTTAAAAATAATTTTGTCCAGTACATTTTTTTCTAGATATTTGTGATCAGATTTTTATAGGTATAGAAATAACTAGACCAAACTATAACACAAGGGAATAAGAAAAAAAGTCAAACATGTACTGAATGCTTACTATCCACAAAGCACTGTGTGCATGTATTTGTATATTTATGGTTCAGGTAATTCTCACGATAACAGAATGCGTTGAGTATCCCAGTTTACAAGAACCCATTGAGGAACTGTCTCAAAGCCATACAGCAGTGTCTGGCAAAAGTCTGTGCTCTTTCCACCTTCCCAGGCTACTTATGTTTGAAGTCTCTGCAAAACTTCATGCTTTTCTGCCCTTTCCTCTTGGCATCACTTTTGCCCCTGGCCAGGCACCTTGTGTGTTAGATGCTCAAGTTCCTTGCTGAATTCATGCAATCATTCACTCATTTATTCTGGCAGTCAGTCTGACACGCTTTCAAACTTTTATTGGCTGCCTTCTAAGTACTTTTCTGGGCACTGGGCATATAGCAATGAGCAAAACAGGAAAAAGCCTCTGCCTTCTCTGACATTTTACAAGGGAATTAAAATAAGTACACAGGCTTTCAAGATGAAGTGTGATACAAGCAATTTAGTGGAAAAGCAGAGTCTCTGGCAGTCCAGGGGAGAGCAGGCAGCAGCCTACAGCGGGGAAGGAAAGGGGACGAGGAAAGGAAGACTACTTCTTGGAAGAGGTGACCTGAGGGGAGTCCAGTGGCTCTGTAGGAATTTCCCCCACCCCCCCTAGAATAGAGGAAGCTCATTTTCACTCAGTGAATGCCCATCCCCATGGCAAGTAGAGCAGAGTGGCAGGAACAGGAGGGTTGATAAATCAGATGAGGCTGTTAAAGTGAGTAGAGGCCAGACCCCAAAGGGGCTTGAGTCTTATTTAGATAAACTAAGGAGTTTAGCACTTACCCTACAGGAGATGAAGAGCTGAGTGGTTGTGCTGATTGATGGGTTAGAACAAAGCCCCCAAAGAGGCTGGTGAAATGTAAAACACAGGCACATGTATAAATGCTGTTTCTGCTTCCTTGGGGAGGAACTCTTTTTTAAACCTTAAGACAATAATGTAAAACTATGATTAAAATCTTTAGTTCTCGTGGCAAACTCTATTGAATTTTCCTTTTTTTTGTCTAAAATTGCATCATATAAACCATTTAAACTATTTGGAAGCTTGAGCCTCTGATCCCACATTATTGTTAAGCACTTTGTTAACGGAACTCTCAGCATGGTGATTGCGTATTTGTAACATGAAAAATTATCCATCTAAAGTGATAAACTTCTCTGTCCAAAACAAAATAAAGACACACAAAAATAAACCCTGAAAAATTATTTTGTATAAATTGGGATATTCTGTAATTACTATTATGTTTAAAATGTTATATTCAATTTCATTTACAAATATAGACATGTAATTTTACATAAATAAATGCATAAATATGATATATTGTAGAAATATCATAAAGGATTAATAACTGAACATATAAATATATAACAAAGCATACAGGCAGAAACACTTTAAATCACCCCCTTTGAAATTATCACTGAAATAATCATTGTGAGTATTTTAATGTGTTTTTAGCATTTTTTTGTTATGAACATATGTATACGTATATATGTATACATGAAATCACATATATATACATCCTTACCTTTTTATTTAAACTTAATGATATACTATATTTTGACATTTCACCTATTATTATATATTTTTTGAAAATAGGATTTTAATGCTTGTAAAATGTACATTCTATGGCTACCATAATATTATTAAACTGCTTTTTAATTTTTGGACATTTAGATTGTGGCCAAATATTTTGGCAGTGGAAATAATCTATAATAATAAAAGCATGATATGCTAATTAGACCAGACATCCTTCTGGAAGGCAGGGCTGTGAGGGAAACCTGGGTCCCAGGTGCCAGAGGGAAGCCAATGGAAGGAAGACCTATTCTTGTATGAATTTCGTGCATTGGGCCTCTAGAATAATAAATATAATAAAGAGCTATTATGCTAATTAGACTGAACAGCAGAATGACCATCCAAACAGCTTTCCAGATGACCTCTGGATGAAGCCAAGGCTGTGAGGGCTGAGGCATCTGGGGCTGTGAGGGCCGAGTCCTTTGCACGAATTTCATGCATCGGGCCTCTGCTGATGTAATAATACTGTACACAACGTTTTATTTATATTTGTACACAAAAATTTTTAAATATCTCTGTTTTCTAAGAAAATAATGGATCAAAGAGTAGGAATATTTGTAAGCATCTTGATATGCACTGTTAAGTTGCCTTAAAAAATATTGTATTTTTGCAAAGCAAAATAAGAAAATAAGTCAATGTAGAAAGAGACATAAAATTTTTATGCAAAAATTGCACATATTGAAATATGTTCTAGGGAAATATCCCAAAATACAGAAGAAGACAAACAAACATGTTTATCATAGTGCTAAAATAACCAAAAAATGATTATTTGTCTTAATTGTTCAACACTAGGGAAATGCGAGTATTATTTTGTATGACTTAATTGTTACAAATATTAACAATGATGTTTATTAATTACTAGAGGCCCAGTTCCGTGCACCAGTGGGATCCCTGGGCCTGGCCTGCACTCTCTTGAAATCCAGGACCCCTTGGGAGATGTCGGAGAGCCGGTTTCAGCCCAATCCCCACAGGCCAGGCTGAGGGACCCCACTGGTACATGATTAGGGCTGGAGAGGGACAATGGGAAGGCTCCAGGGCACATCTGGCCCATCTCACCCAGTCCAATTCGGACCCCAGCAGCAAGCTAATCTACTGGTCAGAGCATCTTCCCCCTGGTGGTCAGTGCATGTAATAGTGACTGGTCAAATGGTCGAACAAATGGTCAGACATTAGCATATTAGGCTTGTATTATATAGGATTATTTATCCTAATTAAAATATTAGAGCCTCAGTAACTTCTGAAAACTTCTCCATTTTAGACTTACAAGTTTTATGAAACAATGCAATTCCTTTATTTTACAGATCAGTTGGAATAGGATTGTCTGTCACTTGCAATAAAAATATCCTAATTGATATAATAAAAAGTGTACTATTACCTTATCTGTAGATCATACTGTTTAGATCTTAGGTGTACAAATAAGTAAGCGGCATATTTATTTTTAAAAGCTTTGAGTAAGCAAGTCAAGGTATAAAATAGCCCACTGATTTTATTTGTGATATAGGCATTGAGTCACTTGATGTGGACTAGTTTTTGTTTTAAATATCTTTTATGAATGGTTAGTTGTACATTAGAAAATATTTAAAAAATTACCTCATCTTAGGAATACTTTTAGGTCTCAATTCCAAATTTAATTTTATAAATTCACAGATCTTTTTTCACATACTGATAAAGTATGATAAATATAGTCTTGGATAAACTTCAATTAACTTCTCTCTCTGCAGTAGAAAATTCATTTCAGAATTACTCATAGTTACTCATGGACTTGTGGTGTTTAAGAGATGTGGAATAATTTCCCCAAAGTGCAAACTTGATTATTTTTCATGTACCTTTTATAATGATTCAGGTTTTTAAAGCTTCCGGAATGAAAATGTTCCTAATAACAAAAGTATGATTAGGCTGAGAACATATGTAAAACCTTGCCATTTCAAGTACAACTTAATTACAGACCATTTGAACATTAGAAAGCTTACAAGAAAATTTTCACCTCCAAACAGGAAGCAGTCCTGGGTATTTGATCCATTTCCCCTACAGCAACTTTCATTAACCTTTAAGATTCGCTTTCTCATTTACTGAATATCTGTGGCTTGTCCTATTGGAATCATACTTTTGTATATGTCTCTCTTTTAGGGACTTGCTGTAAGAGAGAAAGAACTGGGTAGAGAGAAATTGACACATATGCATTCAGTGTTTTCCATTCAGTATTCTCCATTCAGTATGCACCTGTCCATAGAACATATGTATTTCTCTCTGTATACATGAGGAAGCAGTGAGTCAGCCAGGCAGTTCTGGGAGGAACTGTACCAGAACAGGAGAGTTCATTAGCCCCATTGTTCACAAATGACAACTAGGAAGAAAGAGCATCAGCTTTACTGCAAGGAGATGGAAGTGCTAGCCGACCCCAAGGGTCTTCTTAGAGCACAGACTCTATGTGTAGAGCTCCAGGGAGAGTCTCTAGCTGACTCTCCTAATTAGAATGACAAGTTTATGATATGATAAAGAAAACAATAAACTAAGGGTGAGACATTCTGAGACCTCTGGCGCAGAGAGAAGCTGGCTGTTGGTTCAACTTCGCTCTTTCTCCTGACAGGAAGCAGAGCTCATTTCATAGCTCCTGTTGAAAGAAGCCACCACTATTGAAACATAGACCTGGATGAGACAATGAAATTAAGAGGGGAAAAATTCCACTGATTTCAGCCAAGACGTGTATGTGCATGGAAAAGACACCTGGAGGAAATATATAAGGAGATAAAGCGGTGCCACGGAGCATGTGAGAAGCGGCTACCTGTCCTTTCAGAGAATAAAACAATTACACTCTTTCACTAAGAAAAGGCTTTGCAACACATGGGGGGTCGCCTGGTGATGCAAATCCAGGCAGGATACACAGCTCAGGGTAAAGGAATCTGGAGACTCACCAGTAAGAAGTGATGCAGGGAATGGTGGGATGGGGTAACGGGGAGTGAAGCAGGACATAGAAGAAGAGCCAATTTACCTTTGAAGCTGTCTTTGTGGCTTAAACTTCTTCACTGGGACATTTAATAGTTTTTTTTGTGGTCAAATATGGTTAGGAAACAGCATTTCCCTTAGCTTCCTCCTCAGCATGCCCTTTAACATTTCAAACTGCTTAACTTTATTTTCAAAAGTTACATAACCACCTAGTTTTAGTTTATTTTAAATTGAGAGTTATTATTACCCCAGGGAAATAGTGAACCATAGAACATACTTTCAGAAATACTGCCTTAGAAAATTTGTTTCTGAGAATAATCTCAGCGAAAAGCTCAGAAAGGAATTTTCTGGAAATTCTCTTAGGGATCAATGGCATCTTCATTGGTGGACTTCCACCATGGGACCCTCTCCCCAACCAGAGGTATAGGACCAGCATCAATACCAGCTGCTGGGGAGCTTGTCCCTCTGCTAAGACTCGGGTTGGACACCGGAACACCTGTCTGGACTTTCAGAAGGGAAGGCTTGGTGCTCTGCATGATTGAGTCTTTGTGCATCTTCTCTCTTTGAACAGACATTCAAAGTCCAAAGTCTAAAAGCACACCGGTCTTTTAGAAATGCTGCAAACAAAAAAAGAGTGAGAAAGGCAAATATAAAAATTGAAGATCAGTATAGTATTTAAAATTAAAAACATTATTACTTGAAACAGGTGTAAAAATTCCTTCTAAAATTTGGATGGAATTAAAAACATGATGTCGGGTAAGGGCCCAGGAGGAAAAGGTTGCTGTTTACTTGGGAAAATGGCTGAACTAGTAAAATACAAATGTAGTTCCTACACAAAACACCATCTTTATAATTGCCAAACTGTTGAAAGGGAAAAACATAGGAAAATTACTTTTATAAATATTTTATAACTATAGAAAACTTTAGCTGAGTAGCCTAGACATAGTCTTTTAGGCTAGGAGCAATATACTCTTATTTTCTTATGATATAAGTAGATTATCCATCATTATTTGAGAACACCTTTTTTTGTACTGAGTTAAAAAAAAAAAAAAGAGCCGAAACCGATTTGGCTTTCGAACTGAAAGGTCCCAGATTCAATTCAAGTCAAGGACATGTACCTTGGTTGCAGGCACATCCCCAGTAGGGGATGTGCAGGAGGCAGCTGATCAATGTTTCTCATTGATGTTTCTAACTCTCTATTCCTATCCCTTCTTCTATGTAAAAACTCAATAAAGTATATTAAAAAAAAGAGGAGGCTTTATTCAGATGAAAGTTATCAATAGGTATTAATTAAGAATAGTTAGGAGGAAAAATGTGTACTGTTTTTCAAGAATTCTGAAGACTTGTCTTGATTGAATTGTCTATTCCAAGATAAATGAAACACTGAAGAGGTTATCACTTGACTCAAGTATTCTGGAAAAATAGTTTTTACCTAAGGGTAATGAGACTGGCTGGGGTGGGGGGTATTGGGAAACCTATGTGCTCTCTATGGGTTGTCACATTCAAACACAGGACACACCCGGGAAAACTGTGAATGGTTAGTTGTTCTTGGGGATTTCCTCCTCTCTGTCTTGGTATCTCCTAGGGGTCCAGTCTTTCAGTCCTCTAGTTGCCAAGGGTTCCATCTTTAGTACTGCATGCTGGCCTGCTTATATAACGCACCTTTCCTGAATTAAGATTCAATAAGTTGAATAAGTTGAAACTTCACATTTTACACTCTTTCCTATTTACAAGAGAAAAACATTGGGAAAAAAACACACCAATATGAAACAGTAGGAAGAGTTTAAAAATAGATTCTGGTGAAACACAAATAAATCATTGAAATGGTGATTTTGTTTACTGAAGAAATGTTAAGTGAAAAAAGACATAAATTATATATTTCATATAATTCATATGTAAAAATTCTCTATATACATTCTCTCCACACATGTGTATATTCTACATGAGTACTCTGTATACACAGTTACACATATATGCACACTTTGGTACAATGGCTCTCTAACTTGAGCCTGCATTAGAATCACCTGGAGCCTTATTAGACCACTGGGCCCAGCCCACAAGTTTCTGACTCAGGGGCTGGGATGGGGCTGGAGAAATTGTTTTCTAGCAAGTTCCAGCTAATGCTGGTGGTCTGGAAGAAGCCAACCTAAAGAAAATATCCTGGTTAGGGAAAGGAATTTCTAAAACCTGTGTCGTGTGTCTCTCCTCCCCCCCCCCCCCCCCCACCTTTTCCCAAATTATTAGGTAAGTTACTTCAGGATATCTTCAAAACCCCTTTAAAAAATTAAAAATAAGTTTATTTGAAATATTATTCCTCCCACTGCTCTAAGTAGGACAAATGAAGAGATCAATGAGAGGCCTGTGTCTGAGGGTGGAACAGGGACCACAAAGGGTATTGCTTCAGTTGTCTCTTGCCTGTAGCAAACACCCAGTCTTTGATGAATTAGAAAGCAAGTGAGATGACTTTGTGTGTGTGTGTGTGTGTGTGTGTGTGTGTGTGTGTGTTTGTGTGTGTAGCACATTTAACCTGAATACCAGGATGGTTTCAGGATGTCACAGTTACTTGATTGGTACTGGCTAAAGCCCTCACAGATATTTCCTCTTCTTATTACTCAATTTAGGAAATCAATGTCAGCCTGTAGGTGTGAACATGAGTTGGCAAACCCAGACAGGAATGCTGATGAGGCAGCCTCCTCTGCCTGAGGGACTCGTTCCCATTCCAGAAATGACTCATGTGTTGCCACTTCCCATGCCTTTTGCACACACCACTCTGTCTGCCTGAAGTGCCTTGGATTAAGCCGTTTTCTTTTGTTCTTGTTCCAAGAGCCCCCTCTGGGTGACTTTCACTTACCTGTCTTACTGTCATTTTTCAATGGTGTGCTGTTTCTTCCAGGGAACTGGAAATATCTTGAATGTGCAGCTGGTCTTGGCTTCAGCGGTGTAGCTCCAAAACCTATTAGAGTATCTGGTATTTGTTTTCTGTTCAAAGTAGAGTCATGGATATTCAAAGACAAAATTTCACCTTTAATATATGTAAAAGGATCCAACAAACTCAAAAGTGACTCAAAATTAAGCAAGCCAAGTGTGAAAGATCAAAATCTTTGTACTTCCTTCTTGTTGAAACTAACAGACCCACAAGCCCTCTTTATTTCCACACCTTCTCAGCCCTCAGTTTCCCACAGTCTCCATCTGCTCCAGGATCTGCCCATGCTCTGTGGAAGTTTCAGGAAACACCCCGGGTTTCTCATCTGACTGCTCCGTGCAATCTCTGAAAGGGGATTCACTGTCATTTTGTTCTCCTTAGAGATAAACAGAGCCCCACATTTTCCCAGATAAATAAAATGGTGGGTAAAGTATTTGATGCTTAAAGGAAGCTTGGAGATGTCTGATACTACGTTAGATTTTATTCTTGCTTTTAAAAGAAAGAATGAGTATTTCCATGTGTCTAGGTAGCTATCTGTTTTTCATTTGTATGTTATGTATAGAAAAGTATTTGAAATGATGTTTACCTCTTGTTAGTCACAAATAGTTTAGATAGTTAGATTTAAAAGACTTTTTAAACACCATTCTTTTTTTTTAAAAAAATATTTTATTGATTTTTCACAGAGAGGAAGGGAGAGGGATAGAGAATTAGAAACATCAATGAGAGAGAAACATCGATCAGCTGCCTCCTGCACATCCCCCACTGGGGAATGTGCCTGCCTGCAACCAAGGTATATGCCCTTGACCAGAATCAAACCCGGGACCCTTCAGTCAGCAGGCCAACGCTCTATCCACTGAGCCAAACTGGCTTCGGCTAAACACCATTCTTTATCTTGGTTAGTATTGATTCTTATGTATTATTTTTATAATTTCTATTCCAAAATAATGAAAGAGCGTACTGTGCCTGTAAGTATTTAGAAGATCACATGCCTCATCGAATGTCAATATGGATTTTTCTGTCCTGTTACTCAGATATCCAAACATAGAAATGCATAGATGCAAATTACCAAACCACAGGGCAGAAAGGCGACTTGTATCTATTTATAGCAGTTTGACTCTGGAATTCCTGCGGAGCTGACCTGTGTGCCCTCTCAGTCTGCAGTACATGGAGCCTCTGTGGGGAGGAAATCTGACACCTACAGGTGGATCAAGAAGGGAATTATTTCAGTCAGTCAGGTGGTTCTGTCTTTAGAATGACTCCGAAGCAATGCTGTTTGTCAAACTTTCCCCCCAAAAGGCATGTGACCTCATGGATGAGAAGTAGAGCACAAGGTGGTCAGGACCTGAGTTCTCTAGGTAAGACATGGTGAAGGGTGGTGGCTCCAAATGTGCTTGGTAAAGAATCTCTTACATTGTTATCTGCATGACTTTATGAGGTTTTGATGCTGCTCAGATAACAAGATGAGTTGTGAGATAGAGCATCCTATAGGAATTTCCAAGTGAATATCCAAAAATTATAAGCTTATTTTATATAAACCAAGTTTGTTTAGAAAGTATAACTGAATTTGGTAAATTTTCAGTTCCAACTAGAAGTTGTTAATTAAGAACCAGGAAAGAATGGCAGTCTGCTGGCATGATATTTGAGAAGATAAGATTTAAATCAGCCATTACCTTGTGACAAATAGTTTCAGAACAGTTACTACAAGTTAAATATAAACTTACTCTATATCTTGTCATCATAAAATTGATTATTTGTCTCTGTTTGCTGTGAAGGGCATTCAGCTTTCTTAAAATATAGGAGATGTCAATCAACTTTCTTAAAATATATGAGATGTCAATATGAGTAGTTTCAATAATTGTTTTATAAGTTCCAAATGTGACTATTGTACATATAGAAACCCGATTTATTAGAATGCTGCAAAAACAAAACAAACACAAAAAAAGCCTGTGTCTTTCCACTTAAAACTGTCAACTAAGTTTTTCATGAAAGGTTGATTTATTGTACTATAGGACTGTTAATGATAATTAACCAATGGTAGCATTAATCTAGCTCACATTAATTCAATTAGCAAAGAAAGAGTGTAGATTTTCTTAAAATCAGTCACAATGGAAGATATAACTCTTCTTTGTTTACAACTACAATCAATTAACTTTGACACACTATGAGAATCTCGATTTCTTTTGTATAGCATATACTATACTATATAATTCTGACCACATAGTGCCATATAGTAACTTTTAACCCTCTTGAGTCGACAATACTCAATAGTAAAAGATCTGACCCTGAAAGCCAAGGATTTTACTGACCCATTTTGGTTTCATTACTTGTCTATGATTCAGAACTCTTTTTTGTTGTAATTGTATAGATCAGTGGTCTGCAAACTCATTAGTCAATAGAGCGGCAAACCGCAGCTCACGAGCCACAGTTTGCTGACCACTGGTATAGATAATTCCACTCAAAATGACTCAAGCAAGAGAGCTTACTAGCTCCCAGCACTGTAAAGTCTAGGCAACATGCTAGGCAAGAACCAGTGGTCATAGGATGGTGTTAGGATTGGCTCTCTCCATCCTGGTTCCACTTCCTCTGGGTTGGCTTCATTCTCAGGCACTCCTCCCATCAGTGGTCAGATGGCCACTCAGAGATCTAGATGTTCATCTTTATCAGTCCAGCAATCTCAGTAGAAAGAGAGCTTCTACCCCAACAGTTCCAGTGAAAGTTCTGGATCTGAAGGTTATTGGTTCTGATTGGCTGTTTGGTTCAGCCCAATCCTGCCATAGGATTGAATTGTCATTGCTTTTGTTCTCAAGAAGCAAGTTGTGTATTTTCTGCTACATAAGCAACAGCTTTGGGAAGACACTCTAAGGCCAGTAATTATATGGGTGAAACAGAAATACTGTATTCCAAGTGAAGTTAATTTTAGCAGAAGTCAGATAAAAATGTTGTCAACAGCAAATGTGCTGGCAATAGAGCCAAAATTCCTGTTGCCAGTGACTGGTTGATTGGGCTAGTGGTCCCCAGTGTGGTCACAGAAAGCCAGACTGGACCTCCTGGCCATCCCAAAGATTCTTTAAAGTCTGAAGTTAATGTATGGGGCTTAGTACATAATAATCTGAGACATCACAAGTAGAAAGTAATCCTGAATTAGACATTAACTTTATAAATTAAAGGTGTGTGTGTGTGTGTGTGTGTGTGTGTGTGTGTGTGAGTGTTTAGGGGAGAGGAGGGCTCAGGGACCTATGCTGATAACTGTCCCAAATTTTGATTTATTTTCCCATGGAGTAAGCTATTCTGTGAAGAAAATCTCTAAATAGAAGGGGGAAACATTGATTCTTACTATGAAAGCAATTTAGATGCTTTTTAAAAAAATCCATGTTCAAATTTTGTTCAGGGTTCTGTTTTCTACAAAGGATATAGTATTTTTAGAAAATCACTTAGTCTCCTTGTAGATAGTATCTCAACTCAGTTTACTGAAATGAATGTTACTGGATAATTAAACTAATGAGTCATTCTGGGAAAAGAAATTAAGGCTAAAAATGCAAAGATAATTGGAAAAGAATTCTGCTACTGAAGAGAACTTTGGCATAAAGAGGAAAGGCGCGGCTACATTCTCATTGCAGAGATGCCACATTAGCTTTTTTTCTTTTTTTCCTTACGAAGAAAAGCAGAAATTCTGATCACAAATGTGTGAGTACAAAATAAGGTTTTCCCTATGAATCAGTTAAACCAGGATAATATAATAGCTTGGCATCTGATTTATAAATTAGAGATAAGTTGACAGATGAACAATTTCATTAGTAAGCTAAAAAAATTTTAAAAAAAAGAAAATTAGGTGAAAGAGAATGAATTGGCCTGTGATGGTAATGAGATGAGTCTGCTTCAGTCTCTATCATGGTCAGGCAAGATGGCCCTTCACTTCACACAGAAAGACCTTCACTGTGTGTTAGACAAACAACAGTGGTAGAAAGATATTAAATTTCTCAACATCCACATACCAACTTTAGAAATTCCCCTAATTGTGTCTGATTGAGCTATATTCTCATGCTTGAAAAATCTCTGTGGTCAGCGGAATTAGTACTCAGATTGACCCACTGTAGTGGACTGAATATCTGCCACCTGTGACTATGCTACCATACAATGTAAAAGGGACTTTGCATATATGATTGAGGTATTTTTTATCTTTACTTGAGGATATGTTTATTGATTTTAGAGAAGAAGGGAAAGAGAAACACCATTGTGAGAGAGAAGCATCCCATCAGTTGCTTCCCATATGTGCCCTACCAGGGATCGAACCTGCAGCGTAGGCATGTGCCCTCACAAGGAAGTGAACCCACAACCTTTTGGTGCACAGGATGATGCTCCAACCAACTGAGCCACCTGACCAAGGAAAGTGAAGGATTTTGAAAGGGAGATTATCCTGGATTATTTTGGCAGGCCCAGTGTAGTCACAAGTGTTTTTCTAACAGAGAGGCCAGTGATTTAAAGTTAGGGTCCAAGATGAATAATTAACTTATATTTAGAGTAAAGCTAAGAAAGGAGTCTCTCTCCCACTTTTAAATTGCCCACAATTATTTTTTATTTTTTTATTTTTTTATTTTTTATTTTTTTTTTATTAATAAGTTTTTATTTTTCATATTATTACAAATGTTCCTTCCCCCCCCCCCCCACCATTGCTCTCCTCCACCAGGTTCCCACCCCACCCTCTGCCCTTTCCCCTCTCCCCATTGTCCTCATCCATAGGTGCACAGTTTATGTTCAGTCTCTTCCCACGCCCCCCTCTCCCCTTTTCCCCAAGAATCGTCAGTTCACTCCCCTTCCATACCTCTGATTCTATTATATTCAACAGTTAATATTGTTCATCAGATTTTTTTAATTTCCTTGGTTTTTAGATTCACTTGTTGATAATTACGTATTTGTTGTTCATAATTTTTATCTTTGTTTACTTTCTCTTCTGAAAGAACCCCCTTCAGCAATTCATATAATTCTGGTTTGGTGGTGATGAACTCCTTTAGCTTTTTTTTATTAGTGAAGCTCTTTATCTGGCCTTCGATTCTGAGTGATAGCTTCGCTGGGTAGCTTATTTTTGGCTGTAGGTTCTTGCTATTCATCACCTTGTATATTTCTTGCCATTCCCTTCTGGCCTGCATGGTTTCTGTTGAGAAGTCAGCTGACAATCGTATAGGTGCTCCTTTATAAGTTACTACCTTCTTTGCTCTTGCTTCTTTTAATATTCTCTCTTTATCTTTTGCTCTTGGAATTTTAATAATGATGTGTCTCGGTGTGGTCCTCTTTGGATTCCTTTTGTTTGGAGTTCTGTGCACTTCCTGGACTTGTAAGTCAAATTCTTTCACCAGGTGGGGGAAGTTTTCTGTCACTATTTCTTTCAGTATGTTTTCGATATCTTGCTCTCTCTCATCTTCTGGAACCCCCATAATTCTGATGTTGGTTCGCTTGAAGTTGTCCCAGAGGTTTCTTACATTATCTTCAATTTTCTGGATTCTCTTGCCTTCTAGCTTCTGTGGAGGAGTGTCTTCTGGCTCTTTATGTTCCAAATCTTTGACTTGATTCTTGCGATCTTCCCTTCTGTTTTTAGGACTCTGTAGAATATTTTTTATTTCAGACAATGTATTCTTTATTTCTTGTTGTTCCCTTATCATTTCTTGATGGTCTCTTTTCATATCCTCATAGGCCTTATCCATCTTTTCTAGGAAATTCTTGAAAAACCTTATAAGCGTAGATTTGAACTCTATATCCAGACGCTTTTTGTCCTCCATTTCTTTCGTTTGTGATCTATTTTGTTGTCGCATTTCGCAGTTACAGATGGGACGGGATTTCAGGGTGGAGCCTGCAGCTTTGGCTTCCGTAAGCCCCGCCCTATGCGGGTCCTTCAGTGCTCGCTGCCGGAGCCTCTGAGAGAAAGGTGCCCTCGATTTTCGCCTGCTGCCAAACAGTCTATGCTCTCCCACAATGAGCCCGGTATTGGGGTTCAGTTCAGTTGGAAGTGGAGTTGGAGGTGGCGTTCACAGCAGTCTGGAGCCTCTGTCTCCTTCCCGTCAGGGCAATCCCGCGGCACAGCCGACCGTCCCTTCTCTGGGGGCAGTGTGCGCGCCTCCGGGACCTCCTTTCTCCGCTACCCCGGGGTTCCGACTTACAGCCCAGCTCCCTATGGCTGAGCCTGAGTCCCCGGGGTCTGGCCCATAACGGGGGTTCAGAGCAGTCAGGGGCCCAGCACAGTCGGAGTTTTATCTCCTTTCCGCTAGGGAACGCCCGCCAGGCACTCGGCCTCCCTCCTCTCCGGCTCCGTCCTCTCCGGCTCTGTCCTCTCCGCGCGCGCCGCGTGTCTCCGTACCTTAGGCTTTTACAGCTCCTCCGTGCTTCCTTCTGGTTTTCTCCTTGCTTCTTGTTGTAGGATTTCCAGTCAGTCGACTTTCCTGTAGTTCTGGGTAATGTCCATTTTATATTTTAGTTGTATTTTATTAAAATTGTTGTGTGCGGCTGCGGCTAGTTGCCTACCCGAGCAGCCATCTTGGATTCCCCACAATTATTTTTTAAATTCAGTGATTGTGAATGATATCAGTGATTCCTGCCACATTAAAGCACCATCTTTTGTCCCATTAATTTTTTGTCAACTTATTTTAAACTTTACATAAAGGAAAGGCAATTATAAAAATTGATACATACATATTAAAATTAAAAAGTTTGCCACCTAACATCATTTCAGGTACTACCATATTTTTCAGATTTAAAACTTTTGCATACTCTTAGTTCATAGAATGAATAGCTTTAATTAACTTTTACCCTAACTATGCTGGTAATCGAAAAGCATGGACATCACACTTTAGCTTCTAATAAAGGCAGAGTGGTAAAATTTCCATTAAGAACAACAAAAAGGTTTGAACAAAATATGAAAATAATCTTTTAAAAGCATCAGAGAGCTACCGATGCTGCAAAGAATTATGGGACTAAGATCTAGGGTAGGTAAACTCAGAGAGTTGAGCTTGGAATTTTGGGCTGCTTTTCCAAAATTACCTGCAAAATCCAGAAATGTTGGTTGAGAACCTGAAAAGCTGAACAGATATTTCAACAGACTCATGTAGCTGGGAGAAAAATGAAAGGAAGCAAGTCTCTGATAAACCTGTATGCACTGAATTGGCACTTCACGGATCCACCCACTACCCAAGTAAGGGTGTGTGGAAATTAGGCCAGTGCTCTCAGGTGCTGAAGCCCAGGTTCAAATAATTCTAACCCTTTATTGTTTTAAGCAAATCCTTCATGGTACTAACCAGAAGTAAAGGTAAATTCTTTAATATCTTGCATCCAATAAAAAAGATATAAAAGGAAACTAGAGAATTTGATTAAAAACTACAAAGTAAAATAGACACTCACTGGATTTAAATAATTCAAAACCATATAATTTTATTAAGGAAATAAAAACACAATATAAAGAACTTTTGTAAAGACCTAAAAATAAAATGAAAAGAGAAATACAATGATCTCACTTATATATGGAATCTAATGAACAAAATAAATTGAACAAAATAGAAACAGGCATGGATACAAGGAACAGACTGTCAGCTGTCAGAGGAGAGGTGGGAGGGGGAACTGGGTAAAAGAAGGTGAAGGTATTAGCCAAAGAACATATATTCATAACCCATACACACAGACCACAGTGTGGTGATGTCCAGAGAGAAAGGGGCAGGGGGAAGGGTGGAGGTGGGCAAAGGGTGGGAATGGGGATATCTGAAAAAGTGTCAATAATAAAACTAAAGTTAAAAAAATTAATGGCTCCAAGGTTGGACTTTACAGAAGAGCAGATACCACTGAAGGGAGAATTAATGAACAGTGATAGAACAGAAGAAAATATCTAGAATGAAGTACAAAGGAACAAAAGGTTGGAAATACTGAAGATAGTGAAAGACCCAGAGAAGATACAGAGAAAGATAGTATATGTTCCACAGAAGTTCCAGGAGAAGGAGAAAAAGAGTGGAGCAGAAAAAATATTTGAAGAGGTAATGCCTGAAAAATTTTCCAAAACTGTTGAAAGATATCAAGCCATAATTTTGAGAAGCATTACACCCCAAACAAGTTAAATACAAAGAAAATCACACCTAAATAACTTGATAATTACATGATAAACTGCTGAATAATAAATGATGACAATATAGACTGGGATGTGTTCTTTATACAAGAAAAATACGAAAGTTTTGGTGAATTGGAAATCGTAAAAGCAATGAAATGATTCTAGAAAGCAAGCTACAGCTGGGAAACAAGAGGCAGTTTCTCAGATGAGAGAATACCACTCCACTGACTGAACATAAGCACTGACTACTTTTTTATGCACTGAAATTTCAATATTACAAGTAGCTTCAAGCTGAAAGCAGAGGAACATAAATTAACCCATACACGCAACATGTGTTGAAATGTCTACATATGCCAGACACATTTCTAGGTATTAGGGATCCATGGTCAAGACTACACATAGCCTCTGCCCTTATGATCTTGCAGTCTAAAAAGTTGTTGAATTGGGGAATAGACCCCGCCAAAAATAACCTAATTAATTCATTAGTATTTAAAATTGTGATTAATGCTATAAAGAAAATAAAAAGGAACTGAAAGAGAATAGCTAGACATGATGACTTCAATGATGATGAGCTGGCCATGTGAAGAGCAGAAGAAAAAGCAGGGCCAGCTGTTGGGGTGTAAGCCCTGTGCATTTGCTCAGGGCTCTGAGCCTGAACAAAGGGTCCTGAGCCTGGCATGAAGCTCTGCTGTCTCCATCTTTATGTTCTTGATAAGGTTTGAAGAAAAATGCATTTTAAGTTTGCACTGGATCTGGCAAAGACCATGCTGGTTCTGGGGCAAAGCATTCCAATGAGAAAAAAGACACACAGTATGTTCCCAGCCTTGAGGCAGGGAGGAACAGGTTGTGTGAGAACTGAAAGAAGGCCAGGAAGGCTGAGTAAGGAGCCGAGTGGCAAGAGGAGGGCAGAGGAAGGCAGAAGCTCTGGCAGCTGTGGGAGTGGATGCTGTCACCCCCAGGTACTCAAGTGTTTCTCGTGGCACAGGGGTGACTCCTTTCAGAAGTTCTTAGGTGGAGGGCTTTCCAGATAATCCATCACTGAAATGGAGCTAAAGCCTTGGGTTATGGGCCAAGAAGAAATCACAAGTAGTTGGAAGACAGTGCCTCAAAACTTCCTGTTGATGTTTGCATCACCAGGTAGAGGCAGCTGGATCCGGATGCAGAGCCCAATGGGGCCATTGCTGGGATCCTGGCCTTTTAACAGTTGTCGAGGAAGGTGCCAGCACCAAGTAGAAGGATCTTCAGAATTGACTGGGAATTGTCTTTCTCCAGGTTGTTGTTTTAAGTAATGTTTCAAGTCCTGAATTCTTTCTTTATAGGCAATTTGGCATATTAACAGAGCCTGTTTGATTTGAGGAAACAGAGTGGTTCATAAGCTGATTGGCTGTTATTAAGTTATGGATAGCAGGTTGTGCTATCAGGGGATGAGTATCTAAAATCATTTGTAAGTTTCAAGTGTTTTTCTCTATAGCCAGGGTAGAACGTACTAGATCATGTGTGAGAAGCAGCTATTTAAAAAAAAAAAAAAATCTTATTGCTGAAAGTATTACATAGGTTCTCCTTTTCCTCCCATAAACCTCTTCCAGCTCTCTCCCATTCGCCCCTCCCCCCATTGTCTCCCTTCTCCAGGCCATCACCACCCCATTGTCTGTGTCCACGGGTTATGCATATATGCATACAACTTAATTGGTTGCTCTCTTCCCACCCACCCTCCCCTGCTTTCCCTCTGAGGTTCAACAATCTGTTCAGAGAAGCAGCTACTTTTTTATTTCTCTTAAACTTTGAGATCACCAGATATTCAGGAGACAGTGCTTTAACAGAACTTTGTTAGAATTGGTGAGTAAAGAGAAGTTGCTACCAGCTGCTAATTTTTCTCCCTTGAGAATTCAGGAGACCCTTGGGGAGAAGGCACGGGGCAGTAAGAAGATCATATTGGAATCACCTTGCAGGGCATTTCTCTAAAGTGTATACATCTGAGGCCCCTAGGTCAGTGACCCTTCTGAGGTCCCTAGCCTTAGATAAAGGGGGACAGGGTGGATGTAGCAAATTGAACTAGTACAAGGAAGCCTTGGTAATATACCCTCAACACCTGATGTATCTATGAGGATGGGAAATTGCTTAGCAGGTATTCCTCTACTCACCTGAAGAATAAAATTTATTATCAAGATTAATAAAAATGATACCTGCTATTATTGACCACCTAGTATGTGCCACATACTTTATATACATTCTTGCACTTAATTCTCACAACAAATCAAACACGTAGTTATTATCTTTCTACAGTTGCCAGAAGTGAATCTTGGAGAAGTCAGGTAAGTTACCTGGGGACTGAGTTCTCAAGGCCAGTGAGTGCCAGCCTAGAATTTGCACTCAAGTCTCCCTGATGTCAAAGTTCATCCTCTCAATGATTACCCCATTCCTTGCCCAGGAAACATCTTCTCCCTGTTGCTACAGAATTGGAACAGTGCTGGGGAAGCAGTCAGCGTTTGTCCTCTTCAAACTGGCTGATTCCTGATTGGCCCAGAACTTATAGGAAGCAGATGGAGCAGACAGTAGGATCCTGCTGAGCTCAAAAGAGACAGTCAAGCCCTGCTCATTTAGCCTTTTTTACATGACATTTTGTTAGAATGGAATGGTATGAAAACCAGGGCACTTAAAGGCCTAGTTCTATGGATGTGTGCATTTGAAACCTAGATCGGTTGTATTATGGTTTTTAAATACTGGCCAGTTCTGCACAGTGTGTTTTGTTTTAAATACCAGATGGCGACAAAAACCCAGGCAGATTATCTCAGGATATATAGGATTTTTTGGCAGTAAACCGGGCATTTTGGGAGGTATATTAACTCTTTCTGCCCACTGAAGTGGTAGCTGATGCTTTCAAAAGGCTTCTCTAGTGTTAAAGAGAGACTCAATCAGAGAATTTCAGAACTACCTCATAGTGTAAGTCATTATTAAAATTAAGGAGTAAGTTACTTTCCAGAAAATTAAAATGATGTATTCGATACGAGAAAAGTACTTTTAACTTGGACTTTATGGTGATCATGGAGATGAGCAAAGATGATGATCTAGCCACTCTGGCTTTCTGTTCCCTGACTTTGGTGAACCCTTTCCAGCCTCTATGTTCAAGTGTTCTCTCTGCCTAAGATAGTCCCCACAGCTCCATAGTGTGGCTGTCTTTTTCTCATCCCCTGGGTCTCAGCTCAGACGTTATGTCCTTGGAGAGGACTTCCTTAGGTATTCTCCATCAGTGACTCTCAACCTGTGTGCCCAGTTTGTTTCTCACAAAACAACATTTTACTTCCTGCTTCCTTTTCTAGAATATAATCTCTATGAGGGCAGGATCTAGTGTTTGGTGTAGTGCTGTGTTCAGTTCCTTTACCGTAATGCCTGGCAAAATCAGGATCTCAAAAAAATCTGCTAAAAGAATTAATAATTGATTAATTTACAGTACTTTAGAAATGTCAAATTATATTAGAAAAATCTGCAAATTTTATTTTTATATTTGATCATCATAGTTAATAATTATGAATACTTGATTTCCAAAACAGATTGATTAGAAATAGCAAGCAGATGTGTAGTACTATAGATTTCCCCCCTCTTTTTGAGGGAAAATATAAAAGTGCAGTGTCATATGTGATTTAAGGCAGAGAGTCTTGAAGCAATAAAGACAAGAGTTAGGCTTTATGTTTGCCTGGGAGAAAAGAGTATGAACAGAAGAAGCAGAAACAAATTTATTACTACACTGAGCACTTTTGTTGAAGGGCTCTTGACTGAATTATGACAGCAGAGATGAAAAGGAAAAATAGTCTGAAGAACATCAGTGACTGGAGAATAATATTGTAGTTTCTATCTGAACTAGATTTGAAAATTCTTCATTGTCTAATTATTTCTGGCAGGTATATACTGGGTTACATTTTATGAGTCCAGGCTAGATTGTTGGAAATAGGAAATTAAATCCAGTATCCTAGTGTGATTAGAGTGGAAAAAAGCAAACAAACAAACAAAAAAAAAAACCAAACCCAAAATGATAGTGCAGGTCTTTCAAAGGAATTAGAGAGATACTAAATTCTATTGGACTTGAAAGTCTGAAACTTTATGCTAATCTGAGTAAAGCACATTTAATTATACCAAGAATTGGCAAGTTAACAATGAAGAAAGGCAACAGATTTCAGGGGAGGAAACAATTATATGGCCTCAATAATACTAAGTATTGGATATCTTTAGCTTGAATCTTTTCTTACAGTTGGAATGATACTAATAGTATGCAAAAATATTATGATAGATGGAGAAATTGCGTTTTTAACTATCCTAAATGTATCTCATTTGCTTCTATGCTCCTAAGAATAAACAAAGCTCACATTTTACATTGATAAGCCTGCTTAAGCCCAAGAATTTGGCATCTATATCTATCTTGGTATGGATAAGAACGCATTTTATTTTATATATATTGCCTGCTTGAGTATTATTCATTTGCCCCTCATCTTCAAAGTGCTTCATTGCAAACTAAAATTCTTCTCCCACACTTAGTTTTAAACCGCACTGAAAAGCCAGGCAGAGTCTTCATTGAAGGTCTTCTGCACATCATGGCGCCAACTGTGAGGAATCCCAGGTGGTACTGTGATCTCCTCTCAGCTTCTCCAGGTCAGGTCGCCCCAGTCACAAACAGGACTTCAGAAGTGGAAGGGCACTGGGAACTATGGTGGGGAGCTGCTGTTTTGGCCCCAGGGGGCTCATTCTTCTTTCTTTGGGTAACAGAACACACTCATTTTCTTTGGGGAATAAGCCCTGGATATGTCCCAGGCCTGGCCACACTGCGCCTCCAGTCCTGCTGGCTACGGTGTTTGGTTGGGATGAGCACTCACTGACCCTGGGACTTCTCAAGGATCTATGCTCATGTTAGCCTGGAGACTGGAAGCTGCCATGTACACAGAGCCTACTGAAAATGAAACAACACAGAGAAAGAGGGAGGCTGTCTCCTGGCAACTTGACTTGAGCTGGTGAATTCAGCTTGTCACTTGAGTTCTGACTGAATGAAGAGTCACGTGTCCCAGAGGTTCAATGTTGGTTCATGGACCAATGACTTTCTGCAATTAAGTTATCACTCATTCGTGGTGAAATAAGAAAAATCAGGTTCAAGGCAATGAGTTTTTCAGAGAACTAGCTTTTCAATCTGAAAGACTGCTCCTGTTTCTAGAGATTGGATGCTTCCTACAATTTTTATTTTAAAATCTCCTTTCTTTGTGATAGCAGATGGTATCTTTTTAAATGTCCTCACTTGGTATATATGTTATGTTATGGTAAGTAATGACAACTTCTGTAATTCTTAAATATCAATGGGTTAACCCAATAACTTCCTTGTTTTCCTCAAGTGAAATCTGAATACAGGGAGTATTACTAATTCACTCAGAGAACCTGCCTCCTTCCACCTTGTGGCTCTGCCCTCACCTAGGTCCCCAAAGTCTTCTCCAGCCAGCCAGCAAGCATAGAAAGAGAAGGAAGATTTAAGGAGGGAGCATTTTATTGGTCATGGTTGGAAGTGGAGAACATCACTTCTATTCCCATTTCATTGGCCAGAATTCACCATGTGACCAAACTTAATAGCAAATGAGACTGAGACATACAGGTTAGCTGTGTGCTCAGGAGGAAGGAGAAGCAGGATTAGTGACAAATTACGGTACCCAATCCCTGCCATATTTGGCAAAATTAACCTTTAGGCCTTTTGTCATATCTTCTTTTGTTCTTTGAAAATTTAGTACTGCATCAGATCCACAAAAATTTGGTAACCACTGACCTAGTTCATTTTCTTCATTTAATAAATTACTACTGATGGCTTTCCCTCCAAGACAACTCACTTTTAAAATTGAAATAAATTTACTACCCTGAGTCTTCAAATAGCTGAACCCCTTCAGGGTCCCATATCTTCAGTCTGGGTGAAGCCCCCACCTGTTCCTCCCAGGTAGAGTACAATGGGGGTACTGGGGAAAATGGGGAAAATGCACAATGGTTGCTCTAGCCTGAGATTCTTTTATTTCTGTATTCCATCAGAATGTCCTTGCTCCCGGGGTTTACATGGCTGCTGAGGACTCTGGGATATTTCCTGAGGAACCTGAGGTGTCAGATGTAGTACTGACCAAAGGCGGAAATTCATGAATGGGATTCCTTACCTCTGTTTGTTTTAGATAAGTCTAGCCTCTCTTTATATGTGTGGTTTTCAACTATTAAAATATGAAATAGCCCTGGCCAGGTAGCTCAGATGGTTAGAGCATTGTCCCCATTATTTCAAGGTTGCAGGTTCAGTCCCCGATCAGGGCACATATAAGAATCAACCAATGAATGCATAATAAGTGGAACAGCAAATTGATAATATTCTCTCTCTCTCTCTAAATCAATAAATAAAAAATATGAAATAATTTTTCTTGTATCAATTAACATAATTTAGGACTTTTCATGTTACATGGTCTACACTTTGGGAAATATTGCTTCAAGCTGACGGCTCCTGGCTGAATATGGTTTAGATTTTTCCATTCTCCATACCCTTACCCACCCTGAGTCTCCTACCTGGGAAGTTTTCTTCTCTTCATTCCTTTATCCAAATCCTTTAGCTCCCAACAAGGCCTTTTTCTTAGCAAAACCTTTCCAGCCTCCTCTAACCATAGGAGCTTCCTCCTCTTCTCCCCAAGCATGTGCTTCCTGTAGCAAGACTGCACTGCTTCACCTTCGATATCCCTGTCTATGGTTATTATTGACTTTTCATTGTCTCATATCATATAGTCTCTATATCTGCACACATTTTGTTGATTAAATATTTATCAAGCAGCATGATAGATGTGATAAATGAAGTCAAAAGGAAATAAAAACAGTGGTATCTCAATCTATTTTTGTTAATCCTCACATGAGGATACTTTTTCCATTGCTTCTCAGAGAGAGTGCAGGGAGAGAGAAACATCTATGTGAAAGAGACACATCGACTGCTTGCCTCTTGCACCCATCCTGACCAGCATGGTGAACGAATTTATAACCCAGGTATGTGCCCTTGACTGGGAATTTAATCTGTGACCCTTTGGTGTGCAGGCTGACATTCCAACCACTGATCACACTGGCCAGTGCTCAATCTACTATTTAAAAAAGAACCAACACTAGTAAAGATGGAAAATACTGAGGCAGATAACCTGAGAGTAGAAATAGAAAATACCAATGGCTCAAACTATTTCAGCATATTAACAATCTAAAATGATCTAGGAAACAGAAATGAAGAATGGTAGGTCAGAGGTAAGGGGAGATTGCCTTAATCAAATAGAAAAATTGAAAATATAATAAAGTTGAATTACTCTGTCCATACTCCCAACTGCTTGGATTACCGGATTTGTAGCATTGTTGGCCTTTTCCCTCTCCTGGAACATTTTCTTGTGTGTTGGCTCTTCAATTAAGGAATGTCTGTGCTGCTCGAGGTGGTCATAAAAGTCAGATGGGGAGAGGAGGCTGAATCCAAATGATGACGTGGCTGGGCTCTGCAGGCAGAGAGTTCACCTTGTTCCCTTTGGAAAATACAGAGGTGTCTTGAGCTTGTTCTCTCATTTCTAATGTCCTTGAGTTCAGTTTGGGTTTGAAATGGTATATATATATATGGTATATATATATATATATATATATATATATATATATATATATATATATATATATATATATTTTTTATTCCCCCCCCCCCCAGAACCTGCTGAAAGATACAATATGGGTTTAAAAAACTGGCAGACTTACTGTTTATTTAATTATTATTTTTTCATCCTTACCCGAGGATATTTTTCCATTGATTTTTAGAGAGAGTGGAAGAAATAGGAAAAGACAGAAGGAAATATCAGTATGAGAGAAACACATCCATTGTTTGCCTCCTGCACATGCCCTGACCAGGGCCCAGGCCAGGGAAGAGCCTGCAACTGAGGTAGCTGTCTTTGACAGGAATCAAAACTGGGATCCTGAGATTCGCAGGCTGATGATCTATTCATTGAGCCAAACTGGCTAGGGCTACTGTTTATTTTATTTAAACTAGGAAATTAAATATTTAAAATTATTAGAGAAATTAATAAAGGGTTAAAATGTATACAGTTTAGTTTTAAAATAATTTAGGTGGGGTTGGCAAAGAATAAAAACTTAAGAATTTTTGTTTGCTAGATTTTTAGAGAGGAAGGAGAGAAAGAAAAAGAGAGGGGGAGAGAAAGAGAGGGGGGGGGGAGAGAAAGAGAGAGAGAGAAAGAGGAACATGTGAGAGAGATATACCTATTGATCATTCTGAGCAGGGATTGAAACAAAACCCAGGTATGTGCCCTTACTGGGAATCAAACCCACAACCTTCTGATACACAGAAAAAGGCTCTAACCAAGTGAGCCACACCAGCCAGGGATGAAAGCTATGAATTTTTGAACACTTATTTTATGCCAGATATTGTGATTCATCCATCCATCTATTCTTTATCAAATAGGATATATGTTTGATGGTTCAAAATTTGAAAGGTATAGAGGGTTCCTAGGGACTCTCCCTCTATCTTTGAGTCTTCCACTTTCCCTCCTCCGATGTCACCAGGGTAGTAGATCCTTGTGAGTCCTTATAGTAATATTTCATGCACATTAAGGCTAATATATGTAGCAGACAACAGTATTCCCTGAGGCAAGCAGGGTGGAGGGTGGTAAAGGGAGCCAAATATATGGTGACAGAAGATGGTTTGACTTTGGATGGTGGGCACACAATGTAGTACGCAAATCGTGTGTCATAGAGATGCACTTGAAACCTAGATAGCCTTAATTAACCAACGTCTCTGCTATACATTAAATAATATAAATAAATGAGCAAATCAAATAAATGAAATACAGAGCATGTTGTTACTTGCATAAGGTCATGCAATGACTTACTAGTAGAACTGGGTTTAGAACTTGACTTTTGACTATTTCATACTGAGATGTGCTGGGGCTGACTCTACCCGGCCTTAAGCTCAACTAGCAGGAAACAGGAAGGAAACAAGCAAGTGTACCCATGGTTCCTCTCATCAGACAGCGATGATCCTCAGGTCTTTGAATATGGATAAGCAATTACATGTGAGTTCATAATACTGTTAAGGATTGTTTTTTAATTAGATGTATATAGCTTTTGTTTTCCCTAAAGAAAGAGGCAACACTCCTAAAAATCGAGGGCTGAGAGGTTATAGTTACAGTGCAAAATATAAGAAATAGTCGAGTTATGGAAAGCATACAAGACTACAACCTCCTTAAGGCATAAACTAGTTGTTCCATTTTAAAATGAATATTTGACACATAAAATGACTGTAAACAAAGTGTATGTATATTCTAAAAGATTATAATAGAACCAACATCTGAAGACTTACCACCCAGCACAGAAATCCTATACCGCCCACACCATTGCAGCTACCTGCACATTCTTTCCCAGCCCACCTCTCTACCTTCCCTAGAGGCAGCGCTGTTGTGAATTTTGTGGGTTTTAAAATCAAAGCATATGTATATTATATTCCTAAACATTACATGATTTATTTTTGAGGGAGTTTCATAATTCCTAGAACATTACTCAGCTTAATAAACGTTTGTTGAAAGAATGAATAAGTCAATGAGTGAGTGGCACCTAAGGAAGCTCAGTCTATTCTCTTTTGCCAGCCATTGAAACTAGCACAGATGCAGTGCATTGCTAAAACCTCTTTTCTAAACAGTGCTCTTTCATACTTTCAAATGTATATTGCTGTCAGTAACAATAAAAGACATCTCTATTATTAATAACTATTGAGAGTATAGTTATTAATAATATAGGATTCTTCACTCTTTGTAGGCATGAAGATGAATGTTGCGTAGAATTGGGATCTCTCAGAGAATCCCAGAACCTATTAAAAATAAAAGGACTTTATGTTTTATGTGTCTAACAAAACTTTTCTCTTGTGAAAATGTAAATTATTTAAGTTAATCAAATACTGCCAACACTTACTACATTTCCCAAATAAAATGGCTAGATGTACCATAAACACACCAAATATACCAAACACAATAAGTTTCACAAACAAAGGTTTAGAAAAGGCCAAATCTGTACTAAGTATTAGGTGACTGGCAAGTGTGACTAATTTTATCCCATTGTCATGGTGCACTCTTATGCCAACAAGCTAATCAGAGAATGTACTTTCACTCCTTTGTATCAAGAACTGAAATGACTGTGTTTATTTCAAGGTCTTAGTTTACAATGCAAACTCACCAACCAGCATCGCTGTAATTAAGTTCTCAAGAAGTAAAAATGTTCTTTTAAAAAATGGTGTAGAACAGCTTGTCCTAGCAAGTTAGAAATAAGCAAGATGATTTAGGTGTTCAAAGCTAAAAATAAGACATCCTAAGAAGGTACTCCAGGTAGTTCAGGACTTAAAAGCTATTAAAACTTAGCAGGCATTTTTCTTGTGCATTTTTCAAATTAATGTTTAAAAGTCCTAAACATTTTACATGTAATTCTCAGGTCAAATCATGATAAACATCAAAGAGGAAGATAAATATAAAACAAAATTACAATAATAGCATTTAACATTTATTGAGTACTTAATATGTATCTGGCATTGTTTTAAATATTTCATCCTCAAGTAGATAGTATTATTAATCTCATTTTACAGATAAATAGGAATAAAAATGTTAAGTAACGTTTTCAAACTCCCACAAGTGCTAAACGATAGTCAGAAATTGACCCATGTAATTTTCTATTGCTGCCAAAATAAATGGTCACAAATTTAGCATCTGATGTTTCTGGAGGTCACAGGTCTGACAAAGATTTTCCTGGATTAAAATCAAGGAAGAGCAGGGCTGCATTCCTTTCTGGAAGCTCAAGGGGAGAATCCATTTCCTTGCCTTTTTCAACTTCTAGAGGCTGCTTGCCTTCCTGACTCCTGGCCCCCTTCCTCTACCTTCAAAGCCAGCAAAGGCAAGCAGAGGCCTTTTCCTGGTGTGGCATCACTCTCACCTCCCCCCTTGCTTCCGTTGTATACTCAACGGGCCCTTCTGATAACACAATTCAGGATGATCTCTGTATTGCAAGGTCAGCTAATGAGCAAAGTTAATTCTCATAAGCAAAATTTTTTTTTTTTTTGGGGGGGGTCAATTCTGTATACCACACAGTCTTATTCCAAAGATCATGCCCTTAACAGTTTCACCCTACAAGTGGAATATAGAAATGTTAACTTTCATACTTTTGGTAAACATGGTTTGCAGATTCTTGGTTATAAATGGTCCAAAGTGAATAAATCTTAAGAGAAAAATCATTTGAAATAATTAACTTGGTAATGTTAACTCGTTGTTATGTTAGTTAGAAATGTTGGTTTGTTGTAGGCATTTAAGCATGAACTATTTTCAGAATGTAGTTCATTAAGTAGACAGACAGAGCCACTGAATGGAAAACCTGGGGTGGGTGGGGGCAGCCACTTTCTGCTGTGAGAGAATGACCTGTTTGTTCACCTGAGCAAGAGAAATTGTACTTGACAGAATCATAGGGGATTCGGCTCTGGACCTGGACTGAATCCTCTCACTGTGGTCCCCTAGGAATCTGACCCAGTCTGTAGAGTGTGTTTCTCTGTACAGATTTGTTCTCTCCCTAACTCTGCTATGACTTCATGGAATGTTTCTCTCTCATTTTTACTACTTCACTGTGGAAGGCCAGGCGAGACCAAGCAAAGAGAATAAAAGGTCTATTGGGTAGCCCTAGCCAGTTTGGCTCAGTGGATGGAGCGTCTGCCTTCCGACTAAAAAGTCCTGGGTTCAATTCCAGTCAAGGACACATGCCTGGGTTGTGGGCTTGATCCCCATTAGAGGGGCATGCAGGAGGCAGCTGATCAATGATTCTCTCTCATCATTGATGTTTCTATCTCTCTCTCCCTCTCCCTTATATTAAAAAAAAAAAATGCTATTGGGTGAAGTCTAGGAGTTTATGAGTCTTGGGCTCTGAGTTTAGGCCAGTTTTCTTCTCCATGTTCTTTTTGTTTTGTTCCCAGAGTCTCATGACCTGTTTTTTCTTCCAGTAATGGATCTTGGCCTTCTTCCTCTTCTCTTCTAGGGTGGCTGTCACCAACTGAAACTTCCAGCCAACCTTGTGGCTTCCCAGATATGCAAATTTTCACAGAGTGTTTAAGTGCACAACCTTGAGGGTGCCAGAAAGCACCACATGCTTTTTTACCATCATAGGGCAACAGCATCCCATCAGACACCCAGGGGGTGCAGGGCAGCCTGGCTTCCCTGGGTCTTGCGAGGCAGCACACCTTGAGTGGTCTGCCTTTGTTTTTGTAGAAATTGCCAGAAATGTTGATGCCCTTATAGTACACGACCACCATCTTCTGGCCCAGAAGTACCTGCTTGCTCATGATGGCCCCTGGTGGCCAGGAGATGGCATCAATTATTGAGCAGCAGGACCTACCCCTCTGCTATCTTTGGCAGCCACCTGGGAAAGTCACATATTTATTATCTTACAGTGCGAGAGGTCAGAAGTCTGAGCTAAATTTTATGGGCCCAGATTCAAGGTATCTGCAGGGCTGTGTTCTTCTGGAGGATCCAGGGGAAATTTTGCATCCTTGTTTTCTCCATCTTCTAGCAAACACCTGCACTGTTTGGCTCGTGGCCCCTTCCTTCATCTTCAAAGAACAGCACTCCATCTCTTTGCTTCTGTTGTCACAGCTCTTCTTTTGATTTTGACCCTTGGACCCACTTGGATAATCCAAGATAATCTCCCAATGTTAAGACTTTTAATTTAATCACACTTGAAAATAAGATGACATATTCCCAGATTCTGGGGGTTGGGATGTGAGCATCTTTGTGGGAGGCATTATTCTGTCTGTAGAAACTTTATGTATGTAATGCTTCCAGTAGATAAAAGTTGTGAGATCTCTCCAATAAAATTAAACATGGCAGCAGTAATGGCAGAGAAAGTAAATTCTTGAAAAGATCCAACTTTAGGGATTGTTAGGGTAGGGTTAAGGTACAAGGTCAAGTAAGTAAGTACATTGAGGAAGCTGGAAGATATCATCGAGTTGTTTGCCCCAGGGGCTTGGTAGGAAGGGAAGGAGATCCAGGAGGGGCTTCATAGCTTGAAAGAAGAGCAAGGCTTTCCTTCAACTCCTTACCTCTGTTTTCACTTTAATATGGCTTGTACATTTCATTAGCACTCCCTCCCCCCACCAAATAAGTTTCTAAATGACTGCAATCAAAGGGCTTTATTTGATTTTTATTACTGAATCTTTTCCTCTGTGTTGGTAACACTCCAAAATTGTTGTATTCAGGTCATAGCAGCCAGTGTTTGAACTCAGGAGAAATTTCTATGAGAGGTTGTCTACTCAATACAGATTTCATAGAATCTCAAGAAGACTAATGGCATCAGTCAGGGGAATATAAGTTCTTTTGCTGAACATGAAGTTAACTCATAAACTTTTCCTGAATAATTAAGGGGTTTTATTCCTCTTAAGAAGAAACCCAGTGAAACTGGACCACTATGGCAGATGTTTTGTAAGTTGTAAAAGAAAAAAAAAAATCAGTTTCCTGTTGTTTTCTCATAGGCCTTAACCAAGATGGCCTTAAAGTGCTCTTAGCTTGCCTAAATGTTAGACAGGCTTCTTCCTGACTCTAGGCCTCTGACCTCCCTATTTCTAGTGCATTTACTTTAGAAAATTTGTCATTACAAATTCTTCCTCGGCCCCTTTGAAAAATAAATCTTTTAAAAAGCCTCTTGAAAGTTTTATGCCCAGGAATGCCTTTCTCAAGAATCTGGAAGCCTTCCCTGAAATGTTATTGCTGATTGTGATAGACTCCACCTCTCCCAGTCTCTGCAGGAGGGCAGGAGCCTAACTTTCTCTAGCATCTTTCTCCAATCTTGAAGATGTGAGAAAACTTTACTTTTCCTTTGGATAAGGTCAATTAGCAAACACAGGTGGCCTATGACAGCCCCCCCCCCTCCCCCCGCATCCCAGCTCTTAAGAACTCCTCAGCCCTTTGTATGGAGCTGGGCATCCACACGTGGTCTCTGCTTCCTCCCCTATAGTATCAGAAGAACATCAACTCTCTGCTCATCTTATAGGGTGAGACTTTTTTCTCTAACAATCTCCTGAGAAAATCAATTGTATAATCATAAGGGAAGCAGGCATGAAGAGAGTGAGTGGTGGATTAGCTGTAAGTAAAGACAAGGTAGTAAAGAGCTATCATTTGATTTTTAATTTAAGTCACAGACAACTGCACTTGGGTTTACTTCACCTAGTCCAAGGGCAGGTGGAGTATTGTGCTACCTTATGAGCACAGGCTTTACTGGGAAAGGACTACCTCAGGAATATTTTATTTTGTTGGGATTTTGGAGGAGGTGGATTTATTTAGCAGGATGGTATTTCAGATAGGACCTTAGTTGCAAATGACTGAAATCAGACTCCAAATGGCTTAGTCATTAAAAAAAAAAAAAAAAAATGATTGGCCCATGTAATTGAAAAGCCTAGGGATAATGCTACATCTGAAGCGCAAATATTTACCAAGTGCCTCCTGTGTGTCAAACATTGTTATAGGCACAGGTGATAAAATACTTGTCAATAAAACAGGTAGCATTCTGTAGAGTCTGGTGTCCATGTCATTAAGGCCTTTTTACTATCTGTTTGCTGGGTGGGTTCTGTGTTGCCTTCTGCTGGTGTGTGAGAGATCGAGAAGCTGGCCTGGTAGAATGGGAAAGCGAGGACCACAAGCCCTAACTTCTTAAGGAGACTTCCAGGAAGTCTTTCTCTTGCCAGGGTCCCATTCATCTATTCCAGAGGTGCCGGTGCTGTTAATTCCTGAGACTTTGCAAGAATCTGCGATATAAATCTCATTTTAATCTTCAGAGCAACCTCGTGAAGTAGATAGGACAGATGGTTCTGTCATTCCCATTTTACAAATGGGGGTCATGTAGGACCAGGATGAAGGAACTTATTTTTTCAGCTAGAAAAAAATCAGAAGAAGGATTTTAATTTGAATCTTCTAGTTTCAAAAAGTCACGGCTCTTTCTCCCATGCAGTTTGTGTTCTATCTTGCCTAGCATCCAGCATGCCTCCAGATAATAATATTTGAATGAATAAATTTGAAACGTCCTGGAATCAGAACTGATATTCAAAAAGCAATAACCATAACGGGGAAGACTGAGAAACATTAAATTGTACAATGTTTTTCTTTGCTTCTCTGTTCCAACCAATTATATCTCAATAAATGGCTGAAGTTCTAACTATTGTAAATTTTATGCAGCATATTGCTCCAAATGATAAAAGGAGTGCATGTTTTCTTTTTTGATTATATTTGTCCTAAGTTGTTTGGAAAGAAAATCCATTTTTATAGGAACTAACTGCTGAATTGGATTTGTTTTGCTGAACAACTTTTATAGTTGTTTACCAGTTTCTGAAAAGTGAGAATGTACCAAGGCTATCCTTACCTTTAGGTTTGCATAGATTGCAAAGTATTTTTCATTCTTTATTACTGATTAATAAAGAATATAGATTAATAGGTAATTAGTGGCAATGGATAAATGTCTGAAATGTTACTATTCATGGTGAGATTGGGCTCAAGCTCACTGTCATGAAGCTTTTCAAGAATCCTATATAATCATATATAATCCTATATAATAAAAGCATAATATGCTAAATGTCTGACCCATTGGCCAACCATTCAATTGACTGCTCAACCAGTTGCTGTGACACACACTGACCGCCAGAGGGAAGATGCTCTGACTGGTAGGTTAGCTTGCTGCTGGGGTCTGGCCCATGGGAATGGGCTAGAGGGCCAGACATGCCCTAGAGCCCTTCCTCAGTCCCTCCCCAGCCATCCGGCCCTCATCAGCCCCAATCGGGACTGAGTGAGATGGCCCCTATGGCTGGCCAGGCCAAGGGACCCCACCAGTGCACAAATTCATGCACTGGGCCTCTAGGATATATATATATACAAATTTATTTTAGAGAGAAAGGGAAAGGGAGAGAGAGCTAGAAACATCAATGATGAGAAAGAATAATTGATCAACTGCCTCCTGCATGCCCACACTAGGGATTGAGCCTGTAACCTGGTCATCTGCCCTGACTGAGAATTGAACTGTGACCTCCTGATTCATAGGTCGATGTTCAACCACTGAGCCATGTCAGCAGAAAATGCCTAGAGTTTTAATAACAAAAAATGAGGACCCAGTTCTTTTGCTTGGACATTACTTGATGCTACTTTTTGTTTTTATCGATTTCAAATAAACTTTAGTTGCATTAGCTCGGAGTGCATCTCTCCTCAAGGCAAGTATGCTTGGATAAATGAGTTACTGAGTAAATAGAGCAGTGTCTATAAGTCATTTCTGAAGACTTTTAAAATTTTTATTGTAATAAAATGCACGTAAAATGTATCATTTTAAACATTTTAAAGTGTACAATTCGCATTAAAGTGGCATTTAGTACATTTATAATGTTGTGCATCCATCAGCCCTACCTTGTTCCAGAACATCTTCGTCACCCCAAAAGGAAACTTGATACCCATTAAGCAGTCACTCTCAATTCCCCTGATCCCTGCCCCTGGAAACTATTATACTAATCCTAAATATTAAAAGGTTAATATGCAAATCAACCAAATGGCAAAACAACCGATTGCTATGACATGCACTGACCACCATGGGGCAGACGCTCAATGTAGGAGCTGCCTCCTGGTGGTCAGTGTGCTTCCACAGGGGGAGTGCCCCTCAGCCAGAAGCCTGGCTCACGGCTGGCCTCTCCCACCTCCAGGATAGCACTAAGGATGTCTGACTGCCGGCTGTTCTCGGACTGTGAGAAGGCGCAGGCCGGGCTGAAGGACCACCCCTCTTTTCCCCCAAGTGCACAAATGTCATGCACTGAGCGTCTAGTCTGGTATATGTCTCTATGGATTTGCTTATTCCAGACATTTCATAAAAATTAAATCATTAAATACTTGGCCTTTCATGTCTGGCTTATTATAATAAGTGTAATGCTTTTATTGATTGATTGATTGATTGATTGATTGATTAGGTAAGTGTAATGCTTTTAAAGTGCATTTATATTGTAGCACAAATTTCATTCTTATGGCTGAATTCCATTGTTTGTATATACCACATTTTGTTTATTCATTCATTTATTGATGGGCATTTGGTTGTTTCCCCCATTTGGCTATTGTGAGTAATGCTGCTATGAATGTTGGTATAAAGATATCAGTTCAGGTCCCTCCTTTCAACTAGTATATATATATATATATATATATATATATATATATATATATATATATCAGAGTAAAATTGCTGAGTCACATGGTAGTTCTATGTTTAACCATTTGAGAAATCACCACACTATTTTCCTAATGGCTGTACCATTTTACTATCCTGCTAGCAATGCATGAGGGCTCCAGTTGCTCTATATCCTTGCCAATACTTGTTATTTACCATTTTTTTTTGTTATAGCCACTCTAGTAGGAATAAGTGGTTCCACATTGTGTGTAACATTCTGTTGCTTTTTATTGAAGATAAATTTACTCTCCATTCCACCCTGAACTCAGACATTCCTTGTAAATTGTAGAGCAAAGGTCATGTGAGTGGCACCTTGACTGAAAAGCTATCCAGGTGTGGGGGCTGGTGGAAGATGAAGCTGAAATATTGCACTGCGACTAGATTGTACATGGCCTTGAATGTTAAACAGAGGCACTTCAGAGGGAGAAAGGTAATTTTTAAGGCATGAAATTGAGTAGGGAATTAAAACAGTAAAAGGCACCATGATGTAGGCTGAACTGGAAAGAACAGAGGCTGGGAATGATTGATTACTCCATTGCTGAGGTAGCCGCTAGGCTCTAAATATGTTAATTGCCCATGTAGTACCAGATAGCACCTTATAATTTATCAAATTAGCCAGAAATGGTAGATTATTCCAGCATTCCAGAAGAATGCCACACTATCCCTAGTTAGGTGGAGATGAGAATATTTGGAAATACATGTAGACTCTGAACAGTTTCACACTAAGAAGTGTAGAATTCTTTCATTATAACTAGGAATCTCCTTTGAGCTAATGTGCAGATGTACATTCATTGTAAATTGTAGAGCAAAGGCTCAGGTCATGCCAGCGTCTGGTGTTCTAGTAAAAGTGGTGAAAACCAGGGGACTTGACTTGGACACTACTCAAGTACCTTATCTTCTCTGAGTATGTCTTCTGTCTTTAAAATGGGTAGACCATCTAGCTCATTGTGTTGCTGGGAAAGAAATTGAGATTATGCATGTAAAGTGATTATGCATGTAAAGCACACAGTAGAGAGCCTGGCATGTATCAGTGCCCAGGACAGTGCCACAAAGCCAAAGATAATTAGGTCATCTCCTTTTTAAGTAAATGCCTATGATATGGTTCAGAGAAAGGCCTATGAGAATAAAAATCATCCTGGAATGTATAAAAAAGATATGAGAGAGAGAGAGGGAGCTACAGAAGGAAAAGGAGAAGAGAATGGAGAGGAGGAGGGGGAGGTAGAGAACAACATCTTTGTCTAAAGAAAACCTTGGGTCACTGTGATGTGAGGATAAACTTGGAACAAAGAGCAGGCTGATGGGACTTGATTAAAGTCCCTGGTATTCATCTTAAATTTGGCTCCTTTTTTATTGACATTAACTGACATGAACTAATCTGTCAGCTGAAATGATTTGCAGATTATGGTATAACTTTTGTTTTGTTGGGAAATTAAAATCCTTGTTAAACTGTGACTGGAGTTTATTCTCAGAGCAGATATACAATGGTAGGCAGGGGATTGCAAAAGCGTGTAGCACATAGCTGGGCCTCTGTCCAGCTCGGTTCTCTTCTCTGAGAGAAAGAAGTAAACAACATAAGCAAGATAAAACACCATCCCTGCTGTTGGGAGGTGGTGGTGATATTTATAGTTCTTGGAAGTGCCGATTTGCTTAAAATTTCTAACTAGGTATTTGCCAGAAAATGTGATATCCAAGGGATCAGGAAATGCAGTCCCTGGTGCCAGAGTGTGGTACCCTCAGCTTCAGCCTGGCACGTCAGCTCCTGGTTGAGGGTATTGGCTAATACTGCTCAAAGTGGTACCATTATTAATTACCCTTTCCCAGGGAAATTCCCAATGACTAATAATGTTAGCAACTATCACTTTGGCAAGTGCCAGGCTGGGCTTTTACATTCAATTTTCATAACAACTAAATGAAGTAGAAAAATAAACTGAGGCTCAGAAAAATTAATTGACTTGCACACAATCATGTGGCTATGGTCATGGAAAGAAAAAAAAAATGCTGTTCAAAAAGATGGCTACAGTCATTGCATTAACATTCCAAGACAGCAATATATTTCATTTCCAGGGAAGAGAGCTTGTTCTGGTTGTAGAGGAACCAGCCACCAGTCTAAGATGAATTTTTACTGGTTGTAAAGGAACTAACAACTAGTCTAAGATGAATTTGAGAAATGGAGTGGCTCTGCATAACAAAGTAACACATTTTTAGGTTCATCTCTAGTGACTGGAGAGGAAGACAGGATTTCTGGACAAAAGATAAATGAAGAGAAAGGAAGACTACAGGGAGACCAAATATGGCGAGGCACTGCCAGTGCCCCACGTTGGGCTTCCAGTTACAAGTGTCCACCCCACGTTCTGTGGTTCAGGGTTCGGGTTCTAGAGGAGGCTGCACACAAATGAAAGAGACTAGACAAGAAAATATGAATTTGGGAATTGGGGGCCAGGCGGGAGCCCAACTCAAGGGGAAGGACTCCACTTTGCTCTGGCCTTGGAATCCCTTTTACTCAGGTTTGGGATCCTCCCATAGCTCTTAGGCAGGCGGTTCCAGTAATAGCTCCATGATGGCCCATCTGTAGGGATTTACATAAGACTAAAAGGTGGGAAGTTGCTTCAGCTACCATTGTCTCAACTAAACAGTGGGTGCTTGGCTCTGACCTTTCAGAACTTCAAGATTGGCCAGCCTTGCTGGTTCCTTGTCCACACCTCTCTGCTAGTGAAGGCAATGGGCGGCTTCCAACAAGACACCCAGTAGCAAATCAGAATCTGAGGAAGAAAAGATCATCTGAATTGGTCAAAGCAGGTGAGATCTGCATTGAATTCAAAGGTTGTGTGTGTGTGTGTGTGTGTGTGTGTGTGTGTGTGTGTTTTGTTTGTTTTTTTTCACTATGTTGGATTATTCTTGGTTGCTGCAAAATGTAGTAAACCTTGTTATACTTAGGAGTCTTGTGTTGATAGGGTGTTGTTGTGTGGCTCATGTTTAGGGTGAACTGAGGAAGAGAAAGGAGAGCAGTTATAGGAGAGCAGATATGAATGGGGGTTGAAAATCAAACCCAGAGCAAGAATGGAAACGTGAAGGTCTCTCCTAAAATCCTCAGAAATATTGGGGAGGTATTGGACCTCTCTCAGAGTATGCCATTTTATTTAAATAGTCAAAGAAAGACTAGTCCCAGAAAGTGAGAGTCTTGGACTTTTTGATCACATTAGTGTGTGACAGAAGAAGCTTGAGGCCAGCTCTGGATGTCCCAAAGGCCTAGTTCCGTCCATGTTGTCAGTTGCCTGCACTGTGCTGACAGGATGAAAGGCAGGTGATTGATTTGCACAGTATCATACTCTGTCTTGCTGTCTCAGGCTGTAGTGGACCCAACACTGGGAATCTAAACGTTGAGCCACTGTCCTATCAACACTGTTAAGTGATGTCTATACTGTGGTGAACAAAATAGACATGGTCCCTGCTCTCCTGGTTCCAGCCTCCTAGAAATTAAACTCTTAACAAAATCTTTTAAATGATAACATTTAGAATAAACACTTTTATACAGAGGGTGGAAATTAAACCATAGATTTCTCATAAGCATTTTTTTATATTAATCATAGTAGACATCATACATTTAAAGTTCATGGAAAGGAAGGCTGTTAATCTGATGCCAGGGGGCGGGGGGAAAGTGCCTTAAAAGACAAGATAAAAAGGGATGGTCTGCAATTGAAAAAGTCCAGGAAACTGAAGCTGATAAATGGTTAACAGGTTGGTATTTAGGGATATTCCTGAGACTGGTCTCAATGGATTCATTCTCCTATGGTGTTTGTGATTTAGAAATGAACTGCAAAGGATGCTGGTTGGGGATTATGTCATCAGGCAGATTGGACCATTTTACAAGAGGCCGGTTGATCTCTAGCTGAATGGGGCCATACCTGCGCATCCTGTCTTTCCTGCTGGGTTTGCTTTCCGGAGTCCTTGTTTGGACCTGGGCCACTCACTAATGCTCTTCTTTCTTTGTTGCTTCCTTGGCATCAAAGGATTTATATATGGAAGATGCTCAACTTTCTCACTGGCCTTCATCCTCTCTTCAATCCTCCCAGAAGTCATTATTCTTTCTATAAGAAAGAATATACTCCTTTATTAAAAGCAAGAAAAAAACCTAAGGGGACTTAGTGATCTTGAAGACAGTTAAATATATTAGAAGCTTTGAGTCATTTTCTTCTCATAGTTAATTTGACTAAAATGCAATTAGTATGAACTACATGCCAAGTTGTAGTGATATATATTTTAGTCTCTCTTCTCTGGAACACTTTCATTGGGTTAAAATACTTTGCTGAGGTATTGAGAATTCTAGTTTCTTAAGAACTAAAAAACATTTATTTCCTCTTAGTTGTTTTGGATTATCCAGATAAATTTAGCACTTAATGTGATTTGCTGAGTCAATTGTAATTTACCTCTAAATGTGCTGTGCTTTGTTAGAACCAGGAAAAGCTTGTTTCAGCAATGGGGGAATAATTATCCCCAAAGTACAAAGCAGACACTACTTTTGAGAGCTTTTTTAAAATCCTCACCTGAGGCTATTTTTCCTATTGATTTTTTAGAGAGACTAGAAGGGAGGGAGGAAAGAGAGGGAGAAAAAGAGAGAGGCATTGATGAGAGACACATCAATTGGTTGCTTCCCACTAACACTCTGACCAGGGCCAGGGACTGAAGCTGCAACCAAGGAATAAGCCCTTGACAGGGAATCGAACCCAAGACTCTTTGGTCCACAGGGTGACACACTAACCACAGAGCCAAAATGACCAGGACTAGAGCTTGTTTTTTTCTTTTGTTTTTGTTTTTAAGAGAGGAAGACAGAAGTAGTGTTTTATGTAATATATTGGATTCCCATGTTTGTTTAATTTATATTGATAGAATTTACATTTAAAAAGAAGGGACCAATACCCAAAGAATCATGCTTACAGCAATGTCCTTAGTTTTCTGATAGTCAAAGCATATACCCCCAAAACACTAGTCCTATGAGCTCAGAGCACATCTTTTGTCTCAGAAAAACAATTTCTTTCATAAAGTTATTCGGAGCATTTTCCATGAACTGCACCTGAAAAATATTTTTATTTTGTACTTGACTTTACAGAAAAAACAACTCAGGGAACATAACACTTTATTTCATTAAATTAACTTCCGAATTTCATTAGCTTAGATATTAATGTTTTTCATAGTTATAACTTATTTTCTTTTCCTTTTAAAATTTCTTCTAATTTATATTATCATGCCATGTCTTATTATATCCTTCAAAGTGACCAAATATATTTTGAAGAAAGCAGACTTCAAATAAATAAACTGTAATAATTTTAAACAGATGCATATTATATTTTGCACTTTAAAAATGAACACCATTATGTTACATCTTTCCACTTACAATATTAACAGCTTACCGATTTTTAATTTTAATGAAGATACTGCATTTCATTGGTTGATGTATCATTATTTGTTTAACCATCTTATTCCATCCCATGGTAAAGCATTTTAAAATGGGTATAGAAATAAAAACATGGCCATTGGTGGCACATAGATAGTATTTAAAACCATGACTCTTGATGAGATGACCAAGAGGATGAGCATGGATAGAAGAGACAAAAGGACTGAAGACTGAGCTCTGGGGCACTACAACATTACAAGTTTGGAGAGGAGATGATGGACCAACAAAGGAGACTAAGACATTCATCTGTGAGGCAGAAGGAAAAGTAAGAGAGAACAAGATCTTAAAAAATGAAAACAAAAATTAGGAAGGAAAGAGAGCACAGTTGCATCAAATACTGCTGATAATTTGAGAGTGAGTAGAGAATTGGCCATTGGATTTAACAATGAGGTAGTTGTAGGTGATCTTCACACGAGCAGTTTTGATAAAATTGTAGGGGTGAAAGCCTGATTTGAGCTAGTGAATAACAGATAGTGGGTGACAGAAATTAGATACAATAAATATAGATGAAAACTTTTGAATTGATGCAAATTCAAAGTGTCTAAAACTGGACTATCATCCACCTCCTAAATCTATTTTTTTCCTCTAGAATTTAATCATTATGTATATAGCTTTATATATATATATATATATATATATATATATATATAGAGAGAGAGAGAGAGAGAGAGAGAGAGAGAGAGAATAAACTTGCTTAATTAGACTTGCTTTCTGATTTAGCTAAACTTTTTCCAGCTCAGTGAAGCACCCTAACTTCTCTTTCAACCTCCAACCTCTCTGTCACTCATAGTCAAAGCCAGAGTCATCCTTTATTCATCTCTTTCTCTTGTTCCACAAAATTAATCAATGAGCAACTCCTGTCAATTTTACTGCAGAAGGCCTTAGGTACATTAGAAAAAATATGCACTTTCAATTCAGACATACTTAACAAGTTATTAATCTCTCTTAGCCTCTGTTAAGAAGGATAATGTTCCCTCCTAGGATTCTTGTGATAATTATAAAAACTCATATGTAAAACACCTACAATAAAATAAGACCTCAATATGTATTATTTTCACTTGCCCTTGGGTTTTAAGACTCTTCTTTTGATTATAACCAAGGCTCTAAGACCCTTTTTACTTGCCATTGCAATTCATAACCATTCTCTCATCTTCTGGTCTTGCCCTTTAAGTGTAATCTCTAAAGCACAGCTCTAACCATGTCACTGCTACACATAAAAACCAATCTAGTGATTCTCCATTACTTGAACATGCTGTATAAATTGAGCATACTGTACAAAGTATGGCAATATCCTGCTTGAACATAATATATGGCTCTCCCAACCTCAAACATTTGCCAAAGTAAGCTGGACAAACTAGATTATTTGCTGATTTTTGTCCATGATCTTATTTTTCTACCATTGTGCTTTTACTTATTTTCTTTTCTCTTTTCTCCATTTTGCATTCCTGCTCCTCCTCTCCACTGGTCAAAAAGTTTTTTAAGGCTTACTAGTAGCTCAAGAGCTATACTAGTTGTGAAAACTTCCTGACTCATATCAGTTGGCCCCCAATCTGCCAGCCAAAAGTTTTTCCTTCTTTATTCCTCCACCATCTTTTCTTTCCCTTAAAGAAAATAAATCATTCTTTATTATTTAATAGTTATTTATGCGTGTGTCATAGTTCCCTTTCTAGAATATACGCTCTGCAAGGGCAAAGATCAGGCATGACTCATCTTTGTGTCTACTTAAGACAATCTCTGTACTCTGGAAGTACTTATGTATGCTGAATTGATTTATTGGGTCCTTTTATTGCATTTTAAAATTTGAAATAGTCTTAAAAGTTACTCATGTCACTCAGTCTTCCTAGTTCAATTTACTACCAGAGAGAACAAATGATAAGAATAATAAAAAAAAACTCTAAAAAAATAAAAGCCTTGGCTGAAGTAAATGCAAACTTACATCACCAGGTCTTCTACAGTAAAATAGTAGAGTCACCTCTAATTCAAGTTGACCAACTGATTTCTAAACTAACATGCTTTTGTACTCATTGCATGTAAAAGTTATATCGGTAAAAAGCAATTGTATTTACTGTTTTCAATGGGTTCAACCTAAGTGTTATCTATTCTCTCTTCCCATTTACCTCTTATTGATTTCATCTCTTTTCACTGTAAAATTAATTTAGTTAAGCAAAGCAATGAAAAATAGTTGCTTCAAAATCATTTGCACAGTATCATAAACAAAGATTGTTAAAATGCATTTAAAATTAATATTTTAAGCCAAAACTGGTTTGGCTCAGTGGATAGATCATCATTCTGCAGACTGAAGGGTCCCAGGTTCGATTCCAGTCAAGGGCATGTACATTGGTTGCAGGCTCATCCCCAGTGGGGGGTGTGTAGGAGGCAACTAGTCAGTGTTTCTAGCTATCTATCCCTCTCCCTTCCTCTCTGTAAAAAATCAATAAAATATATTAAAATAAAATTAATATTTTAAAACCAAACTCAGTCAATATTTGACAAAGTTATATAATACCAGTTCTATCAATTTTTATTTATAGATTTAAACTGTAAATTCCAGGGTGTGAACCTGGCAATAACCAGCAAATCCACAGTCATCTCAAGAGCTTTTTATTTTTTTAAATTTTTTGTGATGGCATATGCCAGTTTGATATCAAAACTATCACTTGTCACATGGTCACTGAAAAGTTCATTCAAATAAAATAATATTTATTCGTCTTGGCTTATTCTCAGGAGGAAGCAATATCTTCTCATGCAATGAATATAAAAATATTGGTATCTTTGTCTTTCCCCAAATTCATATGTTGAAATCCTACCCCCAACCCCTGGTATTTTGGGGTAAATAGACTGGAAGATAATTACGTTTAGATGAGGTCTTGAGGGGTAAGGCCTTTGTGTTGGGCATTAGTGTCCATACAGGAAAAGGAAGAGAGACCAGATTCTTTCTCTCTCTCTCTTTCTCTCTTCTAAGCCAGGAAGAGATCTCTTGTCAGGAAAGCAATCTGCTGATTTTTATTTGTGAATTTATTTATTTATAAATGTAAATATGCTGTCATATGATAAATATCAATTTACAACCTGATTTGTTGACTCGGCAATATTCTGGTGATCTTTCTTATTTGAACACATTGATATATCCCTTTCTTTTTGGATGCTGCACAGAATTTCAGAACATGGATAAATCACAATTTATATAATCATTTCTATGTAAATAGCATTCAACTTTTCCCCTTTCTTGGCTATTACTAACCTTTATTGTTGGTTCTAACAATGCTGCAATTACATGTTAATAAACCTGGGGGATGGACTTACAGGCTGTAAATCAAGGTCTGAGAAACCTATTTTAGCCAATGTGGTTTTATTCAAGGTAATTTTCTTCATAAAAGACATTATACTTGATTTTATCTTCCCAAGGATACTTTTGTACACATTTAGCTAATCCATCTTTCCTTCCATTTCCTATTTTTCTCATAAGATTCAGAGAGAACTTCATCTCAGAATAAAACTCTACAAGAGTTAACTTCTAACTAGTTCTTACTTGTATATTTTCTAGGCAGGCATTTTGAAAAAAGGGCTTGCCAGAAAAGCAGCTAAATTTTCAGGCACTGGTTTGAAATCAATCGTGTATATTTCTTAAATAACCATTTTATCTCACTCAGAGAAAAATGTGTGAATTAAGGAATTGGATTTGAAAAAGAGAAAACACCAATTGGAACCTGGGAAACATCACGTGAGGAGGAAATGGGGGAACAGCATGATTCTAATTAGCAAAATGGGCAGAGCAAAGAGGAGGGTCTGCCCTGTTTAGCAAGCCTCTCAGTGTTCTTATAGTTAATGAATGTTGGTCTGTCTTAATGCTGTTACTGTGCAACACTGAGCCAGTTCCTCTTGGGTTAACACTGTGAATGAGGCAATCTGGGAAGATGTGTCCTTTCTTCTGGTCTACAACAAGGACATGCCAATCAGGATGCTTTGGGCTCTAGGGAACTTGGGGTAAGCAAAACCCTAAAGATGTGCCTCCTAAAGACTTCTGTCTCCTAGTTAGTCAATCAATGCTAGTATAGTTACAGATCTAAAGGGGCTTTGTACATGTAGTTATGTTTTCTAATCAACTGGCCTTAAAATAGGGACATTAATCTGGATTCTCCAGGTGGCCCAAGGTGATCACATAAGCCCTTAAATTTAGAAAAAGGTTGAAGAGCCAGTGTGAGATACGAGGCAGAAGAAGAAGTCTGAGAGTTTTGAAGTGTGAGAAGGACTCAATCTGCCTTTGATGACTTCGAAGACTAGGAAGAGGCCATGAGCCAAGGAATGAAGGCAGCCTCTGGAAGCTAAGTGTGCCTCTCCCCTTCCCCCCATTTCCTGGAAACCAGCAAGGAAATGGGGATCTCAGTCCCACGAGGGTGCAGAAATTAATGTTGCCAGCCATCTGAATGGGTTTAGAAGCAGATTCTTCTCCAGAGCCTCCAGAAAGGAGCATAGCCCTCCCAACACTCTGATGTTTGTCTTGTGAGACCTGAAACCCAGGAGCCAGCTAAGCCACACTGCACCCAGGCTTCTGACTTACAGACACTGTGAGATAATAAATGGATGTTGTTTTAAGCAGTTAAATTTGTGGTAATTTGTCTGGAGAGCAATGAAAGACTCATATAAAACTCAGCTTAAAATGGCTAAAAATCTAGATAAATCAATTTTCTAATTAATAGTTAACAGATAACTACATGACGATAGGATCACAGTTAAAGGAAGGCCTTGGGTTGACTGATTCTGTAACCCAGTGACATCATCAAGAACTGGGGTTGTTCCCATCTCACTTTTCTGCCAACCCTGGTGTTTGCTTCATCCTCATGCTTATAAGAAGAAGGCAGCAGCAGTTTCGTGCATTTCACAAATACCAAAATACATAGATCTAAAAAGAAATCCTTTTTTGGTGCTTTTTCTTTATGAGGGAAGAAGTCTGTCACATGACTACTGGTCTGTGTCAGAGTTTCCTTGTTGTTCCCCAAAATCCACCTTCCTCTTCTTCCTCAGTAGCAAAACCCAGATTTTTAGCTGGACACAGGACTGCCCAGAAGAAAGCTTTTTATGACTAGGCATGGCCATAACCCTTGGATATAAGAAGAGTTGGGAAGAAACCTTAAAGGAAGATAGTTTTATTCTTGTGTTTTGTTTTTATATAACAAAGCGATAAAAATGTTTCTCTTGAGGACAAGTTAACTCAATGAAAATGCTGCCTACATTTGACTTTTAATTGGGTCCTTGTGGGGTGTGGTCAGGCCAACTGATGTTATTATCCCTATTTCAGAGACTGAGAGAGGAAATGAGGGCCTGAAGGCATCTGGCCCAGTATTGGGAGCTGGGACAGCCAGGACTCTACTGAGAAGAGGGTGCCTTAAGGGCTATTTAGTTGGCACTTTAACTCAAATAGTTCCATAAATGTTGTTTTTGAGCTTGCATCCATGTCCTTGATCTCATCAGGTGGCCGTCTGGTTCTCTCCACTACAGTCTTGTTGCTCGCCCAGGGCAAGGACATAGATTGGTGCATCTTTGAGGTTTCTTTCAATTATTTTATTCTATTTATTCATGTATTTTAAAACTAGGAAGCTGTGTGGCTTTGGAATCCTGTGGACCTGGAATCTGCTAATTACACAAGAAGTGACCTTGCAGGATCACTTAATATGCCTCAGAGTCAGTTCCTTTATCTATAAAATGAGGTTGCTGTGAGAATGACATATGTTAAAGGATGCAAACCATTTAGCATCATGCTTGGGTACCCCATGTCCTAACTATGTATAGTCCTGCCAATTCTATCTTCAAAACATTGCCTATCTAGAAGTTAACCAGTTTCACCACTTCTCACCTACCCACTCATTCAAAGCCATCACTTCCCTGTCAGGGGCAGTAACAGCTGCTGTCTAAACTATGTTCCCACCCATTCCTCTCCTCCACTTTATTGTCAACATAGAGGCCAGAGTGAAACTTTAAAATGCAAGTTAGATTATAATGAAACTCAGCCAAAGCCCTGCAGTGGCTTTCCATTCCACCCAAGTCCAGAGTCTTCATTGTGGCCAACAGAATCCTACAGTGATTGCTTCCTTAGCCATCTCTACAGTATCCCATCCTGTTTCTCTGTTCTGTACACTTTGTCTTCTTTATCATTCCTCAAGCTGAGCAAGTTCCTGCTTCAGCCTGTTTGCATTTAATGTTCCCTCTTCTGGGAAAAACTTTCTTCAGATTCATTACTTTGTCCCCTTTGGGTTTCTGCTCAGATATTGCATTATCTATCACCTTTCCTATTTCAACCTCCTCTATTTCAATATGTGATGCCCATATTAATTCAATCAATATGTCTTCTGTTAATATTTAAGATGGATAGTAAAGTGTAATAAATAGAAGAGGTAGCATTTATTGAAGTCTTGCTATGTGCCATGAATTTTGCTTGCCTTTGCAGGTGGCCATCTATTTTATTAGTATACTCTTGTCGCCTGCAATAGGTCTTATCTCAGATGGTACCTCCAACAAAAAACCTTTTATTAGTCAAGACAGAAGTGGTCTTAACTCCTCTTCATTCCCCATAGTGATCAGTCTGTACTATTCAGCTTCTCCTTGTGTTGTAGAGTTTTTATAAGTATCGTCTTGTAAGTGCAATAAGACACTTAATGGTAGAGATCATATCTAGTACACATTTATATAATGCACAATTTGTAGGACAGCCCACATTTCATAATCCACTTCAAATGTTTAGAAAGAGATATATGCTCTTTCAAGTTGTGTAAATAAATTCATATTGATGGAGAAATGTGATTTGGGGTCATAAATTTCAGAACCTGAAAACCTGAAATCTCAGAGATAGTATCATCAAGAGAAAATTTGGTAAAGAGAAAAATGGAAATATTAAGGTAAAAAAGTCAATTGAATACATCAGCATGAGATTATATGAAAATAAGGTTGAATTATGTAGAATTATCTCCATGAGTCCATGGGCCCTTATCATATAAATATGACAAAATTGACATATTTATAAAGAATTCTGGAAGAAGTAGTGGTTATTCTCAATTTTCTACAGTAATTCTATATTTCTTTTTTTTCCTTCATACTTTGTTTACCATATCCTAGAAAAACTAATAACAAAATACTTTTCTTGTGTTAGAGAGAAGAACCCTTCTGGGTATTTGCAGTTTCCTTTTGGGCTATCAGTCTCTCTGTAGTCAGGTAATTTTTGTGTGGTTGTGATACTTTCAACTTGCCCCCTGTGAAACAGTCTGAGACACTGAGCTAAATCCTCAGGGAGAATTTCTATATATACATAAGGTAAGAAAAAGTAACGACAAAACATCAAAACCCCAAAAAACCCTTCCTATTGGGTTGCCAGATTTAGCAAATAAAAATACAAAAGACAAGTTAAATTTGAATTTCAGATAGACAACAAATAGCAATTTAGTATGTCTCATGCAATATTTGGGACATATGTATATTAAAAAATTACTCATTGTTCATTTGAAATTCAAATTTAATTGGTCCTGTAATTTAGCTGTCAACCCTACCTCCACAGACACTGTTCTGGAAGCCTGTTTTAATGTCTCCATGAGCCTTGTCACTGTTAGACATTGTGTTTATTGTCTGATTCACTCTCACTGGACGATGAGCTTCATTAGGGTAGGGTTCTCTTTCCATTGTTTACAACTGCATCCCCAGAATCTGTCAAAGAGCTTAATACATAGTAGGCGCTCAATAAATTTCTAAGTATTTGTTATAAAGGCAAGAAAAAATAGAAAAATGAAAAGGTTAGAGAGTGGTAACATCTCAAGGGCATACTATTAGCTAGATGAGATTGGAATAGGCGTGGCGGGGGGGCGGGGGGGGGGTAAAGAAGTCCAGGTAACTCTCCCATGCTTTCCACATTCAGAGGTGCGGAGGACAAAGGAAGAGGGAAGGGGTACTGTGTCACTGCCTTTCAAGAGGTTCTCTTAGAATGAGAAGACCCTGGGGAAGCAAAGTCTGGATGAGCTAAAAAAAAAAAAGCCTTTTCTATGTGCCTTGGAAATAGAAGCAAGTGAAGTAACCAAAGGAAAATACAACTGAGTGAAAAGAACAAGATTCCCTGCGTTTGGAATGGGGGTCAGAGGCAGTGCGCATCTTTCTTGTACGTCCTCGGACACTTTAAACTTTCTGCAACTTTAGGGCTGGCCTTATTGTCAGGTTCCAGAAATCTCTGGACCCTGAATATAGGAGAAACAATGCACATATAAATAAAGGGAGGGGAGGGGTGAGGGAGATGAAGTCAAGACAGAAGAAATCAAACTCTCCTTTTGGACCTGGAGCTCAACCAGGCGGAGGCAGCGGCGTTCAGCCCCAGAACTCAAACGGGTGCATCTCGCCTGTGGAAGCCCGGAGTCGGACAGGACCCGCGGAAGGCGCATGATCTCCGCTCCAGCTCCCTCCATCGGAACCGGACGGTGGCTGGCTGGTGCGTCCAGAGGCAGCCCTGAGCGAGCTGCCCGGGGAACTACTGTGGCTGGATCCTAGGAAGCAGCCTGTCTCCACCCGGCTCTCGCCTGCCCGTCCTCCTATCTAGGAGCTGCAGGATGGTCCAGGGGTGCTCCCCCAGGGCTGCTGGTCCCGGGAATCTTCAGCCCCACGTCTCCCGTTGTGTGCGTCTCGCAGGGATCCAGTTTGGAGGCCGCCGCTGACAGGTGCTGTCTGCAGGGCACCGGGCGCAGTTTCTGGTGCGCACCCGGGAGGCGTGGACCTCCGAACCTGGAAGCCACAAGGAGAGGGAGGCAGGGCGCGGCCTGGGGGACTCCGGTGGCCTGGAGCCTTGGAGGTCGGAGCTAGAAACTTTGCAGGCTCAGCAGCCGAGATTCAGCGACAGAGCCAGCCCACCCCGGGAAGGTGCTGGGGGGAGAGGCAGCGCGGGAGTCCAGGGGCCGGAGAGCCCAGGCAGCGGCGCCTGCCCCCGGAGCTGGCCTGAAGCGGCGGGGCGCTCCCCGCTTCTGCTGCTGCGCCCCCCGCCGCCGCCTCCGCCGCCGCAGGGCTCCGGGCGGAGGCTCAGCCGGCGAGGGCGGTGGAGCAGGAGGAGGAGGCGGAGGAGGAGGAGGAGGAGGGGAGAGGAGCGGGGACTGGAGGATGGAGCCCCAGGCAGCCGCCGCGGGCTCCTCTGAGCCTGCCGCTGCGCCCTCCTCCTTCCAGGCCCGGCTCTGGAAGAACTTGCAGCTGGGGGCGGCCAAGGGCAAGGGCGGCGGCGGCAGCGGGCACGCAGGGGGCCCGGAGCAGCGCCCCGCCGCCCCCCCATCGCCCTCCCTGCCACCCCCCGGGGGCAGGCGGGACGCACTGGCCGGAGGAGCAGGTGGCGCGGGCACTCGGTGGATCGGCTTCAAGAAACGGAAGCAAGTGCTGGACCGCGTCTTCTCCTCCTCGCAGCCCAACCTGTGCTGCTCCTCCCCGGAGCACCTGGAGCCCGGGGGCCCCGCCAGAGGCGAGCAGGGCTCCACGCTGCGCCGCCGGCTCCGCGAGCACCTGCTCCCCGCGGGGAAGGGGCCCGCCGCCGCAGGGACGCCTCCTGGCGGCCGCTCCCCGGACTCCGCTCCTTCTTCGTCCTCCGCTTCTTCTTCCCTGTCCTCCTCGCCGCAGCCGCCCCCGAGGGGCAGCCGTGCCCAAGATGAGGGCGCACAGCGCCGGGGCGCCGCGGCGCACTTGTGCCACCAGAAGAGCTCCTCCCTGCCGGGCACCGCCAGCCTGGAGCAGCTGCTGGAGCCGCCTCCGCCCCCCGCGGCGGGGGCAGAGAGGGCACAGGGCGCCCGGGAGCCTTGGACCCTGGAGAAAGGCAGCCAGGTGAGTGCTGGGGGCCCCGGGGCCATGCCTCCAGCTTTGGGGGACCGTGGGGGAGCTCCCCCGTAAACCGAACCCTGGGAAGGAAGCGCCCCGCACCTGCTTAGTAAAGATCAGTCTTGCACCCCGACTTGACTTTGGGCAGAAACAGCTTTATGAGCTGACCATGAAAGTGGAAGTTTTAAGGGTCGCCAAATAGGGGAGAAATGAAGTTGGACATAATCCAGGGTACTTTTTGGAGGTGTTCTGGAAGGACTCTCCACTGTGTCTCACGTTGTCAAAAGAGAAAACAAACCCCCAAACGTAAAAGGATGACAATCATGTATGAGCCAGCCTTGGGCACAAAGGGTTTGCTGGAAGGAATGGAAATACGAACAGGTGACTTAATGGTACACGTGGAGGTAATAGCGTGGGGAAAGCCTTCAAGCAGAGGTTTGCTGATTTCCCCGACCGCCCTTCCCAAAACTTCCCGCGGCGAGTGGGTTGCTGCCCAACAAGTGAGCAGCCTGCGCGTCTCATCCGAGTTAGTGGAATGTGGTCCTCTGGCCTTGGCTCAGATTTAAGAGTCGCCTGAAACGGCCGCGTTGTGAGTGCGCTGCTTCCTGCATCATGTTGACTCTGGTCACGCAGGTTTAGTGGGACGGGAATTGAGTACACGTGTATGCAGGGCCCCTAAGGTGCTCCACTGGGCGCTGTGTGCACTCCCTTCGTCTTGTAGAGGGAGGTTCTCCTTTTGTAAAAGTTTATCAAATCGTGTTAGTGTTATCAAATATTTTGAAGTTCCATTCTGCCAGGGACCTAAAGAACTTTTCTTTCAATATATCTTACTTTATTTGAACTCAATATTTTGTCTCCGAATAGACATGTTAGATTAATGCTATGTACATTAAAACTCTACAGAAAACATAAGGCTATGTTTAGAAGGATAAGATATGGGAGTAGATGTGCTTTCATTTGAAACTGTTCATAGCTTATGAGTATGGTTTCAGAAAATAGAGCAGAATATGAGTGTTTGATTGTTTCATAAACACAGGCGAGTGCAGCAACCTGATGTTACTGATGCTCGAGGAAACTCCTGATGTTCTAGACAATGCTTTTAGTTATTCTCAGAAGAGTAGGTAGGGATATTATTGACAAAAAGCCTAAATAAACCTACCTTTCCCTTCATCTTGAAAAGGAATTTAAAAGAATTCTGTTTCTGGTCCCAAAAGTAAGGTGAAAAATTCATTTTAAAAGGATGTTTTAAATTCAGTAAAGGTGAATACTACCCTGTTTCCCCCAAAACAAGACAGTGTCTTATATTAATTTTTGCTCCCAAAGATGCGCTAGGTCTTATTTTCAGGGGATGTCTTATTTTTCCATGAAGAAGAATATGGTACACATTTATTGTTAAATGAAAATAAAGGACATTTACTACCTGTATACGGTACGGTAGTATGGTAGTTGTTAACACAGACCAGACAAACTGTGAATCCTACAGTATCAAGAATTTACTCATTTATTCAATGACAATCATGTCATCATCTTCTGGAACATCATCATAACAATCCAATTCCTGAATTTCCTGGTGAATTTCTTGTGACTCCATTTCTTTCAGAATTAGTGGACCAAATCTCTCATGTTTAGCCTGGGGGGGGTCCTTATTTTCAGGAGATGCCTTATATTTCACTCAGAAGGAAACCTGTAGGTAGGCCTTATTTTTGGAGGATGTCTTATTTTCTGGGAAACATGGTATGTATTTAAAAAGTGTGTGTGTGTGTGTGTGTGTGTTTAGTGTGTACATAGCCAAATTATAAGAATTTTAGAGGGGGTACTGTTTACATTTGTTTTGATGAACTTTTGCAGTCAAGAATAATAAGACAGCAAATAATAACTGGATTAGATCAGATGGTAGATATATTATTGCAAATGTTAACTTACTAAGTTACTTTGCAGCTCATTGAAGTAAGATATTTTCTTTTTAAAAAATGTATTTTATTGATTTTGTACAGAGAGGAAGAGAGAGGGATAGAGAGTTAGAAACATCGATGAGAGAGAATCATCCATCAGCTGCCTCTTGCTGCCTATTGGGGATGCACCCGCAACCAAGGTACATGCCCTTGACCGGAATCGAACCCGGTACCTTTCAGTCCCCAGGCCGACGCTCTATCCACTGAGCCAAACCTGTCACGGATGAAGTAAGATATTTTCAAAGTGAAAGCAGAGAATTCTGAATTGGTATTTATGTTTATTTTTTACCAGAAAGTTTTCAGACACCATCAATATTTATTTAAAAAATGCTGCTGTATAAATATGAATTTCATATTCAAAAGACCTAAACCTATTTTGGAGAAGTCACTAAACATTATTGTGTGTGCCTTCACCATATACTGGGCACTTTATAGCCATACTAGTACTTGATTTAATCCCTGTAGCAGTCCTACATGATCAAAGTTCTTGTTTCCATTTTGATGGATTAGGAAACCAATGCTTGAAGAAATTCTAGAGTTACATGGTTGATACATGACAGAGGTTTTGTAGTCAAGTCATTCTCCAGAATTTTTCCCCATGACTACAGTTACCTTTGACAAGTTTTAGAACTTATGTTTCTGAGATGAATTCAGTCCTAGTGATTAACAATTAATACTTGCAAGTTTATGTATGTTCTAGATTTTTTTTTCTGCATCCCTAGAATCAATTCTATGATGGATTAGCTATATTAACTTGTTCTTTGTTCTCTGTGATTCACTCGTTGCATATCTATTATGTCATATTCACAAATGACATTAATCATACCATCTGTAGTTTTAAAGAAGCTCTTAATTATAAAGAACTAGCATTTTAGTGAAGACACAGAAGAAATACAAAAGCTAAAATATCTTTCAAAGAATGGGTGAAAGGTGGGTATAGGCAGGACAGTAAGCCCTGAGGGGCTTGTCCCTTGCCAGTTATAGTCCCGGGGAGAGGCACTGTTGGTGATTTCCAACATCTGCTAATGGAGCCTTGTTCTCTGAGAACTGGACAGTTTTCTCTGTCATGAGTCACAAATCCAGGTTTGAGCAGCACTTGCTCACTGATGCAGAAGAGAGGATTCCTGAGTCCTCTAAATACTTCTCTGCCCAACTCAGTGAGCCTCTCACCTCTCTGAATGGGGAAGAGGAAGGAATAGGGTTGGGACCTGGAACAGGATGAGGACTCACCAAGGTGCCCAGGAGTAGACTTAGCTCTGGGGCACCCTTCCACAGCTCCCTACATACCTCAGAGATCTTCCCTGGCACTCTCAGCACATCATCTGCAAAAATTCTTGGGCATGGGATAGAGGGTGTAGCACATGTAGATTTCAGTTTTATTCACAGTTCCCAAGAACAGATGGGAACACATGAAAGACAAGACAATGAAAGTACAAAATCAATCTTTATTTCAAGGGAGAAAGAACATTTGTTGCAAAAAACAAGACAAATTGCTCAATTTTTCTCTTGTTCTCTGCTTGATCCTGGCATCAACCATGTTCTCAAACATTCCCCACCTCTCCATCCCTTAGCCCAGCATGAAGCCCCAACAGCATATGTGCACATACTCTGACACTGGGTAGAGATGTTGAGGAGAAGCCAAAAATCAGATTGGGTTGCTGGGGCAAGAGATTTGGAAGTCAATGCTGAACAGTGATTAAATCAGAACAAGCTACCTCCCATGACCCTGCCAACCCTCATGCCATTATGTTTTCTTTAGCCAAATATACCTTTGCAATGCACTATAACACATTTGACAATGTATTGCATATTATTTAACATGCATTATTTAAAATAATCTGCCTTGGGAAAAAAAAGAAACCCCTTTCGTCCCACTGATTCTAGTTCACGTGCAGGGCCATATTGTCACACCAGATGCATTTCATTTTCTGCAGCACAGATGGGAAAGATGCTTTCTCAATTTGTGTGCATATAAAAAATATGCCAATTTTATTTATTCTGTCTTGATGAGTTACTAAAATTATATTCTGCTAGAATCAGGGAATCAGTATTTTAAGATAAAGAGTGAGGAATGAATATATTGCATTTTTTAGTATTTTAACAAAAAGCCTGTAGTGATCATGAATGTTAAACTTTTATTGTTTTCTCCTTTACATTTATTTTGTTAAAATTGTCTTCATAAAGGAGTAAAAATGTTTTATTCAAGGTGTTATAGAAATGTTTCAAAACATAGTGAGAGGAATATTCATTCACTGGGATGAAATTCCTGACAAAAAGTGGAAAGATATCTTCTTACATTAAGTCTCCATGTGAAATGGATCTCACTTTATTCATTAGCTAACCTTTTAAAGAAAGCCGGTGCTTTCAAAAATTATTTAAAAAGGTGTCTGGGGATACTTTTTTACTATTTATTTTCAGGTATCTTTAATATTACTTTGAAGAACATAACTTAATCTTGGAAAGGCCCATATTAAAAAAGAATTCCTAACAGAAATGATTAAAACCATTTAAAAATCTACAATTACAAAAAGCTGCCCCAAATAACATTAGTAGCTTTTTCAAATGTGTATGTGGGGGTCGGGGTCGGGGGGAGATGAGACCTTAGGACATTTTGGAGCAGCGTATGCAGTGATGTTTGGTGTTTTGTAGCATTCTTAAAAAATACTGGCATCTTCAGGTCCTTCCAGAGAAAGGGAGTGAAAAGAGTGACTGAGAGGTAACCTTAGAGTGAAGTTATTTTCCTGTAACCTTTAGTTACTATCCCATGTATCTGGCAGATTTGAGTAGAACTATAAATATTGCATAAAGGGGGGTGTTATAACATAATTATTGTATGAAATGGGCTTGAAACATAGCTTAATAAAAGTCAGCAGTGTTATTATGACAATGGGAACCATTGTTATTATTATTGAACAGTATATTAAAGTTTTGCCACTGCCACCATTACAAATAAGTGGGTGTTAAAAAAACACACAAAAAAACCAGGGATCTTTGCTGGTCCTTTTTACTTAATTTCAAGTATTTTACTTGCTGTGATGGCAAAAATAGCTCAAACTTAACCAAGGCAGTACTGGTGACATCATAACTTCTTAACACAGTAAAAAAAAAAAAAAAAAAAAAAAAAAAAAATATATATATATATATATATATATATATATATATATATATATATCATTACTTTTGGTAAGTATGTGTACATTTTCATGGAAAAATTAATAAATACTTTGAGGGATGAAATAGGATCAATAGATTTATGAAGGAAATAAAACAGACATTCCTCTTTGTTTTTCTTTTGCCCCATTGTTTGAACATAAGTGATGATTTCACAAATTAAAGGTTAGTTAATAATCTATCTTTTTTACCTCAGGAAACATGTAGTGTAATTTTTTTGCTCATGATGATTATCAAAATATTTGCCAGCTCTACATTGAAGAAGAGTAAAAAACATGCCTGGCTAACATTGTAAGCATTGACAAAATCTGCAGATTCAGAAATTAGGGTCATACATTTTTGTTGTCAATTCATAGCTATTTACAGTATCACAGCACACATCTGTTTTAGAAAGGGAGACATTGATCTTTTGAAATCTGAAACTTTTGTTTTGACTTCTTTGTTTGCTGGGAAACATAGTAAAAATACATAATTCCCTGTCTCAATAAGCCAAGCATCCTACATACCAGTAAAACCCTTTCTTGATAAATGGGGATCATTGTTTGAATATTGACTTTTGGGGGTTTTATTTAATGTGAATGAAATAATATCCTAGAACTTGTTTTAGATAAGCTTCCTTGTTTTCATAAAATTATAGTATAAAATATACTTATTTATGACAAGTTTATCTTTCTATAAAGTTCGTGTGAGGCATCTTTCCTCAAGTCATTTTTTTCACTTGCCAAATAATCTTTACTATATTTGTGAACTTTGTCAGCACCATTAAAAATACCATATATTTTATTTCCTGCACGATTAACTTTATGTGCCATTTTGATTTCCTTGTCACTATCAACCTTTCCTTTTAACTTACATTGCTCTTTACAAATCAGGTGTAAAAAGTGGTGATTATCCTTCAACAATTCAAGGTTTGATGCAGAGATTTTTCCTTCCAGTGTAACCAGTTTCTTTCCTTTTTAATATGTTTTTATTGATTTAGAGAGAGAGAAGAGAAAAGGAGAAGGAGAAACATCAATGAGATAGAAACATTGCACCCCCACATCTGGATTCCAGACACCTGCTGACTATCCTTACCTTAGGATCTCCGAGTCTTAAACTCTGCTCTTGAATCTTAGCTCAAGATACTTTCCTGCTGCATTGCCATTTTACCTCAAACTCAATTTCTTGCAACTGATAAAAATCCCAGTCTTGATCAGGAGTCTTGCCCTCCCTAGCCTGGCCCATTCTGCTGCCGCTTGAGTGCTAAGGGTGTGAACTGGGGTTCAGAGACTTGGCCAGTTGCTTTTCATAGCAAGGCAGATCCTCTGCCTGATGCTGAGACTATTTATAGAACACTAAAGCCTCGCTCCAAACACTGCATTGCCAGTCAACTGCATGTGCCTGTAAACGGGTGTTTCCTCCCGATGGGACATGGAGTTAGAGCTGATCTTCTCACTGAGCTCCGTTCAGTGCTCCATGACCCTACTCCCTTCTCTCCAATTTTGAAAGCACTCACTATGCCTACTGTTTAACTTCTCCACCTTTTTATTTAGTACTGCCTTCTTTCTTCTATTTTTTTCTTAATATTTTTCTTTCTGTCTCTCTGCCTGCAAAGCTATTTTTGGCATCTGGATTTGTGCAGTGGGAATTGTGACATAAGTATAAAAAACACACTGGATTTCAAAGCCTTTGCACAAAGAAAGTAAAATTTCTAATTATATTGCTTGCAGTTGAAATATTATTTTGGATATACTGAATTAAGTAAAATATTATTAAAGTTAACTTCATCTGTTCCTTTTATTTTTTCAAATGTGGCTACTAGAAAATTTAAAATTATGTATGTAGCTCACATGTGTATATTTATTGAACAGCACTGATCTGAAGTCAGAGTTCAAACTCTATTGATAACAGGGGCTAAAGCAGAGACGGTTTGGGGGGGGGGGGGGCCGTGGAGGACCAGGAGCCCTGAGGGGCAGCTGTTTCTCAGCCCCAGATGACTGTCTTACTGTGGAAAAAGCAGTGTTGCCAGAGTTTCTGCCTTCTTTGATAGAAGCCCAAAGTCTGGAATTTTGTGTGAAGTCTCCAGAATTTTGAATTTTATTTTTAAATTTACCTTTATTGTTGAAAGTATTACAGATGTCCTCTTCATGTCCCACTAAAACCTCCTTTGCACCCCCCCCCCCAGCTCCTCCCCCCCTTCTTCACCACTCTATTGTCTGTGCCCATGGACTATGCATAAATGCATATTACACTCTTCTCCCACCCACCCCACCCCTGTCTTTCCTCTGAAATTCGTCAGTCTGTTCCATACTTATCTGTCTTTGACAAATAATCTGTACTTTGAAAAAAACAGCACAAGTTAAATAAACTATATCTCTGGACTGGCTCTAGCTATCAGTTTATAGCTATCAGTTTGACCTTCGGACTCCAAGAGCCGATGTCTGATTTCTCCTTCCCTCCCACTACTAGGAAAGTTATTTGGGACATAAATAGGTCTCAATACATTTTACAAAATAACAAAACCGGGAGTGGTGTGATGGAATCCAATGCAATGGGTTGAGGGGTGTGTGGAAAGAGGAGGGGGGGGGGGGGGGGACAGGGAGAGGGCCAAGCAGTTTGGTCCTATCCAGAGGATTAAAGAAAGTGGTGGTAGGAGAGTGAGAACAGTGTTGGGATGGGATCAGGGGAAGGTTTTTAGTTTTTTTAATGGATAGCATCTGAGTGGGCTGATGAGAAGTATGTAGAGAAGTTGAGGTTAAAGGGGAAGGTGGGGACAATCCATGGGATGAGGTCCCTAAGGAGATGTGTGGGAAAGTGGTAGCCCCAGCCAGAAGGTGGATGCAGGTAAGAAGCAGGTTTGGTGGCAGCAATTTAAGGGTGTTTACACCTGATGGCCTCTGCCTTATTTCAAAGTATGGTCAGGATTTGGACATAGGGGCATGGGGGAAAGAATATGGCCATAGGCACAGAGATGAGTAAGTGCCCTGTGTATACAGGAAATGGAGAGTCAGTATTGGAATGAGGCCTAGGGTGTGGGAAGGGGGGGTAATAAGGATTATAGGGGCAAATGTGCCAAACTGAGGGCAGTAGTAGGGAAGCCTGGAAGCATTTGAGCAGAGGAGACAGGGTCAAGTGAGCCTTAGAGGGGTCAAGTTGGGAGCAGAGGCAGGAGACCATGCCCGTGCAGAGGCTACGGCAGTCCCAGTGAGAGCTGGGAAGACGGAAATATTTGAAAGACCAGCATGAGGCTGAAGCTTCGGAGAAAGGGAAAAGGGAAGGAATGAATCAAAGCATGTTTTCTTTTTTGATTCAGAAATGCTTTCCTTGAAAAGTCTTTTTCTTAGAAGGCAAGAGGGGAGGGTTGACTTCTGAGTTTGCATTCATGCAGAGTGCTTGAGGGTGCCCCTTGTTGAGTGGCAGATTGTCACTTATTTACTGCAAAAGCCCATATTCTTTATAGTTATTTTGGATTTTTTTCTGAATAATTCTCCCTTTCTCTGCAGTATTAAGCATTGAATGCAAAGAGTGGAGTAAAAGAAAGGGTAAAATGTATGTTTGTCAGTTAAAAAATATCAGGCAAAACAAGAAAACCTCCTACATATCCTTGTAACGTAGACTCCTATGGAGCCTGATATCAGAGTGGCTACATATTTGAATAAATCTTTATAATTAAAGGGTTTAGAATCTATGGACACTGTTGGAAATTTTTATTCTTAAGGCAATGCACTTCAAACGGTTCTTTCAGATGGAAGGCTGGTCTGTGCATGGCAAATGATCAGTTTTTAAAGATTGCAAATAGATATTCTCTCAAAATGGAAACCATAGTCTATCTTTGCCCTTAAGCCCCATTTGACTCCTATTCTTGTATTGAAATGTATAATAGCTTTTGATCAAAGAAAAATTCAGCATTTTTAGGGTTGAATAATATTTTCAACACACTGAATTAGATGTTTGAGTGTTTCCCAAAATATCTTTTGAGATTGGAATAGGTTTTGCGGACAAGTTTCATGTTGCTACAGAGCTGTTGCCAAACCCATTGCCACAGCAGACACAGCTGCAACCTTCCCCTCTCCTCTCTTTGCACCCCTCCCTCTATTTTTATAAGGAAGCTGGAGGTGAGGGACAGGGATGGGGTCCATCTTAGACTGTGATCTCACCTGGCGCTCTCTGGTCTCGCATATATGCCAATTCAACTCAACAGTTTCCTGTAAAAACAAAACAAAACCGTTGAGTTAACCATTTTCAACAAATCCTCACCTGAGGATATTAGTATTTTTTTCCCCACTGATTTTTTTTTTTTAAAGAGGGAATACAAGGGAGGGAGGAAAGGGAGAAAGGTAGAGAGACATTGATGTGAGGGAGATACATCATTTGTTGCCTTTTGCAACTGAGATACATGTTCTTGACTGGGAATCAACCTTCGGGCCTGAGGCTGAGGGTCCACTGAGCAACTGGCCAGGCTGACTTAACCCTTTTGGTCATCACTCCCCTGCCCTTCTCTGCCCTTTTGGCCTCTCAGGCAGCATCCATTGACTCTAGACTCAGGCTGCTGCTTTTGTGACTTACTAGCCTGCTCTGGGGGAATCAGCTGAGCGAGACTCAGGGGAACAGGCAGGGAGATCTTCATTTGGCCATTTTCAGACCCCATAATATCTGCCTCTTTTTAGGGAAGATAGAACCTTGTGACGTGTTCTTTCTTATACCTATTCCTCTCTACCTGACATTTCACTTTCTCTGGCTTCAACATTTTTCTTCCTGGATATGTTACAGAATTTACCAGGTGACCAAAAAAAAAAAAAAATACACAGGAGTACCCAAAGATACAGGAAAAACCCATTTATTTCCAGATGTACTAGTAGCATGACTCAGGGGAGCATGTTTCTAAATCCTGAGCAAGCCAATATGGAGGAAGCTTTCTCCTTATACCCTTTGGTTTCTTTGTCCCCCATATGTGGATCGGACTTCCAGAACTTTCTCAGGCTTTGCAAAAAGCCCTATGTGTTGGGATGGGGGATGTGAGACCACACTTAAAGGCTTGGCCTGGCACCAGCTCTGAATGTGTAATATTCATGGTTTATGGCCTCTGTAAAATGTGAGTATTCAGGTAAATAGGTCTTGCAAGACCAGATACTTAAGGAAGGGGCATTGACTAGGCTATAGGCTAATACGAATGCGCATTAGGGATACTTATTAACAAGGTACAAAGTCAGGCTGCTAGTCTCTTCCCCAAAATTGTCTTATTTTCCTCATCAGGTATATGCCAGGATATGAGGTAGAACTATATGGAACTTTCCACAAAAGGATTGCTGTCTCATGGACCATCAACTGTGGTTAGTCTACTTACCTCTGTCCCAGGATTCTCCAGGTGGTGTGTTATTTGGTTGGCTCTTTATTCTCTGCACTCCTGCTGCTTGCCATTCAGTTATTTCACCTCTCTTTCTTTCCTTGGGGCGGGGGGGGGGGGGGTAGAGAGGGGGGAAAGAAGAAAGAAAAATCAGGAAATTTTTTATTAGAGGCTTTTTATAACGTAGTTTTTCACAATGAAGTTTAGACAATAGGCTTTATGATGTTTTGTGTTGCTTTGGCATATGCTGTACACACACACACACACACACACACACATACACACACACATACACACACACAAAAAAACCAATTAGGCCTTTACCAGGAATGGCTTATCCATGTACCTATTTTTTTCACACGCATCATACTTTCCACTGGAGTCAAAGATAGCCAGACTAACTCCAGTATCTCTCCACATCTAAACTTAATCCGATAGTATTATATGTCAGTGATCACATAATATTTACAAATGGTTTAAGTTTATCTACTTTGATTGGCTGTACAGTAACCAGCTCAGCCAAAGAGAAACACACACACACACACACACACACACACACACACACAAGTAGAAGACAGCTTTTGTGTTTTGCTATGGGTGTGTTCTATCAAGGGAATGAGTAATCTTGCTTTGAATCTAAACTAAAGTGTAAAGAATACCTGTTCTTCAGTAGAATAATGATTCTTCTTTAAATATCTATCTTACAGCCACCACGGAAGAGAGGCCATTGAATTATTCCCTTAGTCTATTGAAACTAGATGTCATAATAACTAATGTCTATCATTAGTATTTTCAAGCCTGGCCTGGCTTTACCATCATAAAATGATCCTTACAAGTAAAAAAATAATGAGGCATTTTGTTAAGCTTCTTTATTGATATAATTCAGCTTTTAATTAGAGAAAAAGTGATGCCGTTAGGATAATAAAGACATATTGTCATAATCACAGGAAGCTCCCTTTTTGGAGTCACCTCAAAAACAGGTGGGAAAATAACTGAATCTGGAACTGCGGGGTCTGGATAGCAGAGCCTTTGTGCTTGCTGCTTAGAGAATGTGCTATTTCTGTTAATGTTGCTAACAATTCTTTTTTTTAAATTATAATTTTATTGATTTCAGGGAGAAAGAGGGAGGGAAAGAGAGATTGAAACATCAATGATAAGAGAGAATCATTGATTAGCTCACCCCTGCATGACCTACTCTGAAAATTGAGCGCACATGTGCCCTGACTAGGAATAAAAAAGTGGCATCCTGGTTCACAGGTCGATGATCAACCACTGAGCCATGCTGGCTGAGCGCTAATGATTCTTAGTGGTTCTTTTTTTTTTTTTTTTTTAATAAAATGTCTTAACACAATTTTATTACTTTATTCATCCTCTTGATTGTATCTGAATTGCATCCTGAATGGTGTACAAGTGCCCATTTCATATTTGAAAATTTTTTTTAGGAGTATAGAACTAATGTGAGTTTTAAGCAGCTACACAAAATTTGTATTTGGTGCCAGAAATTGGTTGTGTGAACTAATTTGCATAAGTATCCATGAACTTCTTAATAGTAGTATCAGTTGTGGTAGCGTTTGGCTATTATTTTTGTTTTTGTTTTTGAATGAAGTTTTGTTAAATCACAATGCACATTCCATCTTCTGAAGTTGCATTACAGGAGGTAGGACAAATCATTGTGGTCCTCCCCAGCCCACTCTGTACTACCGTGTTTCCCCGAAAATAAGACATCCTCCGAAAATAAGACCTACTTACAGGTTTCCTTCTGAGTGAAATATAAGGCATCCTCCGAAAATAAGCCCCCCCACCCTAGGCTCTGTCTCAGAATGCTATTGCTAACCATGAGAGATTTGGTCTACTGAATCTGTAAGAAATGGAGTCACAAGAAATTCACCAGGAAATTCAGGAATTGGATTGTTATGATGATGTTCCAGAAGATGATGACATGATTGTCATTGAATAAATGAGTAAATTCTTGATACTGTAGGATTCACAGTTTGTCTGGTTTGTGTTGATAACTACTGTACTACCGTACCGTATACAGGTAATAAATTTCCTTTATTTTCCTTTAACAATAAATGTGTACCGTATTCTTCTTCATGGAAAAATAAGACATCCCCTGAAAATAAGACCTAGTGCATCTTTGGGAGCAAAAATTAATATAAGACACGGTCTTATTTTCGGGGAAACAGGGTAGGTTCTGTTTGCTCAACTGTTCTATCTTACTTCTGACCTGAGGCTAACTAGCAGGTGGGGCCATTTTAAAATGACACTTTATAGCTAGGATTAATCCTAGCTAAACCTACAGCACATCTATTCTGTATTGGTACTATGCTGAGTGTTTTCTATGTCTTAATTTAATTGACTATATAACTCTTTCTGTTGCATTTTCTACATGAATAACCTGAACCCCAGGAGATTAAGTGACATGCCCCAAGTCACACATCAGTATAATTTGAATACAGGTTGTCCGGTCCTTACGCAATACAAAAGAAGGCTGTCTGAAGTAGGTTGTGCCTGAGAAGCCCAGCTTAGGGAAACAGAACTCCAAGTGGAAGTTTGGGATGAAGTTTTATAGCTTCATCTGCCTCCCCATCTCAGTAGTTATGTTACAGTTCTCCTTTGCCTCCACCATTTCCTTCCCATCCTTCTTATTTTGGAAAGTTATCTCACAATGAGTACATCAAGTAAAAGCAGATTTAGTGGGACAGTTAGAAGATTTTAGCATCAGGCTTAATCTTGGCTCTATCACTTACTTCTTGCTGCTGGTAAGCCCTATAAGTTCTCTTTGATTGTTAGATAAAGATATGGCTAACAACTTTCACATCCCAGTCCTACTTAGATCAGTTATTGATTTGGTATTAGAATCGTGTTATAGGTTATAGGACCCCTGTAATTATGCATTTTCTGTATTCTGTAGTCTTATCTCTTAACATAACTGTGGGGTGATTAGGAAGACTGTTTGTCGGACAAATATAAAGCATTTTGGTCATTAATGCTTTTTTGTTCCACAAAAGGAATGGTATTAGGGGAAAGAAACAAAACAGGTCTGTCTGCTAGGCATTCTTTATTCAATATCTTAAATAAACATTAAAGATTATATACATTATCTCAGTGTTTTTCAACCTTTTTTGGGCAAAGGCACACTTGTTTCATGAAAAAAATCACGAGGCACACCACCATTAGAAAATGTTAAAAAATTTAACTGTGTGCCTATATTGACTATATATAAAGTAATTCTCTTGAATAGGAATCAAATAAACACAAAGAAAGTATTTTATAATTACTTTATTATGAAATATTAAGTAAACAAAATAGTGAAAAATTATAAAATTCTTGTCTTGTCTGCACCTACGGCACACCAGGCAACATCTCGCGGCACACTAGTGTGCCGCGGAACAGCGGTTGAAAAACGCTGTATTATCTCACTTAAAACCTCACAGCAATTTTGACAGAGAGGTGTTATTATTTGTGACATTTTATATCTAGAAAATAGAAAGTAACTTGTCTGTAGTCCTTGTTCTGTCCATAGTTAGTAAGTGGCAGACCTTGGGTAAGAGGTGTCTGATTTCTGCCAGGGCCATAATTCTTAGAGTGCCCACTACTCCACCAATTAGTGAGGCCACATCAGTGTATTGCTAGCCATTAAAAGTGTGATAACTGATTCAGAGGATACAAAGAACTGGAGAAGTAAACTGTAAGAGATCCCAACTAATCTTGAAGGAAGCGGAGGGGCAGGGAAGGCATTCCTAAAGAAGTGACATTTAGGATGAAATAAAAGAAGGAATAGGAGTTGGCCAGAGTTGGGGGGAAGAGGGGGAAGTAAGGATGTGGCAGATAGTGGCAGATAGTTCTGGGCAGAGGAAACCACCGCAGAAGGCACTTAGAGAATTGCCTGGACAGCTGGAATCCTACCTAATAAAAGAGTAACGTGCAAATTGACTGTCACTCCAACACACAAGATGGCTGCCCCCATGTGGACACAAGATGGCTACCACAAGATAGCCAGCAGGGGAGGGACCAGGTCTGCAAGGGAGGGCAGTTGTCAGTGATCAGGCTAGCAGGGGAGAGCAGTTATGGGCAATCTGGTTGGGAGGGGAGCAGTTAGGCATCAATCAGGCTGGCAGGGGAGTGGTTAGGGGGTGATCAGGCTGGCAGGCAGATGTGGTTAGGGGCAATCAGGAAGGCAGGCAGGTGAACACTTGGGAGCCAGCAATCCTGGATTGTGAGAGGGATGTCCAACTGCCTGTTTAGGCCTGATCCATATTTCGTGCACCGGGCCTCTAGTTTGGTGCATAAGAGGGCAAATGAGGAGGGATGGGTCTGGAATGGTTGGCAGGGGCCAAATTGTGAAGGACCTGTGTGGAGACTGGACTTCTACAAGTAAGTACTAAAGCAGTTTAGAGAGCCTGGGTTCTTGGCCATGGAGAGGAGAACCAGTTTCAGGAAAGTTCATGATCTTTGTCTGGTAATAGCTTTTCTTTGCTGCTATGTGTAGAACCACTTTGCACTCACAGAGTTGCTTTATAAAGAGATAGAGAAGTATGCTGGGGCTATCATTCTTTACTAAGACAATGGTATTTTAAAATGTCTATAATAATTAGAAATATCCAGTGAAGGAAAATATATTTCCCTCTGGAAAAACATGCCATTTCAGTCTTCCTAATGGCTTTTTTACTGAGCTCTACTGGCAGGTAAGTAAAGGCAGGAAAGACAATCGAACTAATCTAACAGTGCTCAGGGAAGAGATGCTTATAGCATGTTTCAGCACCTAGGGAGAGATGAAAATGAGATGAAGCCCAGTGATTCAGATGTTACAACTGTAACTTATGGAAAACATATTTTTCATGAAATTCAAATTTCTTTTCTGACATTAGAATGTAAGAACTTTGGAAAGGGATTCTGTAAGGAGAGGTGTACATTTAAAAGTGTACATTGTTTGTTGACATAACTGTGGGGTGATTAGGAAGACTGCTTGTTGAACACATCTAAAGCAAATAAAGATGATTTGATTTGCTTTATATTGTACTTTTCTATATTTTTAGGTAGAAAACCTAAATTTTATATTTTCATGTACAGCCAACATTTACATTTATGAAACATATTTGTAAAAGTGCACCGAAGCAAGAAAGAAAATTTAAACTGTGTAAAAATCTCACCACTACGTTTGTTAACACTATGTTATAGCATGAAAAAGAGGAAATGTCAGAATTCCTCACTGAGACTGTAAGCCCACCAAGTGATCAAACTTGCAGTGGCAGCCATAAGCCAGCCTACGGCCTTTCTGTGAAAGCTCAGGATATAGATGCTAACATGTCTGCTAGGCAAGTGTAAAGGCTGAGGAATTGTACCAAGCCCTGTCCTAGGCAAGCCTGTCAATCTGTGCTTGACCTCCTAGCCAATTAGAGTGAAGAACAAACACCAGACAACATGGGCTGTCTTAAGCACCTAAGCACTACAGCCTTCTGGAGCAGGAAAGAACATCTGGTAAAAACTCGCTGATGTCAGCCATGCCCAAGTCAAAGTAGTATCTACAACTTACATATTCTTTATCTGCTGTCATGGAAACCTGTAATATGGTCTCTTTTTCTCTTTTTGGGGGCCTTTATGTGGCATTTTGCTAGAGTCATAACCAAGAAGCACTATACAAACAGCAGAGAAATTTAACATTAATTTTCATTCTGTTTGGGGATCTCAGACTCTTTTCAGAAACTAAGGGAAGTTGTTGCATTCTCCTCCTAAAGACACACAATGAACACAAAACCAGCATTATGCATTCACCTTCAAGCAAGGAAGTCCATGATTTTCAACCCATGGATTCCAGAACCCCCTTTGGTACCCTTGGGATAAAAAAACAAAACAAAACAAAACAAAAAAACTTCAGTGATAATTTTCACAAAGTAAGATGGCCTCATTGGCACTAGAAAATGTTAAAACCCGAGTCTTTGAATTTTCAATGATGACTTCGTGTATTTATTTATCCCAGAACCTTACAGAGTCCATGATTGATTCTTAGGAAAGAACTATGGACTGGTGTCTTAAATAAAAAAAGACACCAGTCGTGCCTATAAATAAAAAAATCAGTTGTGTCTTGCAGCTGATTTGGTAAAGAGACCAGTAATTTGGTCACAATTGGAATTTCCTGTTAATGTTGAGAAGTTGATTTGTATTCCCTTATATAAAGACTCTTCTTTGTGTTTGAACCACTGAGAAGTCAAATTCCTGTACTAGAGTGCTATAGTCATGTACTGTTAAGTAAATGATACAAAGGGAATTCCCAATCTCAGGAGATACAGAGGCTTAATTACCTTACTTCAACAGCTGTTGGGATAATTGGTCTGATTTACACCAGCATTAGTGTGAACAGACTTTTGTTCTCTCAGCTCTCTCTACTCACTTCCTCTCGATGACTACATGGCCATCTTTTAGAAATAAATGTGCTAGAAAATGTAAAAGCTCACAATATGAAGTCATTTTGAAGAAAGATCCTTTTTCAGTTGTGTCAAAGGTGGATAATTCAGAAAGATGAGAATCTGTGCTGTGTGCTCTGTGCCTCAGCAAATATAAGTACAATTATTCCCTTGATAATAAACAGAGCAACCACAGGCCTAACTCAGAGCTACTGGTACTTGCCTGGAAGCCTGATTCTCTGCTTGGGGCACTGGCCTTTGAGAAGGAAGATGGGTGGAGCTGGGGGTGGGATGTAAACACCCTTTGGAGAATTGATGCTTGTTGTATCAGGGATGAAGAGACAGACCTGCTTCCAGGGTTGGCTTCACAAGGTTCTGCCAGGCAGGTGAGACTTGGGAGCAGGAGGGGTACACAGTGGTTCCCATTGTCATAATTTGAAGAATGGCGATGCCCAATGAGACAGATAGAGCCCAGGCTTCAGAGATGTCTTATTCAGGACTCTTTCCTTGAAGTGACAGGAGCTCTTTTCTTCCTGGATCTGGCTAAGGTTTCTCTGACTGTCATTGCCCTTAACCGCCTTCTTTTCTTCCTTCCTCCAAATTTCTTGGCTTTGGGCATCTTCTCTCTCAGGTAGGTTCTCTCTTCCTGGAGCCCCCCAGTTCTGGGCATATAACCTCCTTACAGTTCTTGGGAGTGAGTCTCATTGGAATGATTGGATCCATACTCCATACACTGTGGCCAGACCATGAGGAGCATGGCCAGGTTATGTGTGCATCCTTTGAACTCAGGGAGTGAGGGTCATTCCAGCTAAACAATGTGGATTGAGAGTGGAAGGGAGGCAAATTCTTAAAGGCAAATGAGATTGCTATTGGCAAGCAAAAATCTCCAGTGTCCACTTGGGGTTTGGCCAATAATCAGCAGTTGCAAAAGATGAATGATCAGCCATTCAGAAAATCTATCTCTGAGCTGCTGGACCGAGCTACTGGACTGAGACATGGGCTCATTCCAGCCCTTCAGAGGGAGACTGTTTTTCCTGTGTTATTAATATAAAATGACCATAGTGTATAGAATAAAAAGTATGTCAACTATATAGTTTTTTTCATGCCTTCTTGAATGGATTCCAGGGGTCTTCAAACTACGGCCCGCGGGCCACATGCGGCCCGCAGAGGAGTCTGATCTGGCCCGCCAGGTTTTTTGGGCAGTGAGCGCAGCCGAGGTGTTACAGTAGGAATTAGTAGTTCATATAGTCCAGCCCTCCAGCTCTCTGAGGGACCGTGATCTGGCCCCCACTTTAAAAAGTTTGAGGACCCCTGGATTATACTGTTTATAAAGACAGAGAAATGAAATAACTAGTTTTAAAGTCAGCTTTGGTACAAATGATAGCACCCAAGTTAACCTAAAGTTTAACACATCTATTGAGTCCTAGAATGTTGAAAAATAACCTATAAATCATACTCTACATAAGGGAGATACTGATCCTCAAGGGATATATATACACTAAATATATTCTATTCTGTCTTTTTCAGAGCCTAGAATACAAACCGTTCCTGATCACACCTTCCTTAGAAGCAATTTCATTTAAATAAATACTTATATGCTTCAGAGGTTTTCAGCTACTGGCCCTGACATCACATTCTGGAAAAAGAAATGTTGCCTTTAGAGGATCTGGTTTCAGAGGATCTGGAAGAGAAGAAATAGTGCAAAAGAAGAATAACCTAGGCAAGTTGTATTCCAGAGCTCAGTAAGGCACTTACCCTCTCCACACCTCACATTTCTCTTTGGTAAAGCTGGGAGAATAGCATACCGATCTGATGGCGTTTTTAAGAGAGTCCACTGAAGAGTATAAATTCTTGCCACATGGTAAGGACTCAATATATATTGTTATTTTCCCATGTCTTTCCTAACACATTATTGCTAATGGCCTGTTGATCTCCACCTTTGACTTAACAAGTAGATTCTTTTAAACACACACCAGTGTCTTTTGGAGCCTTAAGGGGTGATCAGTCACACTTTAGCATAAATTAATTCGATTATATTCTTTCTTTCTAATTCCTGGATAGAAAACTGTAAATTTGAATAAGAGTTGGAGTGCGTGAAATGGAAGTGAATGAACTCAATCTATAGAATTTGTGGCAGTGACCTGGGCCTAGGTGGGCGCTACAGGACTTTGAAGAAGGGAGAAGATACTAAGAGACTGGAAAATAGGAGAGCTTTGAGTGGAGAGGTATGAGGAGAAATAATGCTAACCAAAGACTTTCTCTGATGCAGAACTTTGTCATAGAATGGTTCTGAATATGGCAATGGAATGAGAAACTGCCCTTTTCTCCTGTCATTCGTAATTTCTTGTTCCTAGCACTTCAGCGGGAACTGCTAGTACCGAGTTAGGCGGTCTCATCTGCAAGCCAGCCCTCTTTAGGGCATTACTTCTTGAGCAAATGAAGTCAGTAAACAGCATCCCAATGAATGTCTGGAATCTCACCAGATCAGGAAGCCAGGGGCTGCCTGCACTTCACAGATACTATTTTTATGATTATTAACTTTCTTAAACTTGGCAAAATTTTTTTTTACCATATCTTAAACTGGAGGGTCTCAGAAGGGTTCACTTTTAGTTACTTTCTTTGCTTAATATATGCCTTATATTTAGTAGAAACCCCACAAATGTAAAATCAAATTGAATAATTAACATTTTTTTTGTATCAATTGAAAAAATTTTTTTTAAGTAGTAGGATAATTATTAGAGGTAGATAATATGACATAAATGGTCTTTTTAATTCTCTGATATTTATTGAATAGCTTTAGTTGTTCATTTTATTAAAAATATCTCAAGGAACTGATTACCTCTATGTTTTAAAAATATTTTATGTTTCTTCATTAATTTTCTAATATTTGTACAGTAGTGAACTTTTTTAAATAAAACATTTTATAAATCCTAAACTCTGTTTTTAAAGAAAAGATTTAGTTAATATGTTTGGAGTTGTCAGATCCAGACAGTTACAATAAAATCTGAAAAATATCAAACAGATAAACCTAGCATAAGGAAGTTGAATACAAGTTTTTATTTTTCAAGGTTAAATAACCAGTTTCTCAGAATAGATGTTTTAATGTGATTCCTAATTTTTCTAAGCACACAGTCATCTAACTATAGGATCCTCCCTTAGGTTTTTGTGCTGGGAATTGATTTATGTATCTTTGTCTCATTGTAGGTTCTTTTGTATACTTAGTATTTATATTTTAGCTTTTATGTTGTTTCCTTTTACTTCCTAAAACTGAGTGTAGTGCTTAAGAATAATGATGCTTTGGTATCTTTTAAAGATATTTACAGAGTGCTTGCCTAGGTGCTGTGCTAGGAGTTGTCTGCAGGAGTGCCCACTTTCCTTAACCTGTTCACATGTTTGATTGGAACTATGTGCCCTCAGAGTCTCTTTGATTGAAGAGTGTGTCTTGTTATAGATCTCATCTTTAAGAGCTTAATCTTCTTAATTTCATATCCACTGGTGAGAGTAAATGAGCAGGCAAAGATTTAGTGAAATAGACATATAGTTAGAACTTTGATGCTTCACCCAGATCCTCTGTCTGGTTGGTGGTGTGGCCACCACCCCATCCCCCATCTGGTGGCTTGACCCCAGCTGCTGAGGTGATAAACTGTAATGGTTTCACAGCTGTGCCCCTCACTGGTCATGGCCTTGACCACAGAAAAATGCCTCTCCCAAGATTGTCCTGCTACAAGGGGACGCTCAGAGCCAATGACCATATTTAAAGGCCCCAGCCCTCTTGCCTTGATTTGGGAAACCCATGCAATCCCAGCTCCAGGCCTCTCTGTAGGATCATGCAGGCCTCCACTGGAACCTCCATTGTTCCTTCTCCCTCTATGTAGTCAGGCCTCCCTCACTTCCTTAAAGGAGCATCTCCTGGGGCACCCCGACACCCCAATACTCCATCTGCATGCAGCTCTCCATTGCGAAGAACCTTTCCAAGAAACTCAGTCTGATAGACATCATTGCTGATTGTTTTTGAAGTGATCTTTCTGTTTTAGGAAGAAACAGAAGTCATGGAAACAGTGGTAGCAGTTTAGAAGAGATGGTGACACATGGACATTTTGAAGACAATGAAGGGAAGTTTTAGTGGTGGGGTTACACCCAATCTTAAAATAGCATTTATGGGAAGATGAAGCACAGAAGTGCCAAAAGAGATGGGCGTTAGGTGGCACCAGAGGGCAGGGAAGTTAAAGGAGATGAAAAGTAGTACAAAAATATAATTAATTATGGATTTAAAATGTTAAGTATCTATTAAATATTTTCAAAGACCACCAAATGCTAATGTGGGAAGAATCTTTTTCAGCTACAAAATCACACTGTGGCCTAGAGAATCAGGTGTTGCAAAAATTTGTATAATAGCATTCCTATACACTGTCATTACGAATGCTCTTTAGCTGTCCAAGGGAAGAATTCTGTAAGGGTTTCTATATTGTGTGTTGGGGGGTATAAGGTTTTAAGGTGGTTAAGTGATTTTCCTAATAGAACATTTACCTGGTGCATAATATCTGCTCAAAACGAATATGCCAATCAGTGAATAAGGCTAGAAGCTGAATCCAAGTTCTGGATATTTTCCTCCGGTAGTGTTTCTAAAACTTTTAACATACATTTACCCCTTCTATAATTTTCATAACACTGAGTACCCCTTGTACTCATGAGAACGTATAATTATGTGCAACTAAGCACGGTGCAGTGCATATCCCCACCAAACTCCGGTGCAACACGTACGTACCCCCACCAAACTCTTCCCGTACCCCTGGGGGTACGCGTACCACACTTTGGGAAACACTGGGAGGAATGGGACTTACTTAAGAAAAGTTGCTAATGGAACTTAAGATACTTTGGTTATTATTGCAGTTAGAGTTAATGTAGATGAGTTATTTTGACTTTGAAAAGTAGAAAGAACTTATAGAAATCTATTGCTAGTACATAATCAAAGATCTGCCCCAAATATGTATGTAGAATTATTCATCACTCCATTACTTTTAAAAGGGAAAATTTGGCAATGGCTCAAATTTTCATCAATAGAAAAATGCTTAAATAATTACAATAAACTCTCTGGGTTATTATGTGGGAGTTTTAAATGTTTTCAAAATATTTTTGATATGCATTTTAAAATAAACTTTAGAATAGTTTTTGATGTAAAAGAATATTGCAAAGGAAGTGCAGAAAATTCTTAGGTATTCAGCATCCCAGTTTCCCCTATTATCAGCATCTCACATGACTAAGGGATATCTGTTACAGTTAATGAACTGACATAGGTACATTATTACTAATGTACATTCACATTATTAGATCTCCTTAGTTTTTACCTAATGTCATTTTTTGTTCCACTTATTTACTTACATCAGTATGAACTCATGGATATTTATAATATGCTTTGGGTTATAATTTAATACTAACTTATTTACCCGTTTGTTCAGATTGTTCCAGTTTTGGCAATTGAGGGCTCTTTCAGTTGGCTGTATCCCTTTGATATACCCCTATCATCCCATGTGTTTGTTGCCTGAGCACTTCCTTACTATGGATGCTCCAAGCTTATCTGATATGTCCTAGAAATACCATTTCTCTAAGAATCCCTGGCTCCTTTTATTGGAGAATGGTATTAGAATCCAAGATCTGGGCATTAGGTGAAATGATTACTATTGGGGAACAATGGCCTAGAACAATGTTTATTATAATCCCAAATTTAAAAAACACATAAATTTGATGAACTGTGATATGAATTATGTGCATGTATAAGATTTAAATATAAGTTCATGGAAAAATAAAGAAAAAAATACTAAAATTTCAACAGTTCATTTATTCAAGGATTGTGAGATTTATTTTTTATACTGCCCCAGTTCTTTTCTTTTCTTTTTTTTTTTTTTAATATATTTTATTGATTTTATACAGAGAGGAAGGGAGAGAGATAGAGAGTTAGAAACATCGATGAGAGAGAGTCATCGATCAGCTGCCTCTTGCACACCCCCTACTGGGGATATGCCTGCAACCAAGGTACATGCCCTTGACGGGAATCGAACCTGGGTCTCTTCAGTCCCCAAGCCAACACTCTATCCATTGAGCCAAACCGGTTTCGGCATGCCCCAGTTCTTAATCATGAATCATCTACCTTGCAATTAGAAAAAAGCTGGTTTTTAACACTAAAATTATTTTTAAAAAGTAAAATGTGGCAGATCTTGTTAATATTACCCATCTCCCCAGGCTGTATATTTAGTAATCATTAAGCTCCTATAATAAATTCTCACTGTATCCACCAGGAGTTATGCCAGAAGCTGTTATTAACATCTTTTTTGAGGAGAATTTGAGGACAGTTAATGTCATGATGGAAATTTTCCAGTAAACCACAATATTGAGAAATGTTCTTACCAGCATTGAAATTACTTGTATCGAGGAACAATTTTATTTATTATGTCAGAGTTTTTTAAACTTCATTAATTGATTTTTTCTACCATATCTACTCAATACTTGTACAAAATTTAATAGTTTTCTCTAAATTGATTTTTTTGAAAATTTAGATGCATTTAATAAAAACCTTCAAATTTCATAAGTAAAAATCTCATGTCAAGAATGAAACATAGCCAAAACTGGTTTGGCTCAGTCGATAGAGCCTCGTCCTGTGTACTGAAAGGTCCCAGGTTCGATTCCAGTCAAGGGCATGTACCTTGGTTGAGGGCACATCTCCAGTGGTGGGTGTGCCGGAGGCAGCTGGTCGATGTTTCTCTCTCATCAGTGTTTCTAACTCTCTCTCCCTCTCTTCCTCTCTGTAAAAAGTCAATAAAATATATTAAACAAACAAAAAAGAATAAAACATAGCTCAGCCAGCATGGCTTGGTGGTTGTGCATGGAACTATGAACCAGGAGGTCATGGTTTGATTCCAGTTGTGGCACATTCCTGGGTTGTGGGCTCACTCCCCAGTGGGGGTGTGTGAAAGAGGCAGCCGATCAATGATTATCTCTCATCATCTCTCTCTCCTTCTCACTTCCTCTCTGAAATCAATATAAAATATGTTAAAAAAAAAAAGAAGAAAACATACATATAAAACAAAATGTAATAGGACAAAACAGTGTTATTTAAGTTAAAAGATGAAGTGAAAGTTATCCTGACATAAGGTCAACATGTAAAAATGCCCTAAAAAGTCCTGCATGGTTTTGGACCCTACTTTACCACCTCATCTTGATGTTTCTTGTTCCCTCCAGCTAACCCACACTGTTCTTACTTTAGAGCTTTTATTGGTCATAGCCTTCCCTACTATGCTGTTTTTTTTTGTTTTGTTTTTTTTTCTGCCAGGAACATTTTGTTAATGTCTCCTCATTTGCCAGCTCTCAACTCATCCTTAGGGAAACCATTTCCCATCTTCTGGACTCTATCAAATCCCTAATTATCATCCTCTTCTTTTACATACTCTGCTTTGTTTTATTGCTCCAAGTAGGAATCTTATAACAATGAGATTATTTGATTGCCTATTTCTTTCCTACTTTCCCTCCACAAGGGTATGGAGGGTATGAATCTGGACTTCCTGTTGTATTCCCAGCTTGCTGGATAGTGCCTGGCTCATAAAGGAACTCCCTGGATACTGAAATGAATCAATAAATGAATATAACACTCCTTAAGGTTTTAAGATAACAATTAGTGAATTCCATACTTCCCTTTGAAGCCTAATCTTTTTCCTCTCTATTCAATTTGTTTCTCTCCCAGATTATGTTCAACATGACTAAGCAATAATGAAGGATAGGGAATAAAAACCAGTTAGCTTTTGGCTCTCATCAGAAAGATTTTGATGTTCAGGCTTTCTGGATCCTCTTTTGCTAATGCTATTCCAGTTAAGTCAGTGGCCTAACTTTCATGTAAAATGCCCGTAATATGGCAAAGCTAGAGCTTTCACTCATTTGAGTCATACATGCATGACTGTTAAAATAGGAAAAAAAGAGATTATTTATGTACCATCTAGAGTCATTTTGCATAGCTATCGTGGTGTGCATATCAGGCTGTGGGCCACAATGACTGTTATAATTCAAGTAGTGAAAGCAGGGAGAAAAAGAGTTGTAAAAGAAATTATCTTATCATAATTAAAGTTAATAGTGTACAGTATTTTTCTCGTCTCTTTTTTTTAGCACTGCTGCCGAAGAGCTATGTTAGGGCCCAGTAGGAAAACACACGCTTCTGTAAGCATGTGAAGCAGAGGGAGTGTCATGCAGGGAATTGGTTACACAGATGGTGGAAAGCTGGGAAACCGAACAAGGATGAATGGGGCAAGGCAAGAGCAGGCAGCCACTCTCACCTTTAGGCTGAACAGACAAAGGGAGGAGGTGATCCGAGCTCTGTGGTTGGGATCACCCAGTGAAGCAGGTACCACATTGGACTTATTGGGGAGGGGTCTGGAACCATGGGAGACACACACCTTGGCCAGAGCCTCCTCCAGAGACAGAGGGGTGGGAGGAGAAATACTCTCATTTCTCCCTTCCAACTCCTCTCCCACTGGCCGAACCCCTCAGATGCCAGTTGACAGACATTCATCAGGAATCTGCCATGAATAAGAGAAGAGGATTGGGTCTGCTGGCAGACAGGCCCTGGGCCAGCACAGGTATTGTGCCATGTTCTACTCCTGGTGGAGGGGGCACATTATTTTACTCTCCCAAAGCTGCTCCAGGATGCTCTCCTAACACCTATGGAAAGTGTATTTTCCTTCTTTATTTGTTCTTCTTTCCTCTCTGCTTGCCTCCCTTTCTCTCTTCCTTCTCTTCTTCTTGGAAAAATATCAAAGAATAAATAAAGAGATAAAGGAGGAAAGATGTAAGATGATTTAAGAGATAAAGGAGGAAAGATGTAAGATGATTTAAGTGCCACAGAAGAGACTTGGTATGGATTTTGACCCAAATTGTTCCATGAAGTCCAGTGTTTAGCCCTTTAAGAGCCTCCCATGCTTCTGATTTGGCATCAGTGTCTTGGGCTACAAATGAGCCACCTTCCTATGTGCTGGTTTTTGACTGATCTTCTGCCTGTTCAGTGCTGGGATGCACAGATTGCTTAGGGAGAGCAGTGACTCACTGATTTCCTTGGAAAATGGTTGAGAAGTTCTGGGGGCTAGTCCTTGAAGGCAGGATGCCTTTAGATGCTAAGCAAATTAGTCTGAGTCTTTAATTCCCAGCTCTCTGACTCCCTGTTTTTTAGGTACCATCTAAACCTTTGTTCTCTGCACTCCTTTTAAAAATAGGAAATGTGAATCATAACCCTCTAATTTTATCTTTTCTAATAAAAGAGTTAACATTGGTGCTTGTCATTGGCCCTTATTAGTGTCCTCAGTACATCTTTCCAGCCCCAAGCTTTAGGACCTGCAATCTTCCCATTATTCACAGGGTGGGGGTGGATCAGTGTACCAGGGGGACCATCTGACTGTATGTCATTTGGTTTATTTTCTCCTCACTCTGAGCAGAAAGCTTTTTGTTCTGTTTCCTTCCCAAGCCGACTATAAGGTCAGGAAATGAAAGAATGAATTCTAAAAATGCCCTCTACTCTTTTCTTTAAGTTATTCAAATCACATCAATCCTTTAAAATTGAGGTAAATTCTAACTTCCTGAAATTTATCTGGCTATTCCCATTTACCATCTAGCTCTCCATCATTTATTGAAAACTGGCTCTGTGATAGGCACTGTGCTAGCACTGGGAATACAAATATTATTAGTAAGACAGTTGCCATTCCTGAGAAGTTTAAAGTGCAGAGAAATCTATTTGTTCAGCTTTGGAAAGCTCCTTAGAGGAACAAGAACTTCTAACTTATATAGTCTCTTTCAACTCCTATCAGTTTGAAACATAACAGTGGCATTCAAATTTTTATGACCATGCCCGTAGTGAGAAATATAGTTTACATAACATACTGTACACACACCCATGTACACAGATATACTTTCAAATGTAAGAAACTTACTAGAGAAATCTTGATATTTTCCATTCTACTCCATTTCATTTTTAAAATAAAGTGGCTGGCTTTGACCCATTTTATAGACTTTATGACTCAGCAATGGGTTGAAACCCATAATTTGAAAAAAGCTGATATTAATATAACTTGGAATTATTATATAAATCAGTGTAACAGGGTTCCCAGAAGCTAATTGACTTAGATAAATCACAGAACTGTTGAGTGAAAGTGTCAGAAATGGAGCTCACATCATGGAGTTCTGTCTCTAAATTTCCATGGCACCTATATAGATAATTAACTTGGCAATTAATATTACATAGTGGTTTCTGAAATGCATGTTTTATTGTCTTAAACTTTATTTTTTTTTAGCTTAATTGATTAATATAATGAATTTATTTGTCTTTTCTCATTATGTTGTAAGCATCTTGTCATAGGAATCCATCTGTATATTCTCTTAAGTTGCCATCTCGAATCAGAGCCCCTGGAAGTTTCAATTTTTACAGGAACTTTCATGATTTCTTTGTGAGAGTGGCATTTTATGATAAATTTTTAAAGCTTTGTTTTTGTGTGTAAAAATGGCCATCTTAAAAGTGTACAATTTGATGAGGTTTTAAAATATTTATTTATTTATTTATTTATTTATTTATTTATTTATTTATTTTAAATCCTCACCTGAGGATGTTTTCCCATTGATTTTTAGAGAGAGTAGAAGAGAGAGGGAAAGACCAAGAGAACATATCCATGTGAGAGAAACATATTGATTGCTTGTCTACTATACCACCCTGACTGGGGCCCAGGCAAGGGCGGAGCCTGCCTGCACCTGTGGTACATGCCCTTGACCTGGAATCAAACCTGGGACCTTTTAGTCCACAGGCTGACGCTCTCTCCATGGACCTAAACCAGCTCCATGAACTGACGCTCTCTCCATGGACCCAAACTGAAGAGTTTTGAAATATGTAGTCCCCTATAAAATCTTCATTATAATCTAGATTTGAAAAAAACACACACCGTTTTTGCGGGTCCAGTAATACACTTTTTAATCCTCCCTCCCTCCCTTCATTCCCCATCCCTAGGCTACTACTGGTCTATGTCATCATAGACTTAGTTTGCATTTTCTAGATTTTATATAAGTGAAATATATAGTATGCATATTTTGGAGAGCTGTATTTTTTTATTCAGTATAAAAATTTTGAGATTTATTAATTTTCAGATATTAGACAACATAAATATCAAAATCTTTATACTGAATTAAAAAAATATACTCATTGCTGAGTATATCCATCATATGTGGATACAGTTCCATTTGTCCTTCCATTCACCTGTTAATGTATATTAGGGATCTTTTCACTTTCATACTGTTATAAATAAGATAAAAATTATCAAACATTATGGCTTCCAGTAGAATATTCTCTTAATGAGTCTCACAATTCAGGGACTTAAAGAATCATTAGATAGACTAGCTTTAAATTCCAGCCATTATAAAATTTTCAGAATCCCAATTGAATTTCCTAATGATTGAGTGTATACTTTTCCTTTTTGCTTTCTTTTATTTTTTTTTAAATTAACACTTCACCAGAAATAAATGGGAACAAAAAGAAAAAAAAAGGTGAAGAGTGACATAACAAATTAGAAAAATCTAGTTTTTGTTGGTTAGAGATGAATTTGCTAATTTCATAGATGAATATTGCTCCAGAGTTGTGTTTTAAATGAATAAGGGCTTTTTCATTTGAATGGAATATAGGGTGGGATAAAAGTAGGTTTACAGTTGTGAGTGTGTGAAATAGAGTTTATTCTTGTATTATTATTATTCATTATTATATTATTTTCCATATGAACAACAATTGTAAACCTACTCTTACCCCACCCTGTATTAAAAACATTTTTCTGTGGAGTTTTTCCACACTAAGCCTTTTGCATAGGCATTTTGATTCTAAAGATATTGATGTTCATTAAACATTATACTCAATTTATATTTTTACATTCTCTGTCTATTTCTACTCAGTGAGAGACTATGGTTCAGTTTTTCCTTTTTTGGTAAGTATGCCACTTTCTATCTCTTCAGACTATTTTGCTTTGCAGAGATGTGTTTTAAATCTCCCCCAGAAAAGGAAATGACTCATTTCTATACAGTAGCATGTAGGTGTTGGATGAATATTGCTGCTAGGTAGAAATAGACGATAAAACTCCAGTATGGAGTTTTACAGCTACTAAAATCTGAAAGATTTAAACTTTCTTAGGAATTTAAATTGGAGGAAAAATCAGAAGTTGGTAAGGGCTCTGTTATGAGGTAGAACTTTGGGCAAATTAAAGTGATATGAATATTATAAAATTGCTGATGGCTTAATGCAAGAATGATGTAGTTTTTCCCCTCTAAAACGTGGTCCAGCAGGATGGCCCCCAGGCATAGTGCAGGCCTGATGTGTCAGATCATCCAGATCTAGTTTTCTGACCTGTAATCAGATGTGTTTCCATTGCACCACTGGTCTGCACCTTAGATCTAATTTTAAAACTTCTGACTATTAGGGATTCATAGAATCTCCCAGGCTATGTGTTCTTCAGATTACTGTGGTATAAAGAAATGAGGAAGTGGATTGTACAGTTATCTTCCTCTGCAGACTTCTTAATGCTCTAAAAATAATGGCATTGTCCTTATTTGGAGACGGTGAAAAGATGAGTTGCAAATATCACACCATCCTTCAAAGCAGCTGCCATACTGAGACATGAGAATGAGCTTTATGTGTGTGGAAAGGCGGATGTTAGTATTTTAAAGCACAATTCTCACATGGATAGGGCCTATAGAATATGAGGGACAATGCTATGTAGTCACTATTTGGCTAATTAAAATATTTTTTGAATTTATAGCAGTGCTTAGAACCACACCTTATACACAGTATATACTCAATAAAGTTTCATAAAAATAGATTTTAAAAACTGAAAGGTAGCTGTAGGAACAATCTAGTGACTGTCAGAGCTGAGAAAAAAATTGTGAAACAAGTTTAACATGAAATTAAAATTGTTCTAATATTAATATAGCTGATAAAATCTAATAGTTATTCTTACAGTCCATAAACTCACTGTGTTATGTTGAAATGGACATCAACCTTTCGGCTAAATACGCAAGCCAGAGGGCACAGTCATAACCAAGGCCCTGACCTGGGGCCTGTCTGGGTGAAGGAGCATGGAGGAGGCCAGCGTGGCTGGGATGGGTGAGTGAGCGGGAGGGGAGTGGAAAGAGGGAGGAACAAAAAGACAACACAGGGCCAGATCGTGTAGGGTTTTATAGTTCTGTGTGAGCACTTTTGACTTTTTTTTACTGTATGAAATATGAAGCATTGGAGGGTTTTGAACAAAGTATCAGCATGACCAAGTAATGACTTAGGTTTTAAAGAAACCACTATGGCTGCTGGGTTGGGAAAAGACTGGGGGTAGAGGCAAGAGTGCAAGCAAAGACCATAAAGAGCCCAATAGGCAATTCAGGGAGAGGTTCCAGCTTTATCTCCTGCTGGACCCTGGGCTCATGGCACATGAGCCCCTCTCCCACTCTGGATTTGGCACATGCAGATCTTCTCATGTGGTTCCCTTCTCCTTGCCATTCATCTTTGCCTAATTGACTCTTCCTGCTCTTTCCAAGTTCTCTTAGACATCCCTTTCTCAAAAAAGAGGTCTTCCCTGACCATCTCTCAGGTATATTAGGATCATGATGTTATGTAGTCGCAAGGCTCCCAATGATTTTCCTGCCTGTAGCTTGTTTGTAAATATATGAGTTAGAGTACATTCCTTGGAGTCTTTTACTCTATGTGGAATTTACACCTCATGAGAACAGGAACTTATGGCATCCAACAAGTTTGCTAAATGAGTTGTGAATGAGTAAATGCATGATTAAGGTGACCAGATTTTAACATTGGTAAAGCAGGACACCATTGATAGAGGGGTGAGGTTGGGGGGCAATTTTTGATTAAAAATTTGGTCTATATGCAACAACAAAAATTTTCATAGAACGCAAAAATAGTATTGTAATATATATTTTTAAATTTCAACATAAGTACAATTTACAAATATAATAAATAAAAAATTATATATAGTATTATTTTATTCTTTGGCATATTTATCATTTGAGTGAATTTTTTTTTAGTAGATTGCTGTCGTTGTTTAAAAGGTCATGAAATTTTTCACAAGGATTTGTTAAATTATATTTCACACATAAAATGGCTTTCAAAGTCTCAATACTTAATTGTGATTTTTCTGATGTTCACACTTTATTTACCGTAGAAAAAAACACATTCAGTCACAGCATTAGTTCCTGGTAAGGACAGCGCGTATTCCACAATTCTAACAACTGATCAACAATGCGAACTTTGATAAACAGTTCTCAATAATTATTTGTTATTATTAAAGTTAACATTATAAAATTAACAAAGATAATATAAAACTCATATCCTGGCTAAATAGCCACATGGCCGCTGAAAACCGTATATTCCCTTCCCGTTCTCCCATCGTTCCCTTGCTTGTCGTGCATTCTTTCCAAAAATCGGGATTTTTTTAAAACGCCAGGGACGAGGGACAAATTGTTAAAAATCGGGACATCTGGTCACCTTATGCATGATTGAATGGATGACATAATAAAGTGAAAAGACGACCAAACTATTGAATAAATTGGGCTACTGATGTGGTGAATGCAGTGAAGAGGGAGGCAGAGTATAATAAATGTAAGGAGCTTCATAGGAGGAAAGGTTATCGGTCTTGACCAGCCATTGAATACAAATGCCCTTTGCTTTTCTCATTTTCCTTGGTCCTTTAGAAATAAAAAAAACAAAGAGAGTTGTAAACATGTAACTGAATCTGTGTAACTAAATGGAGGAAAATTCCTATGGCAAGAGAAAATGATTATTAAATTCATAGAACCATCTTTAAATTAAGCCAGATAGTTTCTGAATTAGGACATTCAATTTTTGAATATAGATCTCTAGGAGTGAATACCGTTCACATTTTATGGTTTATTTTTCACAGGTCTCATAATTCAAACCCAGAGATAGATTCACCAGATATATCCTGTGACCATAGCTTTAATTAAAGTTTTATTGGAACCCACAGCTGTAAAATAAACCTCAAAACACAGCAAATAAATTTGAGAGGACTTATTTTTTATTATGGGCATTACCTGAAAGAAACTTTTCCTGGAAATAGAATGCCTGGACAATGGTCATTATTATACATTGGGCTGATTGTGCTTCAGAAAGTTTGTGAAATTGAAAAACTCCAAACCAACTTAATATTTTCTGCGCTGTTTCCACCTGCCTTTCAGAGCATTCTTCAGGGTGCTTGAATATACATGGTAACATTTTCATAAATTTGCCACTGGAGGGCTCAGTGGCCTTTTTTAATGTTCTCTTTAGGAGACCAAATCTTAATGTTTGTATAACAGTGAGTTTGAGACAAAAATTTTTTTGGCTCTCTTTTGGAGAAACGTATTTTCTATTTTTTTTATGGGTGGCACATTTATGTGCCTGAGTGCATATGTCATTACAGCAAAAAAGCTTTTGTAAGTGCCCTCAAAGATGGAAAGTCTTGTCATTGCTGATGTAGATTGAAATCAGACTGGCTGCACTAATTTCTCTTACAGAGAATACAAGGAATCAAGATTATGCTGGGCATATACATGTGCATCAGTGGTGTGCCTGCATGTGTGTGCTGGTGGCAGTGTGGAGGAGAGGTGGGGAAGGGAGAGCTGAGAGGTCTGCAGTAGTCTGGGAATTGTGATTAATGTAGTTGGGGTGAGAATGGGACTATTCTTAAGGACTAACTGAAAGGATATATAGGGGTGAGTGTTAGGAAAATAGTGGCCTATTTTTGGATTCCATGGTGCATATTCTCTTATAAAGATTGTAATTGTGGTCCAATGTCTCTGGGGCCGATGCTGGAAGATGGATTAAGCAAAGGAATTCTGACATGGGTGCCACATCAGTTTGCACATAATTTTTAAATGATATTTAGGAGGTTGCAGGGAATAAAATGAGGCAGTATGCAAAACTTGGAGATGGTTTTGGTCCCCAAGTGGAAATATAAAACCAGCATAAAGCAGAGAGCTGGAAGTATCAGAATGGCTCTCTGAGATATGGTAAGAGTTAACTATAAATTAGTTGAAGAACTAACATATTTAAACATACATTATATGCCAATTAGAAGGGGACCTATCTATGCCAGACCAAAACCTACGTAGGCTTAGGAGAGAGTCTAGAAAGAAACTTTGGAGGGACTTGGCTAAAAACTAGTCAAGGAGACTGGTCAGAAACATCGTTTCTTGTGATTTCCCCACCATGTGATGGATGCTTATGCCTCTAGAGTTCTGAATCATCAATGAATTCTCCTTGTTTTGATTCCATGCTTATTCAGCTACATCTAGTTTATGGCTTGGCCTGTCATATATTTGCTTGTTGCAGGGAGTAGTATTCAGAGCCATGTGTCAGTTATGACTGTCACACTAGCTCAGCACTAAAAGTGTGGTGCCCTGAAGGAATCAAGCTCTGAGCTGGCAGAGTTGAGAGCAAGGCCCTGGGTCATGGCAAGGTCTCCAAGGTAAATGCCACTTTCTTAGGCTCTTTGCAGATTGCCAGTGGTCCTGTCCTAATGACGACTCTTACTGCCCACCTTCCTTCCCATCTCAGAAAATCCCACTAAATGTTTCACAGAGTGAAACAGTCTGAGACCAGGAAACTATGATTTTTAAGAGGAAATGCCAAGTCCTTCAATTTTAAAATGTTATCATTTTTTATTCATAAACTGGAGAAAGAACGAGTGAGCATTTACTATGTGCTTGGCATTTTATATTTTCCACATCGTGTTCTATGGCAACTTTGCCAATAAAATGAAGCGGACAATCTCTCTTCCTTGGAAGCTTGGTTTTCTTGTGGAATAACAGCCACACCTTCTAGAGAAGCTTTCTGAGTAGAGGACAGCCTTTTAGGGGCCTACCTTTCAGCTTCCTACCTCACCTTGAGGAACTGAGGCAGTTCCTTTTCTCAGGGCTTGGTGCTCCATCCTTCTGGACTGATTTTCTTCTGGGTGGTCCAAGCTTTGCCCAATTTACTGTGTTCCTAAAAGCGTATTTGTAGCCACTTTCATCAGTTGTTTCTAGGGAACTTCAATCTGGGCTCAGCAATGGTGCCTGGTGGTTCTGGGGAAAGGTGGCAGCCACCACCTCTACTAGATCGCCTATACAGGAACATCTGGTCAGACAGATAGCCACCTTGCTGCTGATCCTTAGAGAACCTTTGGGATTATGGTTCAAGAAACATGCCAAAAAGAGGGACTAGAGATAATTACTCCACACTCAGCATTTCTAGAAATATTCTGGGGATATTAACTGATAAGAAAGTGGCTTAGACTACGTGGGTTATAAGGAAGAATCAGCACACCCAACTAAAAATGGCTTCAATAAGAAGGCCATTTTAAATCTCATTTGTTCTATTTCCAATCAGGGCACATATCCAGGTTGTGAGTTCAATTGCTGGTGAGGGTATGAATGAGAGGCAACCGGTCAATGTTTCTCTCTCACATAGATGTTTGCTCTCTCTCTTTCTCCCTCTCTGGAATCAATGAAAAACATAACTTCAGGTGAGGATTAAAAATAATAATAAAATTAAAATCTCACTTAATGGGGAAATTTTGAAATTCCAGGGTCAGTTGGCAGCTCAACAGTCCTTAAGGACTGAGGTACTTTTATATTTTCCTTCTGGACCCATTAGGACTTCATTGAAGTCTCCTGTCCTGGTTATGGGATGATTCTGGCAATTCCGATTGTCTTGTGATTCTGGATGTGTTATATGCACACGTGGTTCAATCACTTGAGGCTGATTCAGAGCATGGACTGGGGAAAGGAATTCTGACATGAGTGCCATATCCATTTGGCATCTGCATACATTTTTGTATGTGTGATTTTTAGCAGGGAACTATTGGTGAATGTCTTTATGTGTCACCCTTTTTACCAAGAAGCAAAATTCCTTCCATGATCATCCAGCAGACTTCATTTTAGTTTTTTTTTTTTTTTTTTTTTTTTTTTTTTTGTCAGAACTGGATTGCATGCCCACCTTTTAGCCAGTTAGCAGCAGAAACTTTTTATAGCCTCAAGCTAGACCAATTGTCACTGACATCTAGGAATGGGCACATCATTCATTACTTAACAGACCTTTCAAAAAATAAAGGATGCAACATAAAAGGAAGATGGCCAGTTATTAACTATATTTTCCAATATTTGAACAGAGAAGATTCATTTAAATGATGTTTAAAAGAATTTAGATAAAAGCTTTTGTGGTCTAATGAAAATAAAGGAATTTAGAATTACCAGGCAATGTTTATATTAATTGATGTGGCCTACTTGTACACTGGAGGCCCCAGAATACCTGTTGGAATTAAAACCCAACTTGCTATCCTAGCTGGTTTGGCTCAGTGGATAGAGCATTGAACAGTGGACTGAAGGGTCCCAGGTTAGATTCCAGTCAAGGGCACATGCCTGGGTTGTGCGCTTGATCCCCAGTAGGGTGCATGCAAGAGGCAGCCGATCAATGATTCTCTCTCATAATTGATATTTCTATCTCTCTCTCCCTCTTCTTTCCTCTCTGAAATCAATATACATATAATGAAACCCAACTTGCTACCAAATAGTAGCTCAAATGGAAATAATAAACAGGACCCCAGACCTCCTAACATTAGATGTGCCTCCTGGCTTACTCATTCCTATGACCTTGCAGGATTGGAAGAGACTTGAAATAGAAAGTAGCCATTTTTTGTAGATTCATTGGATGATTATGTTATCTGTGAATAAATACAATTTTACTTCCTTCCTTTTGTTGCTTTTTCTTTCCTTATTGTGCTGGCATGAACTTCCAGATAAATACTATATAACAATGATGAGAATGAGCATCCTGTATTATTCCAGGTCTTATGGGGAAATAATTTAGTAGTATTTCATCATTATTATGTTAGCTGTAAGGACTTTTTTGTGTCAAATGCTCTTTATTAAGTTGAGGGCATTTCTTTTCTTATTTTGGTGCAAGTTTTTTATTAGGAATAAATATTGGATTATTGTCAAATGTTTTTTTTTTCATCTATTGAAATTATTATTTTTTTTGATTTTTTTTTTTTAGAGAGAGGAAGGGAGAGAGAGATAGACTTGTTGTTGCACTTATTCATGCATTCATTGGTTGATTCTTGTATCTGCCCTGCCTATGATTGAAACCACAACTTTGGTATATAGAGATGGCCAGGACTTGCATCTGTTAAAATTACCATGTGGGTTTTCTTTCTGAGTCTGTTTAATGCCGTGAATTACATTAATTCTTTAGAATGTTATATCAACTTTGCATTCCGGAGAAAACCCTCACTTTATATATTGATTTTTATATATAAAAGTCTATATGCTAAAATTTTGTTTTAAATTTTAGCATCTATGCAATGAGACATATTAGTCTGTAATTTTATCTTCTTATATTGTCTTTATCTGATTTGAGATCAGGGAAATGCTGGAGATATATAGAATTAGTTGTGGAGTATTTCCCCCTCCTCAATTTTCTGAGAGGAGTTTATTGTAGAACTCATACAATTTCTTCTAAATGTTTGCTAGAATTCACCAGTGAAGCCATATGAGCCTTGGGTTTTCTTTGTGGAAAGGTTTCTGGCAAATTCAACTTCTTTACTCGTTCTAGGGCTATTTCAGTTATTTTTTTCTTCTTGAGTCAGTTTTAGTAGTTTGTGTCTTCCAAGGAATTTGGTCATTTCTTCTAAGTTGTCAATTTTGATTGGGTTTAGCATTTACAGTACTCCCTCAGTATCCTTTTAGGATTTATAGAATGTATAATTATACTACTGATAGGTTTTAAATATATATATTTTTTCACATTATCCTGAAAGTAGACACAAATGTTCTGAGGTAAAGACAGACTATTATCACAGTAGTAACTACATTGGTCCCCCCTCTCCTTAGCATTCCCCTCTTCTTGGGAGATGAAAGCCAGAGTCACACAACATGTACTGGGGTCTGAACTGTAGTTGAAGAGTTAAGAAAATTTGAACCTGAGAACTTAGGTAAGTGTTGAGCCCTTTTCTCTTAAAACTGAAGTCAAAGCCTATAGTCTTTGCTAGCTCCTATCACATAGGAATCAGGAATAAGCTTTATATTCTGAATTTAGGTTGATATCTGAAGAATTTTCTTTCTTTGAGACATTATGGCTTTTTAGTGTTACTGAGCTAAGGGGACATATGGAGTATATATATATATATATATATATATATATATATATATATACACATATAGCTGAAAGTGGGAGAGGAAGGGAGAGGGAGCATTGTTTGGAAGTTGTCCACCTTTTTGTTAATTGTGGTACAAACACATAGATACTGCATTTTGGTATAAAGGGACCATACTCTTTGGGAATGAGAAACAATAAGTGTGGGTAAAGAATTAAGGGGTGCCGAAACTGGTTTGGCTCACTGGAAAGAGCGTTGGCCTATGGACTGAAAGGTCCCAGGTTTGATTCTGGTCAAGGGCATGTACCTTGGTTGCAGGCACATCCCCAGTAGGGTGTGTGAAGAAGGTGGATGATGAATGTTTCTCTCTCATCTATGTTTCTAACTCTCTATCTCTCTCTCTTCCTCTCTGTGAAAAATCAATAAAATACATTTAAAAAGAAAAGAATTAAGGGGAGAAAATGCACTTCTTTCTCAGAGGCAGAGTAAGGCTTGTGCCTTCCTTTAGGCAGTCTGTGCACCTAAAATTGTATTAATTCAGGGTCATTGATTTGCTTAGTTAGACTTGATTTGCAATTATTTCAAAGCAGAGAAATTGGACTATGGACTGATTCTGGATGCTTCAGAGTACTCTGCATTATTTGCTAATCATTGAATCTAAATATTCCCATAGACATTGATAAGGCAAGGACGAATCTTGGAAGTTCTTTTGGTTTTAGCAGGAAGTTGCCTTGAAGACTAACTCTCATCTCTTTGCTGCTATACATCACAGAAATTGGCTTACCTCCCTTTGGCCCTACAGTTACTTGGTTATTCTGGGGCCTACTGTGTTTGAAAAGTGAAACTTCATAACATGCTCCTTACAGAAGCTGCCACTTATTTCAACATGCCATTTCCCATGTTGCTAAAGATTAGAGTTTCCTCTATTTGCATTGTATTTCTCAAAGTTTGTACATGATTTACTGTACAAAGATATATTTCCTAGAAATGTATGAAGTGTCTAGAAAAACAGAAAAAATGTTTCTATGCAAGCTGATCATAAATGTTTAGTATGATCTTTAAAAACATAGCTGATACACAGTTTTTGGCAAAATACAGGTCATAGCTTAGAGACTCGAGAATTAAATTTTAGATTTAGGATCAGGTTACCTTTAAAAAAGAACTGTTTATAGAATTATGTAAAAAAGAATTATGGAACCATCATTAACAATTATTAAAGTTTCTGGTTAACTGTTATAACCAACAATGAGCCACATGAGCCACACACAAAGTACATGGTTCCCTCCACCTAAAAGGGGAGTTAAATGAGTAGTTGTTCTTACAATGTTATCTACACTAATAAAAAAGAAAGATCCAAATTGATTATACCTTTATGATACACACCAGCCAATCAAGAGCGAGTATGCAAATTAACTCAACAAAGATGGTAGGTTAATTTGCATACACAAGTGTCGAGTGTTCGGGGGCAAGGCAGGATGCTTGCATCATTGTATTGTGACGACGCTGGTGTTCCACACAGCCCCATCAGTTCTGGGCCTCTGGGCAGCATGGGATGGTGGAAAGGCGGCTCCAGGCCAGAGTGAAGGTGATTCTGGCAGCCAGGGGAAGGAAGGCCTGTTCTTACATGAATCTTAGTGCATCAGGCCTCTAGTCTATATAATAAAAGCCTAAGTGACTGTGACGACAGAACGACCATTTGCTATGATGCACACTGACTACCAGGGGGCAGACACTCAATGCAGGAACTGCCCTCTGGTGGTCAGTGTGCTTATACAGGGGGAAGGGGGAGCACTGCTCAACCAGAAGCCAGGCTCACGGCTGGCAAGCACAGAGACAGTGCTAAGGAGCAGCTAGCTAAGCAGTAAGGAGCAGCAAGCAGGTGGGTGATAAGGAGTGAGGCATCCCAGACTGCAAGAGGGAATCCCCCAGACTGCAAGAGGGCACAGGCCAGGCTGAGGGTTACCCTACTTCCCCTCCATCTCGCACGAATTTTGTGCACCAGGCCTCCAGTTTCTATATAAAAAGTCACAATGACTATATATTATTTATATGTTTTTAAAATGTGAAGAGGTATACATAAAATTTATGGCTAAAATATTTTAAATGGTTCTTAGTAAAGTGATTATTTTAAATGGTCCTAAAATTTGAATTTAATAAAAGCAAAGGCCTTACTATGAAAAGCTTTAAGTTTTAACTTTTATTGGTTCATAAACATTTGGTTCATAAACACTTTTCCTTGCATCTTGTGATAATATAAATAAATAAATCCCCGTGGCATAATAAACTATAAAACCATGAAGCTGAACTTCGTAAAGTAAAAAAAAAAAAAAAAAAAAAAAAAAATAGGAATTTTTATTTTGGTACCAAGTTCAAAGAAACTGTGTTGAATAAAAGAATTGAGAATCAATGCTTACTTAGTAACCACAAATAATATTATAAAATAATGTTAAAATAATATTTAAAATTAGCAAGATTTGGATATTAAAATATGATTTTTATTCAAAACTAGTCCTCCAGCATCTATTTTCTCTTTCTTATTTTGTAATAGACACACTTGCCCCCCCCCCCCACCCCCCCTAATTTTTACTTGACACATGGATTATTGGAGTAAATACCTTATTTTCCTGTTGGCTTGCAGCTGGATATGGCCATGTGACTATGTCTTGGCTAGTGGGCCCAGGTTGGATGTGCATTGCAGAATGCAGCAGCCATCTGGACTGTGAGGTGGAAGCCACATGCTGAAGGTGGTGAAATGACACAGTAGACAAAGCCTGAGTGCCTGCCATCATGGCATGCCATTCCAAACAGGGCTTAGTGACCTTCAGTCTTTTTCCTTCTTTTCGTGGAGAGAAATAAACTATTTTGTTCAATCAACTTATTTTCAGCTACTGGATTTAAGTCCCTTATTAGGATCCAGGGTTACTGACAGGTACATCATATTATTTTTCTATTTCATCACTTGTAAGATGATTTCCTATATAAATACATTCCTTGGGGGTGATAAAGTTTAATGGTGTGTTCTTGGATCAACAACCATGTTGAAGGCCTGTCTACCGTTAAGAACTTGTGTCAGACCTCATTGATCAGAGAACTCAGGTGGGTAGAACAGGTGAATTTGCCTGCTTCTGACAAAAAAGAGAACCTATACTGAGTTCATCAAGACTGTATACTCAGCAACCATTGTCTGTCACCCAAACAGATAAAATAGCCAGCATGTGATTGGGGGCCAAGAGGGAATAAATATCTTTTGACATTAAAATGTTTTTATATTAAAACTGGGTTTAAAAAAATGGGTCAATAGTTCCCAAAAGGCATAGGTTAGAACATAGAAGATGGAAGTGTGGTCGGAGTGGCAGAGATGGTGATGTCAATGTGTACTTTATTCTGTCACCACTGTTTCAGACGGTATTACTAACCGCAGAAATGTCTTGATGTACCCCATTAGTCACTGTGGGGCATAGAGGACAAACCTGCAGCCTCAAGCACAGCCCTCCTGAGACACATTATTTCTGCTTGATCCATATTCCAAATCTGCCCAGACATATGGTCTGCCTAAATGGGAGACAAATGTAGGCTTATAAAAATGCTTTGGATGAAGCAGGGTTACTTGGAATAAGCTTCCTTAATGGAACTTTGTGTTCTTCCAACATCACAAATGTACAAATCTAAACTTCTCATTGGCACTTTCTAATGCAATTATAGATCTTCCTATATTTATTAGAAAGTTTATATATATGCATCTGCCAGCCTCCCCCCACCCCCAACCCTCCTTCAAAGAATGTTGGCATGTTAGTAGAATATGAAGAATTGGAAATGATTCTGGCTTGCATGTTTTTACATTCTGGTTGTAGCATCTATGCTGGGCAGCATAATTTGACCCTTTAAAAATTGTCACTTTCTTCCATAGAGTTAAAAAAATGTTTTGCCTTTATTTAAAGCATGTTAAGATTTTTTGCATAATTTTTCTTGCCTTTACTGATGTTTGCAACACTTCTCTATTTAATACCATCTGTGAATCTATCAGCTTGCTATTTACTGCCTCTTCTAGATCATTTAGGGAGATGTTATGGTAATAATGTTTTATTTACATCTCACTTTTCCAGGAAACTCAAAGTATATCTATAAAGTTATTGCATTAAAAAATAGCATCCATGTGAAGTAAAAAAAATTATAGTAGCATTTTAACATTATTATGAATTATTTTAAATAGAAACATTTTAGTGATTCCAGAGTTTAAGCATGTCTGTTATTAGGTATTCTTGTTGCCCTGAGCCATTGAGGAAGTTGTTACAGTAGTTTGATGGCTGTATAATTACATGTGAGGATTGAGTGGCTGGATTAGATTGATGAATGAGTTTTATATTTTTTCTAAGCTCTCTCTTGGCCCTCATATCCAGTTTTAATTATTGTGACATGGCAAAAAGCTAATAAAGTTAGAGGAAGAAGAATCAGGTAAAGTGAATTATTAAGGATGACAAAAAATTCACTATATTTTCTCTCTTTCTTTTAAATTACGGTGTTTCAACATAAACATGCTTCTAGAGATCTGCAGACTAAGTAATCCATTATAAAATGGGGAAAGTGAGAATCAATTTTGATTATTGAATGTGTTTATTTTATTTTTAATAGTGCCCTGCAGCAGTCAGGTTATACTTGGTTAAACGCATAAAACAATCTCATCTGTAGTTAATAACTATTTTTATTGACTTTTCCAATGGTATAGACCATTAGTAGGTGTCTAAAGAGCCTCAGCTCTGGTGTAGCCCCTTTTTTATCTATGGGTTTGAATATCAGAAATTAAATGTCAACTGTTAGCAACTCATACTTTGTTATTTAGTTCAACAACTTTGATCTCCCAATTTAGATAATACAGGCTGTAGCTGAATTTAATTTGATATCAACCAATTGCTTATTATGGAATTAAAGTTATATGCATCCAAGCAAATCATGTGGTGTTTAACAGGATTTCTAGCTGATATTTGACTTCTAAATTTATATTTTCTCATACTTCTTTAGGTCAGTAGTTAATTAGCTTAGTATTTGTAAATTATCTTATCACTGGAGAGTCATATGAATAAATCTGAGGGGACAGTTAACAGACATCTCTCTATATATATAAAAGCTGAAATGACTGTTTAACCATTTGGCCATTCGACTGGATGTTGCTAGGACGTGCTCTGACCACCAGGGGGCAGACACTCAATGCACAGACATTGAAACATGGAACAGATTGATGAATCTCTGAGAGAAGGGTTGAAAGGGGAGGGCAGGAAGGGATTAACCAAAGATCTTATATGCATACTAGAGGCCCAGTGCACGGATTTGTGCACTGGTGGGGTCCTTTGGCTTGCCTTGCAGGGTTCGGGCTGAAACCATCTCTCCAACATCCTCCAAGGGGTCCCAGATTGCGAGAGGGTGCAGCCCAGTCCAAGGGACTCCACTGGTACATGAATCCATGCAGCTGGCCTCTATTATGATTATAAAATTTACAGCAGATTATGGAGTTTTTGTATTTGCTCACCAAGAGACTGAAGAATTGAAGTGGATTTGTTTGATAGACTTTTGACTCAGGCTGCTTTGTCTAATTGGGAGGCAATGGCTTCTGGCCCTACGGCTTGTTCAGTACACTGAGAGAGGCCTCTTCGAGGATTGTCCAAAGCTGACATCAAGTCCCTGTTGTTAGAACAGCAATGATACATAAAATCCCATGTGAGGTCCAAGGCAATTAAAACAGCCTCTCAAATTTAATTCATTTGGGCATGATCATCAGATTTTTGCTATATATACACATTATTTTTATTACTCATCTAATTTTTTACATTTAAATCAAGTCAATTTTGTGGGAGAATGACATTTTATATTACTATCATAAGTTGAAAAATCAGTATCTTTTCCTAAAATAGGTGGTAGCTATAAGAGTAGGATGAAATCCAGCTGAAACCGGTTTGGCTCAGTTGGTAGAGTGTCGGTCTGCCGACTGAAAGGTCCCGGGTTCGATTCCGGTCAGGGACATGTACGTTGGTTGTGGGCACATCCCCAGTAGGGGGTGTGCAATAGGCAGCTGGTCAATGTTTCTCTCTCATCGATGATTTTAGCTCTCTGTCTCTCTCCCTTCCTCTCTGTAAAAATCAATAAAATACATAAAAAAAAAAAGAGTAGGATGAAATCCAAAGTATAGAGTCTAGCTAGATGGTTTTACTGGGAGGCTTGATAACACCTTTCTCCTGTTAAAACAAGAGTGGAGAGATATTAAAGACATCTAGCACCAAACAGATTTTTCTTCTTGATATGAGAACATTGAAAAGGGAAAACTCTGCCCATCACTAATTTAGAGTTTTTAATGTACCCTTACCTCATACAGTGATATATTGGACCACTCTTTGGGTGGGTTAAAGAAACAAAGACCCTAGGTCCAATAGCTGAATCAAGTCATTCATTCATTTTTTGAGCTTACCATGTGCCCCCAAATTGGGTATACAGTGTTAAAACAAAACATGCAAATCCCTGACCCCAATGGACTAGCCATCAAGCACAAATCTTTCCTTTCAATCTGTTCTATTGTGCCTCCAGTTCCACTTTATCTAGTTTTTATAGTCCCAGCTTTTCTCTCATTACTATCCCTGTCCAGTTTACTTATTGTGAGGCCTAGAAAATACTTAGGGTCCTTGTTCTCTTCTGACAGGAAGCTAGTCCCTTTGTCTAGGACAGCTTTGGACTGTACATAATCTATATATATATAAAAGGCTGATTTTGACATAATCTATATATATAAAAGGCTGTGACTGACCATGCACTGACCACCAAGGGACAGATCCTCAACACAGGAGCTGCTGAGTGACAGCAACTTTGCAGAGTGCCCTTTCACACTCTGGGACCCCATAGGGGATGTCAGAGAGCTTGTTTCAGCAAGATCCCCACAAGCCAGGCCCAGGGACCCCACCTGCCAGAGGGACCCTGCTCACTCCGCAGACACCCTTCGAGCCCTGATGCTGCCCCAAGTGCGGCTGGCCAGGGAGGGCCCGTGGGAGGTTGGTTCCAAGGCATGTCCAGCCCATCTGGCCCAGTCCTTGCCCCGCCAGTGGCCTTCTGATTAATTTCCTTTCAATGTGCATGAGTCCATGCACTGAGCCTCTAGTCATCTATGTAGACAATCCAGGGAATCTACAAAAAAGCTACTTAAATATTTCAGGTTTCTTATGTAGTTTCTGCCAATCCTGCGAGATGAGAGGAATGAGAAAGCCAGGAGGCACATCTAATGTTAGGAGGTGCAGGGTCCTGGTAATTCTTTCTATTTGTGCTACTGTTTGGTAGGATTTAATCCTAACATGTGCTCTGGGGTCTCAAGTGTACAATCAGGCCATACCTATATTATAAGAGGCCAGTGGCTGTAACGCTGTGATACTGTAAAGACCAAATGACCGGACACCTGGAGGTGCCTGGAGCACCTCTCGAGCCTGCCCCATGGGGATCCGGCAGCATTGGCGGAGTGTGGAGGGATGCTGATAGTGTCCCCAAAGCATCACGGGGTGCTGGCAGCGTCCACAGAGCATATGAAGCATCGTGAGGCTGCAGACATGGCCCTGATGGCAGGCTAGGCCTAGGGGACCCTACATGAGCATGGTTTAATCATGCGCTGGGCCTCTAGTTAATGAATATAAACATTGCCTGGGAAAACTGTTTCACTGGAGGTGGTCGATAAAAATATATTTATTTTACTAATGTTATTTAGTATGCTAGTAAGTGCTCTTCTAGGTTTTCATGTAATATCTTCTCTCCAATGTTATTACCAAGCCTTAAAATTTCCTCAGAGTCAATACCAGTGAACTCCCCAGTTAAGTCTCCATTATCCACATAGAAATAATTAATCACAGTGTAAATTATCTGATGCCGTGAGAGTTTAATAACCTCATGTTCCATTTGCCAAAGGAAAGCAGTTGTGGACAAGACCAGCTGAGCTAATACCCCCCCCCCCTACCATCTTTTATTGGAAAATATATAAAGTTGTCTGTAGTTGGAGTGTAAAAATCTTCAAATTCCAATTGTGGTCCTGACTGAATCTCAGAGTAATTACATACAGTGCTTTGAGAAGAGGGTATACCTTTCCCATTATCTTTCCAAATTTAGTTATAGTCATTTTTGACAGCCTCTTAGGGAAGAAAAATCTTGAGAACTCTGATGAAAGCAAACCCACGAACAAATTTACAAAGTAATGCCAGTGGTAAATTCCAGGAAAGAAAAGCTATTTACAGTGTATGCTGGGAATTTGAAAACAATACTAGGAAATATGAATGTGCTAGATTGCATGAGTGTAAGTATGTTTTAAAGTTTGGAATTGCACCAGTGGTCATACATCTGAGCTATTATTTGAAAATGAATCTGTTTTGTGGCTTTTTGAAAGCTTTACTGTGCATGCTTTCGATTGTGGATTCCACGAGGGCTGTATACAACCTATGCACCCTGGCGTCGTCACTGAAAAATGTGAGCTGAAAGAGTTGACTTCCTCTCTTTTTATTTCATCCTTTTCTTCCAGGGATAGGTTCAGGAGAAATGATACTGGCTGTACTCTTGTACGTTACTAATGATAGTAATTTGGAGATGAAGTCTTTGAAAAACTTGGCATGTAAGACAGGGGAAACAGTTGCACAGCTTAGATGGAAAAGACAATAAGCACGTTTGTTTTCTGCCAGGTTATCCATCAGCTTAACGCAGCTCTGACTTGGGTATGACAGTGTGTCTACAACAAGAATTTATAATTCTGCCATCTCACTCCCCAGTGCGCGTGGCCCGGGTCTCTTGTGAGTGGCTGCTTCTGAGAGCGCTGTGATGGGGGAGGGGGCCTTGACAGCCAGTGGAATTTCCTCTGAATGCCTTATGAGAAACCGACCTAGACGTTTCTGTGCGGCCATCCCACAGGCACCCGGGAGCCTCAGGAGCCTTACTCTGAGCTGGAGAGGTGCCAAGACAAGAGAATAAATGTAGCCATGGGAAAAACACAGCTTACAGGATGGAGTAGTTTCTTAGTAATTCTCTGGAAAGGCAGGGGATTTCCCAGCTCCAAGTTCTTGGACCAAAGCCCAGGCTTCCTATGGACACATCATAGCAAGAATTCCTGTCAACAGAGCAGTATCTCCAATTGTGCGACACAAGGCATTTACAAAGTCATGACTATGTTTTAGATAGCATTTAGCGTTCATTTTTCTTCATCGGAAAAGGGATCTCTATCATAGCATACCATGAAAAAAATGTTTACAACAGATGCCAAACAAAGATCAAAGGATTGATTTTTTGGTGATTTCCTTCCATTTATTCAAGGTAAACTCTTTATTGAACAAATTGAGAAATAAATTCATTTGTGTTCATAAATATTAAGAAAATATTAAATTGTTTTAGAACTGTTATTCCTATTCCTTCAGGTAATATAAAGGTTTTTGTTTGTGTTTTTTAATTCTTTAGGTAATAAAACTGTGCCCAGGCTAATATTAGCCAAGGTGTTGAGGAATTCTCAGTGTATAACCTCCTTTACTTAAAGATAAATAGTGTAATAGTTCGGTGAAGGTCTGGAGTGGGGGAGGGGGAATTGCTAGAAGGGGTCAATGGGGAAAAACTTTACATCTGTATTCCTTTCAACAATAAAGATAACTTGAAAAAAATGAAAATAAAGATTGTGAGCAGGTAAGAATTTAAATTTGGGGAGTTGAAGATGGTAGTTCTAACTGAACAGAACTGAGGCGAATATACCCTGAAAATGTTTCTGGGTCAAACATTAGTAGAGGCCTTGACTGCTAAGTAACAGTGGATTATCTCTATTATTTGCCTTTAACATTTTAAAGAATCCTTTACTTGTCCTTGAAAAACTATCACTTGTGGGGGAATTGGTTGAAGAATGAGAGAAATAAGTGAAATCTGAAACCATTTTAATTCTGATTACTGGCCAAAGACTGTAGCATTGTATTGGACTTGAAGCCTTGCCTTCCATTTTCCTTTATAGTATCTAAAATTCCCTGAAGGGCAAATAGGACAACTTCTGAGCTATGACTGAATTCCAAGGTAGAAACTCTATTTAAGAGCAAATCCGATATTAAGATGGTGGAGAAGCTAGCTAGCATTTAAGTTGTCCTTTCTCAAGTCTCTAATGAAATAACTCTGGAAAGAAATGGAACATTCAAAATGATTCTACTGACGTAAGAGAAAATCCGGGTAGTTTCTGTTGACTTAAGCTTGCTCTATTCCAGCAGGATATAAATAAGAGGAGCCATGAATCAATGAGGAATTGTATTCTTTCTATAAATGACTCCCCAAAACAAACAAACAAACAAACAAACAAACAAACAAACAAACAAACCCACTCACCACAGTGGTCTAAATACTATTTTGTTTTATTTTTCTCACCTAATGAAAAGTTGGGAGGTAGGTGACTGCTGGCTTGAGGATTTGAATTCTGGCTAATTTAGGAGATTCTCCATCAGTGGGTTTGAATTTTGTCTTTGCTAACTCATCCCTGTGTCTGTGTCAGAAACCTTTGGAAAGTTGAAGTTATAAGGAATTGGGTGATTGGATGCAAACCTTCAAAGTTTTATCCTTTCACACATTAGTGGAGTTTGATTTTTGGGGGAGATCAAATGCGGCCGGAGGATGAAAGGAACCAGGACTACCTTTGGATTGGGCAAACAACCCAGGGAGATGGGGAAAGTGGCAAATGTGTGAGGATATGCGATGTATGGAGGACATGGGAATTCAAGGGACAAGGAGAAATCCTCCTTTCTCACAAAACCCTTTCATTCTCCCCTCCTCCCACTGTTTCCTGCTTGATTCACTAAAATGAGATCAAGAGTCATTGTGTACTGAGCACCTGCTCCCACCCAGGCTTTGCTGTAAAGGCACCTCCATGCCCAACTTCTGACCAATCCAACAACAGTCCTGGGGAAACTTAGACAACTCTGCGAAGCAAAACAGCTCCCACCTCATTAGTGAAAATTAATCTCAGTGATTATGGAATTAGAAAAGGTATATTCGTTAGGTGGACTTAGAAATAACATGTAGAGAAGTTGTCCTTTCCTGTGGCTGGGCACATATTTTTTTGTAGTTTATACTGAATCTATTTTTTTCTTTGCCAAGTATTTTTTCAAAACAGAAGCAGAGAGAATTAATTTCTGAGAATCTAATTACTTGAAAATTATTTCATTAGTCAACACTAGCAGACATCAAATTTGGGGCCTTTATGAGAATTATCAATTACAGTGGTTCTCAAGTGGCAGTTCCAGTAGTTCCAGCATTTTCTACATGAATGCAATCTGTTTTCTGTATCCCAGAGGCCTGAACTGTTGATAGTTTTATTCAATAGGGGTTCTAACTGTGCATGAAAAGGTACATATGGTGTTCCTTTGCATGTTAGCAAATGAATTATGTGATTATAGAAGTTAGCAGTTCAATCTGTTTGCTTCAAGAAGATGAGACAGTTCTTTTGGGACAGATCAACTTTTACCTCTGTAGTATTATGAATCACTACTCTGAGAGAGATCTGGTATACCACAGTACCCAATTTGTTGTGCTTTTAGAACTTGGAAGACCTTTATTGGAGCATTTAAGGTTTCTAATTGAAATTGAATTTATTGTAATTTTTCTAGACATAAATTATCATGTGATAATTATCTTCCTTAGAAGCAAACTATGAAATAAAATATTACCAATGTTAGTTCATTATTTGCACTCTGTTTTGTGGTTTTTAAATTTTTTTTAGCTTCATTAAGTGTTCTAAAATAATGGGGAAAATAATTAATATGCACTGTTGATAGAATTAATTAAGCCTGCAAGAAAATCTGTCTTTATATTAGAGAACAGATTTTCTAGTTACCTACTTTGCATTGAGAGAAATTTATGAATGATAAGGTTCTGTATGTTTATATGTATTTTTAATAGAAAAATGAGGTTTGTTTCCCATAAGAAGATTTAAAAATTAAGCAGAGACTGACTTATGTTGCTCAGTGGTTGAGCATCAACCTATGAACCAGAAGGTCATGGTTCCATTTCTGGTCAGGGCACATGCATGGATTATAGGTTCGATCCCCATTAGGGGGTGTGCAGGAGACAGCCCATCAATGATTCTCTCTCATCATTGATGTTTCTGTCTCTCTCTCCCTTTTCCTTTCTCTCTGAAATTAATAAAATATATATTTTTTAAATTAAGCATAGAGAAAATTATTATATAACATTGTGATTTATAATTTTATAGATTATGTCATTTAAAAAGTGGACAAATAGGTGAATAAATTATTATTTCTCTGACAAAAATCATTAAAAATAAAGGTGACTCCAAACCAATAAGTTCCATGTAATTAAAAGAAAAAACTATTGTGAAATTTATAATAGATAATTAATATGAATTACTTCATTGAAGTGTTAGTTTTTCTCTGGTGCTGAGTTATTAGTAGAGATAATTCAAATGGCCATTGATTCAAAGAACATTTATGAACTTTATGCCAGTGATGCCTTAGAAATTCATAAATTTATATTTCTTGGTGATATAATTAACACACTGGATTTTTTTTTTTTTTACTTTTATATGGTAATACTTTATAACATCACTTGTAGCAGAGGGTTTTGGGTCTCCAAATGGCCTCAAACTAATTCCTTAGTATTTTTTTTTTTTTTAACAGCATCAAAGTAACAGAACTAGAAGAATTTGAATGCACAGTTATGGGGCCTGTAGCAGGCCTAGAAAGCAGCCTTCAGCACACAAGCCAGTGAGGAGACCTGACAGAGGAAGCAAGCTTCTAGGTCTTGCTACTGATTGTATCTGAGGGTCATGAGTAGGAACTTTGAATAGAAATAACATAACTGGTCTCCTTTTACTCCTCAAAGTTGGTGTTGAATCTATAGATCAATTTGGGGAATATAGCCATTTTCACGATATGAAGTTCTGATTTATAAAAATAGAATGTCTTTCCATTTGCTTAGGTATTATTCTCCCCACCCCGAAAATGTTGTATAGTTTCAGAGTATAAACTTTAGAATTATTTTGTGAAATTTATTCCTAAATATTTATTTTTGATGCTATTATAAATGGAGTTGTTTTCTTAATTTTATTTTTAGTTGCTCATTACAAATGAAATATAATTGATTTTATATAATCTTTTTAAATCTTCCCTTGAGGATATGTTTTTATTGTTTTTCAGAGAGAGAGAGAGAAAGAGAGAGAGAGATTGAGAGATTGATTGCCTCCTGCATGTGCCCTGACTGAGGATCGAACCCAAAACCTAGGTATGTGCACTGACCAGAATCGAATCCACCATGTTTTGGTGTACAGGACAACACTACTGCTAACCGAGCCACCCAGCCAGGTCTATGTATTAATCTTGTATCCTGAAATCTTGCTGGACTTGTTCATTAAGTCTAGTAGTTTTGTAATGGGTTCCATAGGATTTTCTATATTTAAGATTTTGTCACCTGCAAATGAGATAATTTTACTTCTTCCTTTCCAATCTGGATGCTTTTTATTCTCTTGCTAATTGTTCTTGTAGGACTCACCAGTGCAATGTTAGACAGAATGGAACAGAAGACATCCTGCTTGTTCCGGATCTTAGATGGGTATATACAGGCTTTCTTCATCAAGTGTAGCGCCAGCTATGGTTTTTTATGGATGCTCTTCACAATGGTCAGAATGTTCCCTTTTAATCCGGGTTCGTTGAAGGTTACTGTGCTTCCTGTGCCTGGAAAGCCCTTTCTTCTCTCTTCTACCTGGTCTATCCCATCTTATTCTCTAAGACCAGCATATATATATATATCCACACAACAAAGCTGATCACTCTTTTAACTACTGACTGACTTGTAGGGATATAAGTCAAAATGCAATAGGAGAAACTAACTTTGAGTCTCTTCACTAATAAAAGGCTTTTTTAGTTTGAAAAATGTCAAATTATGAATTTAAGATACTAAAATCACAGAGCCCCCATTAGTAATTCTATTTAACCTGTCCTGGTATTGATTTTACAAGTGTAAAACTAAGTTTGCATAAACAGGAGTATACTTATGAAGTAAAAATTGATACACATCTGTTTGCACAGTTAGTAATCTCTGCATTTGCAAAAATCTAATAAAAATGTGTCCAGAGTAATTCAGATCTAAAATAAAAAAAATATTGAATATCCTGTTAAAGAAAAGAGACTGTGAGCTATCTGACTCAGTGAAATGAATTTTTAATTAAGATTATATATTAATTGAGAGCTGAGGATTAATGGTTTTTACTTGCATGCATATTAAGTCATAATTAATTTCTGCCAGTTTTCTCAAATAGTGACAGTATTGAGTCTTCCATCACTTGGGCAGATCAGCTTTCAATTTTGTTTTAATAGCTTTCTTTCACTCATTCACTTAACTTACCAATTCACTTATTCAATTAATTTTTAAAATATACATTTATGATATTTCTATATGCAATATAGATAAAGACAGAAATCCATATGTTGCAGGAATTTATAACTTCTTAGAAAAATTAAAATAAATAATATAATATGTAGTAATTTATAGAAACTTCGAGTTCCAAATGGCAGCCTAAGTATGTGTGTCAGCTTCTCTTTGCCCCAACACACACACACACATGCAGACATGCACACACACAAAGGGGAGGCATGGTGGAAAGTAGTCAAATATATAATCATAGAAATTTCATCTTGTTGTTTATACTAACCAGTATAGTGTGTAATTCACAAATATAAAGATAATATACTTTTTAAAAGTATATTATTATATACTTTGAGAAAAAACAGCAAATGAACGAACCAATGAAAACGACTCTAACCCAAAAAAGATAATTTAGAGAGCAAAACAGAAATTAAAAATTTTAAACTAATCTCTTTAGAGAGATTCTAATATTTTTTGCATTCATAAAATAAGACAACTATGATAAAATTACTATTAAAATTAAGAAAATAATCTTGGAAGATGAATATTTAGTAATCAATTGCAATCAAAATTTTGAATTGGCTAAATCTCAAGATACTTATAGTTAAAAATCAAGTAAGAACATTATAAACTGATGAACCAAAAGATAGATATAAAGACAGTAAAGCAACAAGCAGACTGTCAAATTACAGCGGGGAGGGTAGGGAGATCTGGGGGAGATAAGAGATCAAACCAAAGGACTTGTATACATGCATATAAGTACAACCAATGGACACAAAACTCTGGGGAAGGAGGGTATATATGGGAGGGTGGGCAATGTTAAAATATGTACACAGATAATAATTTAATAAAAAAATAAAAATAAAGTAAGAATCTAAAATATAAAATCATGGAAACTATTCATTTTGTAAGTCTGCCATAGCAAATGACCTCAAACAGTATAAAACAACACATTTAATCCCCTTGCAGACCAGAAGTATGAAATCTGATGTCAGCAGAGGGGTCCTTCTGGAGGATTTGAAGAGAATCTGTCTCATGGATCTCTCCTATAGCTCATTTCATATTTCAAAGCAATTTTCCCTAGTTAAATTATGTAATTCAAATCCAAAGCTTCTGATATATATATATATTGGGTCGGCAGCTAAGTAATTGCGGGTTTCACACATATATGGCTTCAGTTGAATTTTTAGGTTTGCAGACGTAGTAAAAATGTAAAACACATTTTGTTATTTGATAGTTGGCTATTCAGCTGTTAATCAGTAAAAAAAGTTTTTTGATCTGTTTTGTAGTTTTCATTTGGCGTTCGTTGAAAAATGGAAAATCAAAAGGAACATTTTCGTCATATTTTGCTTTTTTATTTCCGCAAAGGGAAAACGCATCGCAAGCTCATAAAAAGTTATGTGCTGTTTATGGTGACGAAGCCTTAAAAGAACGGCAGTGTCAAAATTGGTTTGCCAAATTTCGTTCTGGTGATTTTTCACTCAAAGATGAAAAACGCTCTGGTCGTCCAGTTGAAGTTGATGACGCCCTAATCAAAGCAATAATCAATTCAGACTGTCACAGTACAACACGTGAGATTCCAGAGAAGCTTCATGTATCACATACATGCATTGAAAATCACTTAAAACAACTTGGCTATGTTCAAAAACTCGATACATGGGTTCCTCATGAACTGAAAGAATCACAGTTAACGCAACGCATTAGCAGCTGCGATTTGCTAAAGAAACGTAATGAAAATGATCCATTTTTAAAACGACTGATAACTGGCGATGAAATATGGGTTGTTTACAACAATATCAAGTGGAAAAGATCGTGGAGCAGGCCAGGTGAACCAACTCAAACAACATCAAAAGCTGATATTCATCAAAAGAAGGTTTTGTTATCAGTTTGGTGGGATTACAAAGGAATTGTCTACTTTGAACTCTTACCACCCAACCGAACGATCAATTCTGATGTCTACATTGAACAACTAACTAAATTAAACAATGCAGTTGAAGAAAAGCGGCCCGAATTGACAAATCGAAAAGGTGTTGTATTCCATCATGACAATGCAAGGCCACACACATCTTTGGTCACTCGGCAAAAATTAATGGAGCTTGGTTGGGATGTTTTGCCACATCCACCATATAGTCCTGACCTTGCACCATCTGATTACTTTTTGTTTCGATCTTTACAAAACTCCTTGAATGGTAAAAATTTCAATAATGATGATGATGTCAAATCGTACCTGATTCAGTTTTTTGCTAATAAAAACCAGAAGTTTTTTGAACGTGGGATTATGATGCTGCCTGAAAGATGGCAAAAGGTCATTGATCAAAATGGGCAATACATTACAGAATAAAGTTATTTAGTTCCATGAAAAAATTGTCTTTGATTTTCTTTAAAAAATACGCAATTACTTAGTTGCCGACCCTATATATATATATATATATATATATATATATATATATATATATATATATATATATATATATATCCTATCTAATAAAAGAGTAATATGCAAATTGATCATCACTCCAATACACAAATGGCTATTCCTATATGGTCAAAGATGGCTGCCCTATGTGGACACAAAATGGCCAGCAGGGGAGGGCAGTTGGGAGGCACCAGACTTCAAGGGAGGGCAGTTGGGGGCAATCAAGCCTGCAGGGAAGGGCAGTTAGGAGTGACCAGATCTGGACATCCCTCTCACAATCCAGGACTGCTGGCTCCCAATTGCTCGCCTTCCCCTAGCCACTTCTGCCTGCCAGCCTGATCATCCCCTAGCCACTCCCATGCCAGCCTGATTGCCCCTAACTGCCCTCCCCTGCAGGCCTGGTCACCCCTAACTGCCCTCCCCTGCAGGCTTGATACTTTCCACCCCCAGCTTTCCACAGCCTCCTTCTCATTCTAAGTCCAGTGTAGACATACCTGCCCTCACTTTTCATTCTCAGGCTATTAGTGCTAGGCTTGTGTATTCTTTAGAATTCTTTCATACTCTTATGGGTTATATCCATTCTTTTTCCTTTCTTTCCTCACCACCCATGTGGACTCCTTAAACAGTGAACTGTGACTTGTTCATTTTTCTGTTCCCAGTGGACAGCATTGAGCATAGGATCCTAGCGGTTAAGAATGTGGGCTTCAGAAAGATCTGTGTTCAAACTTCTGCCACTTTCCAGCTTTGGGTATTCTTTGGGAAGTTTCCTAAGATAACTATGCCTTTGCTTTCCTTTATGTAAATTTGTGCTGTCTACATTAAAATATTGTTTGGGGAGGATTAATTTTAATATCTGCATGCTTAGCAGAGTATAAACAGAAATGATGGCTGTTATTGAAATATAGTCTAACAAGAAATAAGTATGTAAGAAAAATTCTTATGACTAAATGAGGGGTCATTTACTATAAAAATGTAACCCAAATTTCCCAGTCATTTTATTTTCCAATATAAGGAATAGATGTGAGTTATTTTTTAAAAATATATTTTATTGATTTTTTACAGAGAGAAAGAGAGAGGGCTAGAGAGTTAGAAACATCAATGAGAGAGAATCATCGATCGGCTGCCTCTTGCACCACCCTCACTGGAGATGTGCCCGCAACCAAGGTACATGCCCTTGACCGGAATCGAACCCGGGACTCTTCAGTCTGCAGGCCGACGCTCTATCCACTGAGCCAAACCAGTCTCGGTGATGTGAGTTATTTTTGTTTTCATCTGATTTTTTCTGCATTTATTCAGCAAAGACTAAGGGAGCCCAGTGCAAAGTATGGCGAGGCTTCCAAGATTTATGGTTAATCTAACACTTAAAATTTGGCAAACGATAAAACACTTAATCTTAATAGAGATGAAAATATCTAGGACTGACCCAGTGCACGGATTTCAAAAAAGCAAGGGGGTCACAAATTATGGAAACAACAGAGCATTTTTAGAATTCAATCTTATGACTAGCATTGTCATCTTACCAGATCTTTAATCCCGCTTTGGGAATCAACTCACACATCACTCTAACTTCTATACATATAAAATATTTATTCTTCCCAGTAAGAGCTATACTGCTGTCTTTCTCAATGCAATGCCACTAAGCCATAAAAAAGAAGGAAATCTTATTTTTCGCAACAGCATGGATGGATCTGGAGAAATAAGTCAGTCAGAGAAGACAAGTAACATATGATTCCACTTATATGTGAAATCTAACAAACAAAATAAACTAACAAACAAAATAGAAACAGACCCATAGATACAGAGAACAGACTACAGCTGCCAGAGGGGATGAGGGGTGGGGTACAGATGAAAAAGGTGAAGGGATTAAGCATAGATGCAGACACTAGAATGGTGATTATCAGAGGGCAAGGGGTGGGTAGTAGAAGAAGGTAAAGGGGGAATAAATGGTGATGGAGGAAGACTTGACTTGGATGGTGAACACACGATGCAATATACAGATGATGTATTACAGAATTGTACATCTGAAATGTATATACTTTTATTAATCAATAAATTCAATAAAAAGTTTAAAAAAAGAAATTTGGATCTAGGAATTATTTATCTTTCAGTTGAGTCATTTTATATCCACTCCTCTTCGTGTGGTTTATTTCAGGGAATCCCAGGGCTCTATTGACTAGGCATTTGGATCCAACCTGTACCTTTTCTATTGTGTATATTTCTTTCATAATTCTCTCTTTCCTTCTGGAAAAATACAGGCCACTCACAGAGTCCCTGTCTGTGATCATTGTGGAGGGAGCTTCTTTTCCTATGCCCCTCACCCACTTTGCTGAACATCTTCTGCTTTTTATTTTCTCTTCTTTTCTGTCATAATAGCTTCTCTTCTCTACTTACTCTCTTAGAAATAGATATGAAATATTATCTCACATTTTTCAAAGAGAGAATTTTTATTTTCACATCCCCTCTGAGCTTCTGTGGATGGTAGTATTAGGTAAGTAGATATTGTATCAAAATTGTCACTTCCGGGCAAGTTGCCTCTGGGGCAAAATGAAATTCTTTCTACTTACTGTCTCCCTGATATTCATTGAAAACTATATCATTGAATAGTGACTGTATATGTCCCCAAATACCTGTGTCAAATAGGGGATTTTTGAAAGCAGACCCTAAGAAGGAAACTCCTAATGGAGACGAGTCAGTGAAGTGAATATTTTAGAGGTGTATTTCTTATTTTTCACTCAAATCATGCTTCTGGGTACCTCCTGATCATAAGATAAGCCCTGCCCTTTTCTTCTCACAGTTTCAAGTTCCTGCTCACACTAGAAGATTGCTTCTCCAGGCAGTAGAGTGGGGAGAGGGAGACGTTGTTTTGACATCCTGTGAAAATAAAAATAAATAAAGCTACTCCATGGGACTAAAATTCTGAAATTCCAAAGGAGTTGAAAATTACCTTATATATTTGGTTTTAAGGAGTAAGATAATGTTGTGGAACCTGAGAAGTGAATTCTCAAACTTTGTCAAGTATCCATGAGTAAATCTATCTCTTCTCTCAAGTTTTTTCCTCAAATATGCATCAAGTAGCATTTATGTAATACTTAATATATAAAATATGCTTTGTGTTTCATGTGCATTCATTCATTTGATCCTCTGAACAGTCTTGTCAGGAAGATAGGGAAAGAATTATTATTATCCTTACTGCCATGTTGGAAGTTAACAATATATTTGTCCTCAATTTTGCATGGGAGAAGAAAGTTAATTTAGAATATGAGAGTCTATAAAGAAGAGACTTACAGAAAGAAAATATACATAAAGAGCTTGGTGTATTACCTTTATTAGTGAAGAATTGATCCTCTAAATTAGATAACAGGCTCCAGAATAATTGAATACTGTCTTTATAGTCAGCATCTCAGATAGCTTTTCCTCATGCCTTAATTTCTTTCTTTTAAAAATTAGATGATGATGATGCAGTTTCCTAGAATGGACTCAGCTGCATGCTAGTGGGAGATTCCAAGTATCTGGGCATCAGAATTCTGTGGCGATTCCAGAAGACAGTTGGTGGAGTGCAGTTTGTATCTTTTCCAGATTGTCCTTCCTGGCTGTAGTGAGCTGCTGGAGTGTTTGTGTTAAAAACACATGCTGTTGCTTTAAAAACACAGCAAAATCGAGGCAGTTGAACGCCATTAATAAGAGGCTGATAGCTTCATGTTTTAAGCTTACTTTCCTCTGGAATATATTTCAATCTACTTGCCTCAGTCTAAATGTCTCTCCTGCCAAGCATGGATATTAAAACCACCAATCAATATTTTCCATGTCATTCAATCTCCCAGTCTGTTTGCTGATTCTCTGGAATTGCTCAGTAATAAAAAGTGCACAGTCATGGGAGGGCATGATAATGTAGGTACCTGAACTGACAAGTTTGTTTATTTACATCTTAAGCATAACACAAATTAAGCCTAAGTGAACAAAGGCAAATCATAGCCAGTGCAAAGGATAAGCCACCATCCACCGTAACTCATTGAAGTGTAAGCTTTAGTGTTTCTGTTCCCCATGTACTCTGTGGTGCAGAGAGGCATAGCAGAAGAGGCTTTATCTTTCATGGACTTGTTGGCTTTCTTTTTTTTTAATGTCCACTGAGATAACTGTCTTATAACATTATATAAGTTAAGATGAACATGTGATTTTATTCAGGAGTATATTGCAAAATGTTACCACAATAAGTTTAATTAACATATCCTTTACCTCACATAATTACCATTTTGTTGTTGTTATGGTGAGAACATTAAACCCCTACTCTCGCAGCAACTTTCAAGTAAATAGGACAGTACTGTTAACTGTAGTCAACGTGCAATGCATTGCATCTTGTACCTGAAAGTTTGTACCGTGACCAGCATTTCTTTATGCCCCCCAACTGCTCAGGCACTGGCAACCATCATACTATGTTCTATTTCTATGAGTTTGATGTTTTTAGATGCCACAAATGAGTGAGGTCATACAACTGTTTATCTTTCTCTGATTTATTTCACTTAGCATAATGCCCTCAAGATCCAACCATGTTGTCCCAAGAGGCAAATTTTTTTTATGGCTGAGTAATATTCCTCTCTGTGTTTTGGTGTGTGCGTATGGCTCATTCAACTTCTCTATATTCCAATCCGTGTTTGATGTTGTCACTACTTTTTATGTTATCCATTATTTTAAGTTTATAGTGATATTTCAGTGTGGCTTTCGTTTATTTCCTTGATGGCTAATGATGCTGAATTATCTTTTTGTGTGTTTATTTGCCATTTATATAACTTGTTTTGGTGAAATTCCTCTTCTTGTCTTTATCCATTGTCTGTTTGGATTAGCTGTTTCTTTCCTGCTCAGTTTGATAATTCTTTATATGCTAGTCATCTATTGATTATGAAGTGATATTTTGTATAATAAAAGAAGAGGTAATTTTTAGAGCAAAGTGACTCAAGTGAAGAAATAAAGCATTGCAAAAATGGGGGGAGGAGGTTGGGCAAGGTATTACATGGAAGGAATAGCAAATGCAAAGCCCCAAAGGCAAGGATAAGCTTGGAGTGTTCCAAGAATGTAGCCCAGTGCAGCATGAGTGAGCAAGGAGAACAATCAGAAGACAAGCTGGAGAGGTAGGCAGAGGACAGATAGGGCCTCATAGACCACGATGAGGAGCTTGGATTTCAGACTTTGTATGATGGGAAGCCACCAGAAGGTTTTAAGCAGAGGAGTGATATAATTTTATTTGTATTCTTAGATCATTCTGGCTGCTGGAACTAAACTTTGACTATGGGTCAGCTATAGGCAAGCAAGGAAACCAGCTGATATGCTTTTGCAGCAGTTCAGATGAGAGAAAATTATGGTTTAGACCAGGGTTTTAGCAATAAAGATGGGACAAGAGGGCAGCTCCAGAACTGAAGACAGAACTGAGCAGACTTGTTGCTTGACTGGGTATGGGCTATGAGGAAAAGACAGAAATTAAAGATAATTTTTTATGTTTTTGTTTAGGACAACTGAGGTTATGATAGCATTAGAGGGAAGCAATAGATGGAAATAAAGGATGTAAAGTTCTCTTTTAGACATGGTAAGTTAAAATGCCTGTTATCACCTATTCAGAGCTTAGGGAAGTGATGGCGCTAGAGATATAAATTTGGGACTCATCAGTGAATGAAGTATATATCAATTTGAATAAAAAAATAGTTTGTGAGTCCTTTCATATCAATGAGCTCATTTGATTTTCTCTAGGATGCAATCATGTTTTGAATAGGAGTCACCACTATTTTACAGAGAAGAAATGTAGACTCAGAAAAACTGTCAGATTTTGCTGTAAGAACTGGAATTCTTGGCTCTTAGCCTGTGAGTTGTTTATTGTATCCTGATGTTCTGGTAGCATTCTTGGAAGACAAGGGGACAATATCAATGTCAGTTTTTCCTGTTTTTTTTTGTTTTTTGTTTTTTTTTTTGTGGGTGTTGGTTTATTTTTCAGAACTTCTTTTAACTTTGGTTTCTCTTGGGCTGAACTAAATTGGCTGGACACATTGTTCAGTGGGTTGGAGTGTTGTGGTGGAGGCTGAGCAGGTAGGAGTGGGTAGGCCTCTGAGGCCTTCTTGAGGACACCTTGTTTATGTAGAGGAAATCTGACTGCAGGAAGGCATTTCCCTTTACACTTAAAATGCAATTGTGCTGAAAACCTAGACTTTGCCAGGAGCTATTTCAAGCAGCCTTTACCAAAAGTCATCCTTTAGAATGCTTTAATATTTGATTTGAAAGTGGATTTTTCTGTAATACAGGAGTCGATTTATTTATTTATTTTTTGGCCTGGTAGGAGGAGGGTTTTGCTTTGGAGATTGTTCTAGTTTCTTCCATGTGCTCCCAGTTTAAAATGTCCTTCAATTTTCTCCACATCTGAAAATATAGTTTCATGAAGAATAGAATTGAAGGGTACTAATATTTGTTGAATGGGTACTAATCTGCTACAATGAAGGCAAAACAAACGGAGTCTGAGAACAGGAGGTTGGTTTAAGCTTGTGCTATTTCCTGCATGTTTGTTCTGCTAAAGGCAGCGAGTGTTCAAAGCTGTCCCTCTTAATTTAAAACTGGCCTGACAGTAATGAAGCATGTCAGTTTAGGATGGCACTAAGAACTGGAGAGGTACCAAGTGCTTGTATTCAACACAGGTGACTGAACTGCAATCTCACAGGGTAAGTTTCATGTATAATTTTTAACTTAAAAAACATTGGTTTTAAAGGACAACATGAGTTTAATTCTATTTTTTCCCCGTGTGTCTGAAAAACAAATATTGTATTCTTTTCTTCAGTGCTATTAAAATTAACTTATTTATTACTTATTGAACTAATATTTACTTATTACTTATGCTGATTTACTTAAGCATGAATCTTGACTTAAGCAGAGCTCTTTTTTTTTTTTTTAACACTTGTGACAATAATATGTAATAAATGTTGAAGTAAGGAAGACAGGGAGACAGAATGAAAAAATAAAGTAAAGGAGAACTCAAGGTCTGGCTCATAATATGAATAGAGAAGAATACAAATGGCTTTATAATAACCAAATAAAATATGTGCATGAACTTAATAAATACCCTGAAGTTACTTGCCTAAGGCCACATTGCTATAAAGAATGGATTTTTAACATTAAGCTAATGCCAACTAAAAAATATCAATACATGGCATATATATTGGTACTACAGCACACTTAACAAACATTATCTCTCTAGTCCAAGAGGTCACAGTATATCCATCACCTTGGCAGCTAAGACCATGATCTTGATCATCAACTAAGTGACAAACTTGGGCTTGTCTAAGTTTCTGCTTCACTATGCCAAATGTTTAGTTTTCAAAAACCAATATAAAGTTAAGATATTTGGGACAAAATAGTAATTAGAAGAATGTACTTTTGGTAGGTTCACATACAGAAAAACTTCTGCTGTGTAATTTTTTTAACTCTAAAATATATTTTAACAGTCAATAAAATTAAAATTCTGAAGGTCTAGATCACATGAACTTGTCCAAAGGGCAAGAATGACATTTCTAATATTGCTTTCCACTTTCGGCCACATTTTAGATATGACCTGGTAGCTAGTCCTAGTTCCTGCCAAATTTGTGCCTTTGCTGAGTAGAGCCAGAATATGGTGCCAAAGGATGCTGCGAAGTTTGTATGTAAATCCTCGGGGAAAAGCACAATGTTCAGTATTGTTCACACTTGACAGATTAATGGCGATGGTGACATGGATTCTCATCGTTACAGAACGAGGTAGGCTATTATTGAAGCTGGGAGAAATAAAAAGGATCCAAAATTTCCCTTACCACCAAAATGACACGTGTGCCGCTTTTACAGTGTCGCATTGGATCGTGGCATTCCATTAATATTTTGGCTGAAATGTCTCATAGCAATGCAGTGTGCTTGACTGTGTTTCCCTCATAGCCCATAAAGAATTTGAAAGAGGAAGTCATATCACTGTTTTCTTTTAAGTCTTTCCCCCTTTCTGGCTTTCTCTTCCAATTGATTTTTAAGCCAACAAAGAAGTCTTGAAAAATTGTGTCAAGTAAGCGTTACATTTCTTTTTCAAATCAATTTAAATTATCTTTTGATAAGTGAAAGGCAGCCTTCTCTTTTAAAGAAATGAAATTCTATTCATAATGGAACAGATGGAGATAAGTAGGTATAAATCTACATATATCTCTTATCACCTGGACATGTCATTATTACATGTCCCTCCCTAATATGTTTTACCTGTCCTTCCATTTTCCCTCTAATACCACTATTTAGTTTAGGTCCTCATTATTTCTCAGCCAGGATAATGTGTTTTCCTGATGCTAACTGGTTCTCCCTTACTATTTGCAATTTGTCTAATTATGTCAGTTCATTAATTATAAAACTTAGGTAGCTCATATGACCCACAAGATAGAATAAAAATTAACAGCAGGTTATACAAGGTCCTTCATGATCTGTCTCCAGCTTACCTCTATAAGTTCTTGTCCTGGGTTTACTCCTTGCATGCTTTCATTCCATACTGAGCTATTTGCAATTCTCCAAATGTATCATGCTATTCTCATGCCTTCATTTATTCCCATATGGATTGCCTCCTGACCCCCTACACATACACACATACTAGCCTCTGTCTGTTATCTGCTTGGTGAATTTCTCATTTGTTAATAGTCATCTTCCAGGCTATTTCTTCAGAGAAGCTCTCTCTGATCTTTCTGGACAGAATTTGATGCTTCCTTCTTGTATTTTCATTTTATTCATGGAACTTTCCTTATCTATATCTATATGGTATACATTCCAGATAAATGACTCTCAAAATTCAATGTTCCTAAGAATCATTAGTGGATCTTGAAAAAATTCAGTTATGGGTCCTAACATCAGAAATTCTAATTCACTGGATCAGGATGAAATCTGAGCCTCTATATATTTATGAAATCTCCTTATGTGTCTGGTGTACAATCATTTCTTAGGGCCCTGGTTTTATTTTAGGTGTCTTTTTACCCTTAGAACATAGCACAGTACATACAGTATATTATGTGCATTTAACAAAACTTTGTTGGGAATAAAATATAGCATTTTGTTTCTTGTGAGCTAACATACATAGTGATAGAATAGTTAATGTAGCTGGCACATGGTAGGTCATCAGAAAGTGTGGGATATTTGGACATATGAATGAACAATTGAATCAATGAGTGAAAAGAGCTCAGGGAAACTGTTAACATAGCCCCTTGAATCTCTCAAATATTGCAAATATCATATATGATACCTGGACTTTGGGTAAATGAGATTTGAAGTTAATTTGAGACTTGATATTGTAACTTGAATTTTTTTGTTTGTTTGTTTACCATATGGACCGACACATGGCTTTATAAAGCTGACAACTTGTAAAAAAAAATCAGGTATCTTGATGTGAATTCTTCTGTAGAGATAGTGTTATTTTACTTCTATGTGTTTGTAGACTAGGATGGTTGTTTGTAGGCAAAACAAAATATTTTTTGCAAAACATAATCTTCTCAAGGATATAGATAAATTCTCATCAGACACTAAAAAATGTTGTACCATAAAGAAAAAAAGAGATATACTTAAGTTTTAACTATTTGCTTTTTAGCTTAACCATTTATCTAAAGTTCCATAGGCTGTGTAAATATATGCCTTTTGAAAGATGCTGGGAATAGGCTTGCAGTTCCTTGGTTTTATTTTTTTCTGGATCCTTAACAATAATGTCCTTAAAATACACTAGATTTAATATTTATTACAAAAACAAATCCTATAATTCCCAAAGCTATCATGGCCTTTGTAATTTCCATTTTTTATTTTACTTTTTATCTCAGCCACGTCCTAGAGTTAATTTGCACACAGACCGCTGTAAAATTTTTATGGAATTGTATTACACAAAAGACTGTGAAGAAGTGAAACCTATCAAAAATGTTTTATGACTAAAATATCAAGAGGAGATTTGTAACAAAGGAAAAATTTGACATGACTTATATGCATAACCTATGGACATAGACAATAGTGTGATGAAGGCTGGAGAGGGTGTGGGGAGGTTGGGTATGGGTCAATGGGGCCTGTAATACTTTAAACGATAAAGATAAATTTAAAAAATACCAATGGAATATATGTACCATTTTAGGATGCTAACTAAAAAGATCAAGATGTCTTCACAGTTCATATTACGTGGGTCTGTGTTTGTAGAATCTATGTATAGCCAATATATAAAATTTTGGTTTTGGACACTTACTGTCAATTCCATTTATTTACTTAACTAAGGACTTCCTTTAAATAGAATCATGTTAAATTTTTCTAGGTGGTTTGGATATGGTAGATATAGGCTTAGATGAAATGCTGATTTTTGATGAACTAGAACAGGGATTATAACATGTTTTCTGTAAAGAGTCAGATATCGTAGGCCATGCAGTCTCTGTCACATCTACTTAATGTCATTGTAGCCAAAACAATTCACAAAGGAAAGGGTGGGGCTGTGTTGCAGTAAAATCTTATTCACAAAGATTCGGAGCTGGCCAAATGGGCCATGAGTCATAGATTGCTCTACATAATCATATTTTTTACTCCAAAAGTGAGAAGTGAGAAGAGGTTCTGATTGCATAGGGCTTTGTTTGTGCATTTTCTATTTATCTACACCTAGGAATCTTAAATTTTCTTCCTAGTATTTCAATAATTCTATTTATAAACAGTATACTTAGTAGCAACTGTACTGAACAACTAAATATATCATTAAAATACTAGGAAAAACTCCTTGATAATTTCAGATCAATTAAAAATTTAAATTTAATAGATTTTATGCAAAAATAAATTAAATGCATACAGCCTCATATAATAGGCAAAATGCTAAAGTTTTTTATATGGGCAGTTTTTTTATATTGGCAAGTTGCTAAAGATTTTTATATGGACAGTTATTTCTCAGTTTTTTATATGGGCAATTGAATTCCTTCGATAGAATAATAAACTAGAAAATTAACTTTCAATATGTCTTTATCCAGACTCAGTACAAATAAATCCAGGAAATAAATCCATCAGTTATCTGTAAGGCACCCTTGGGTCCAGAGCCTTTATCCTGCCTCAGAGCTCCCCACGGCCTTTATGGCGGCCCCCTCTTATATCAAAAAGCAGAAACTAGCCAATTGGTTAATGTATTTGAATGCCTAACATCTACTTTATAATATATTTGAATTTCTATTGGCTTTATTAAGACAATTTAACCTGAGAAAGTAAAATTCTCATTTATATATGGATTTGTTCTTGCTTTTCAAGAAATTTTTTATATTTATTTCACAAAAGTATTTGGGCACAGAGTAAATGTTTTTTGTTCATTCATTTGTTTGTTTTTTAAAATATTACTTAGCAATTTTATTGTTTGAATTTATGTCAAAGATCTGATAATATTTGACATCTTATTTCTTTTGTTATTTCCTTCTGTGTTAAGCTGTTATTATTTTTCTTAACCTCCTACTGGGACAATTATATTTGATCAATTGCCTCTCCAGCAACATTTATGGAAATGAGTACAGTACTCTGGAAATACTTCTCTCTATAGCTCATCAAATGTTCTTTTCTACCTTGTTTACATGGAGTATAGATTATTTAGCTTTCCCTTAATTGAGCAGTGGAATTTACTAAACAATGGCAGGCTATTTATATATTTTCCTTCTTGTTACCAAATGCAGACAAGTACATGCCTTTTCAATGAATCTTATTAAAGATTAAATACCACTTGTGAATAACAAAGGGCTGAATTATATAGTTAAGTATAAAAACCAATAAATGAAGAAAAAACTTTAAATCTTTCTGCCTGCTGTGAATATATTAAAAATATTTTCTTTAGCTTATCACAAAGCAATGTACAAAGTAACAGAATTGCTATGACAAGGAAAATCAAGCAAATATAGCATTCAATGTGTCTTATGCATGTATGTATATATATATATGGATTTGAATGAGTTATAGAAAGAAATATGTCTCTATCAAAGTTATAGCTACAAAGAAAAAAACAAAAAACAAAAAACAAAAAACAACCCATAGAGTCTATGCTCACTCAATCCCTTTGCCTGTCCAGAATAACTACTTAAAAAATTCCTTTTAGTATGAGGCTCGTTGTCAGCTTTGAAAAGTAAGAAAGTGGCTCTTGAATTTAAGAGTAAAACTTTTCAATATTCTTGACATTATACTTTAAAAAAAAATTTCTTTATTGATTAAGGTGTTACATATGTGTCCTTATTCCCCCATTACCCTCCATCCTCTCACTCATGCCCTCACCCCCCTGTTGTCTGTGTCCATTGGTTAGGCTTATATGCATGCATACAAGTCCTTTGGTTGATCTCTCCCCCTTACCCCCACCCTTCCCTAACTTCCCTCTGAGGTTTGATGGTCTGATCGATGTTTCTCTGTCCACAGAGTAAGTGTTGATAGCAATATTATTAATTGCCTTATTAAATTGATGTGAGAGCTTTGGATTAAGCTTTTAGTCACTCTCAAATCATCTCAATGAGTTTGGCTGCTCTGGGAATCCAGAATGCCTGAGAAAGTATGAATTAATAAAGGACCAGCCCAAAACTGCATGGAATATGAATTAATAAAGTTTTACCAGTAAAACAGAGATTGGGGAAATTATATTTTATTGTCAAGTCAGTGTGCTGAAATATTTAGTTTTTAAATTGTTGTGTGGCTTTAGTTGACCAGTGATATGGATATAACAACCTCTATATTTTTATACAACTATTTTACAGTTAATTTCAGGAGGAGAGAGATATTTATAATAATTGGACAGATTTTGACAGAAGTCCAGATTTCTCAAGTTGAAATCACATTAGGAATTCATTCTAAAGTGAATAATTTATTCTACTTTTCTTTGTTTTTTATCTTCAAATCCATTATCAGGATGGCTGTGAAAAAGTAGATGGGAGTTTAATATAAAAATCCTGTAGAACATATCGTGCTAGTGAAATTGTGTTTGTGAATAAGACTGGCTTTGAGTGAAGGAAGATAGAGAATGGTGATCATGGCTGAAACTTATCCACACTTGTGAGTAATGCATAGGTAGTATAATTAGAACCCACAAAAGAGCTTTCCAAAGTGGTTGGGCATTTGATGCAGGATATCTCTAATTCACTTTGCAGTTGAGATCCTGCATTTATGAGGTGTGTTTGTTGGCTCTGAAATGTAGCATAGACACTCAAGTGTTGGTCATTAGATTTCCATTGCTATATAATAAGCTATCATCAGCTTGGCCATTTAAAGCCACACAAATTTATTGCTTCCATTTCCATGGGTCTGGATTCAGGCTGCCTCTTTCCAGGGTCCTCTGCTCAGAATCTCTCTGGGTGTATTAAGGTCTTAGCCACACTGATTCGCATCTGGAGCTCGGGGTGCTCTTCTAGGTCCAGTACGGTTATTGGCAGAACCCAGTTACTCATGGCTGTAGAACTAAGGTCCCTATTGTCTCAGGGGCGCTCTTAGCTCCCAGAGGCCAATTCAGAGCCCAGCCGTGTGGTGATCTCACAATACGGAAGATTGGGTCTTCAAAGTTGGCTGAGAAAACTCTCTCCTCTGTGCCACTAGAAAGTGGTAAGTAATGTAACGTAAGCAAGGAGTCACTATCCCAACCCCTTTGTCACATAGTGGATCCTAAGCAAGGGAAAGTCTCTTTTATCATGTTCACAGGGCCTCCCACTCAACGGAAAGAGATTATACAGGGCATGAACACCAGGGGCAGGAGTCTTGGGGGCCATCTTAGAATTCTGCCCACCACAGTTAATGTACAGTTTAGGTCTCTTTCCATGGCTTTGAGGCTGTGCAGTTTAATAGGTTCTAGCCATCTTGTTTGTAGCTTTTTTGGTGTGTCTTAAAATATGATTAAAATCCTAAACTTGATGGACAGTCTTAACTTTTTGTCTTTGTTACAGGATCCATTTTAGGCTCAAAGTTAAACAATTTTAAGGATTAAGGTGTCAGTTTGCAAAAACAAAAAACAAACAAAGAAAAAAAAAAAAACCCAAAACACCCAAAAAAACAACTTCTAATTTCCACCGTAAGTTTCCCTATTTAAAAAAAATACATTTTATTGATTTTTCACAGAGAGAAAGAGAGAGGGATAGAGAGCTAAAAACACCGATGAGAAAGAATCATCCATCAGCTGCCTCTTGCACACCCCCTACTGCGGATGTGCCCACAACCAATGTACATGCCCTTGACCAGAATCAAGCCTGGGGCCCTTCAATCTGCAGACTGACGCTCTTTCCACTGAGCCAAACCGGTTTGGGCATCCCTCTTTTAATAACCGTTAAAAAGCAAAGTCAATACACATACTGATTTCAAATGTTTAATATACATTTGAAGGAATTTTCTATGCAAAGAGATTTGGTGAACAAGAGTTCAACAATTTTGCCAAAACCCTTCCTTACAATGTAGGAATGTGTTGAGACTGGTTTTCCACAAACTATATGCTTACTGTTTCTGGCTTTTCCCTCTTTATAACGTGTACCTCTGTAATATGCTTTTAATTTCAGTTCAACATCTCCTCGCCTGTGTCTTAATGTTCTAATCATGCAGTTCTTCCTTATTTTTTAATCATTCATTTATATACACTGAATGATATAAGTAGAAATCTAAATATCTAATTTTTCCTTAAAGACTTAAAATGAAAATTTGATTTTATTATTAATGGTTTATTGGTATAGTTATATTTTTAATGCCATCTATTTTATTTTTGTTCATATTAATTGAGTATATTAACTATTACATTATGCAAGCTTATACTTTCTATTTGTGAAACATAGCTACACAGCATGGTACCTAAATTATGATGGCCCTCTTCTCTATAAACCAGCAGTTGCCAACCTTTTGTACCTCACGGACCACCAGTGGTCCACAGACCACCAGTTGGCGACCACTGCTATAAACCCTATCACTCATCATATTTGTACTTTAACCATTTTTTAATCTATTGAAAAAGAAAACATAAATTTCTTTAAGCATGATATCCACCAAGGATAACCCTAATAAATCATGGGAAAGACAAAATTATCACTGAATTTATCCATCAGGGTGACACTTTTCTTCCTTCCTTTCTCTCTCTCTCTCTCTCTCTCTCTCTCTCTCTCTCTCTCTCTCTCTCTCTCTCTCTTTAAACATACACCATTCTGGTAGTTAATACTGCTGTGAAAGATACATCATAGTTAAAGTTACTTTTTTGATATTGTAGGTGCTCTAATTTTTATTACCATTCTTTCTTATTTCACTTATATTAAAAATCACTTCATGTAGAAATTTTGGCCAATAGTCACAAAATTTTAGTTATAGAATTGAGTTCTTTGCCAGAATTACACAAAGCCCCAGTCTTCTAGTTTTTAATTAGGACCCTATATAATTTCATTTTGAGGAAGTTAATTTATTTAACTTAAAAAAATTCTTAATTACTATGTAAATGTGTGGTGGCAGCTGTCTTGTCCATTATGTTGGATGCCAGAATTGTATAGCTGAAATGGGACTTACCGTTCACCTTATTCTATTCCTTTATCTCACAATTGAGGAAATAAATACCAGGGGAGCTAACATCTGGTAGAAAAGTGGTCAGAGGTTGAGAATGGTGTTCTGGCCTCACATGCCTGTTGCCATAAAAATAACCTCCTTTTTGCTGCATGAGCACACTGCACTTTTGTTTGTATTACCCTAACCCTTGTGGGCTTCTTTCTGTTATTAAAGGTACATCATTGCTAAAGTTAACTTTTCCAGTATTCTAGGTGCTCTGATTTCCAGTAGGTGCTCTAATTCTTTTATTTCATAGAAAGAAGCTCACATAATAGATTTAGTAAAAAAACAACTAAGTCCTGGGCTTGCACCTAGTTTATTATTGAGGGGGACACCTTGTGTCAAATATCTGTTGGTGGCCAAGGGACACAGTGTGACAAGAGGAGCATGAACACAATGCAGGAAAAACTACAGCACCACAACCACCGCAACCACCACACTTCAAAGGTGTCTGTCCACAGCACCGTTGTTATGATACAGGTGTTTAAGTGCATAAAAGGGCAAATGTGTTTTATCCAAATGGAATGTTTCTTTCATCATTAAAAAGTATTTAGCATTTCTTCCCGGCATGATTTTTAGCGAAGAGAGGTAAAGAGTTCCTTAATGTTTTAGAAGTATAATAAAAATTCTTTGATTTTAGAAAAATGAACACCAATAATTCAACGGCTTCTAATTATCCATTCTCTTTTCTGAGTGGAAAAAATTCCTTAAAAACAAAGACTGCTCCTGATGAGGCTCCTGAATCCTGTGGACCTTCACTGACAGACAGAGCTTTATTTCCTTTTCATGAGAAAGCATTTTGGCTGGCTACCTCTGGATCGCTCTGCAGGGAGAGAACCACACAGCAGATCTAGGGACATGTTTTTCATTACTTTGAAACTTTATCTATTGCCATTTCACTGGGCTTTTCAAACGTCTACCCGAACATTCATGTTTGGGAGCGTTTTCTCTCATTTCTTTCTGTACTGTAGTCACCACATGATGTCAGTATCTGCCGTCCTGGGCACAGCCTATTGTGTGCTTGGCTTGCTGAGCTGGTTCATTCAACTAGCCAGGATTCAGTTTAGGTTAATTGATCTTCTTGTATGTACACAATGATTAGTATAATTGCATATTGTTGGTTATAAGAATTGTGGCTGTGTTCTTTTGTTTCCTGTCAATGGACATGATGGGAGTTACAGGACCACATGCCCATTTCCATAGGACGTGTGCTCATCTCCCCTTCTTGAGATGACTGGTGAGGAAAAGGGATGTGTGTATTCTGTCTGGAAAGAAAAGGCTGTTTGGGATCAAATTCATGCCTTTGGTATCTGTAGCAGGTGTATTAGGCTGCTGAGCCAACCATGCACAAAGCATATGTTGACATTTATCCCTATACCCGATTAGTTAACATGGTATCTTTCCAATTTTGCAAACTTCACCCAAACACAGAATATAAATAAAGAACTAACTCAAAAGATATCTTTCCCTTGGCATCCTGTCCTTCAGGAGAATTTGCCAAAAGAACAAAGCAAAGGGAGAGAATTTAACTATAACTCTTATCAATGAAGCTAAATAGATCTAGATTCATTTTATGGGTTCAAATTAACCACTTATAAAGTTAATATTTTCTCCCACATCTGGTAAGATTTCCTAGTTTCTAAATAGAGAATGATTCTAAGATATTATCCGTTTATCCTGTGATGGACCTCCAAAAATTAGTTTGAGAGTTTAGGCCCAGGATGTGAAAGAGATCTTGTACCCTACACATTGAATGTACTTTTTTTGCTTTTGGTTTTCAGTCTGCTGATCCCGAGACTTCCTGCCCAAGCTCATTTCCATTGCCTGCCTAATTTGAAGATGCAAAAATAGTGGAATAGTATTTGAAATGGTCCTGCTACTTTGATCAAATTTAAATTAGGAACAAATCCAAATCATCTCACATTTCTGAATCTTACTAGGGTAATGAAGAGCAGGCCAGGCCGAGTGACCCCACCAGCACACAAATCTGTGCACCGGGCCTCTATAATTCAATAAAGAGGCACTTAGCTGCATCCTATTCCTGTGTGCTTGTGCCAGCGGGTGTGTGTTCTGGTGTGTGGGCACCTGCCAGCCTTGGCAGAGTAAAGTGGATACTCCTTAGTAACCCACTGTTTTGTAACTTTTTGGCATTGGTCCTTTTGTCTTTCCTATTAAAATTTTAATTTTCTTATTATGAAGAAATATAATACCTTTTATTTGCACAATAATATTTATAGTTCTCTTCTTCATCTGTCATCACTATTTAAAGCGGTAGGTTCATTTTTCACTGGCTTGAATTATGCCAACTTTAAGCTATATGGTTACTGTCTCTTGCCACAACTGCTCTTCTTGCTCTTTTAAATATTAAATATTAGTGGGTAATCAAAGGTCAGAGCAATCACTAGTCAGTGCCCAAAGAGCTCTTCTCATTCCTATTGGTTCTATACAAATAGTCTCAATTTTTACTGGAAACAGGCTTTTGCTAAGTTTTTTTTACTATCCAATTTAAATGTATAATTAAAAAAATATTTTTAATTGATTTCAGAAAGAGGAAGGGAGAGATAGAAACATCAATGATGTGAATCATCAATCAGCTGCCTCCTGCACGCCCCCTACTGGGGATCAAGCTTACAACCTAAGCATGTGCCCTGACCAGGAATTGAACCCTGACCTCCTGGTTCATGGGTCTATGCTCAACCACTGAGCAACACCGGCTGGGCTAAATTTGCAACTTTTTATGGCTGTATCTTGGGCCACAGTCCCTGATTATATTATATTATATTATTATATTATATTATATTATATTATATTATATTATTATATTTATTTATTGTTTTTCCCATGGTGACTAACATAATGGAAAAATACAGTGGTAATTTTCATTTTTTTGGGGTCTGAAGACTTTGAGCACATATGCCCGCAAGGAAATATGACACAGGACCTAAACAGAATGAAATTTCCAAGCGTGCCGAGGTTTTTGTTTTCTTATGTAGAAATCGCATGCTTGATTTCTAATTATAAGCACAAGTTCTATTTGTAAAAAGTTATTATTTTTCCTGTCAGCTTTATTTCTTGGCAGGCAATTCAAATTAGTATTACAATAGAGACACATGATAAGTTAGGATTCTTATTAACTGGAGACTTGGCAACCAGGAGAATCACATGATGTCTTTCTGGAGACAGTGACCAAGCTCATGTTTGTGTTTTAAAATCTCTAATAATGGAAGCTAACACCATGTACAGCTTTCATGAGGCCTGCAATAGGGGCTTTAGACAGTTATCTAACACAAAATTTAGGTACAATTCTAATGGCAAATCAATCTGAGTCAATGAAGAATAAAGTTTTGAACATATTTTAAAAGAAATGCTTTAATTCTTTTAATTCATAGAAGCTCTTCTATAAAAAATTTTAAAATGGGCAGTATATGGATGTTGTCATTATTGTTTAAAATGAAAACTAGTTACAAGTAAAATCTTATTGGGTTTATTCAGGTATTTTTCTTAAAGTTTTTGAAGTCTTTTTTTTAAAGAAAAGCATCTTACTAGGTGTCTAACATGCTCTAAACATAATCTGGTCAAAATAAAGGTAAACATTATATTATTTTGAGTGGAAGTGGGGTATCCACCAGTGGAAGTAGGGGATCCCTTTCCCCACTGGATGCTGGGAGTCAGGTCCTTATCATATTTCAAGAAAAATAATTTTGTGAGATTCTCAAGGCAGGATGAGTGATTTTTACTTGCATGGAATTACATTCCTGGGCTTGTAAAATCAGTCCCCTTAACCCAATCCTGGAAAATGTGCAGCTGGGGCTTCAGAAGATTGAAAGTCAAAGCCAGTGTCCAAAATTTCCGTTCCATGTTGGGACAGTCCAATTCAGCATTAGGCTGGCTTAGTTTGTGTTTCTAGCTGCAGTCCATTAGTCCACTGCATGTGGGTCCACATGGCTATGGGCCATACAGATGAATGCACAGAAGCAGGAATGAGAGAGCCCCATGAGCCAGGAGCCATGAACCAAGAACCAAGAGAGAGAATTACTTTGTTTAGGGGATTGTGTATTCCCAAATTTTCATGGGTTTGCAGTGGCCACACCTGCTCTGGCCCATGATCTCTATTCCCAGGTACAAGTGACTGGCATTTCCCCTAGTATCTCCCCTTGGTTGGAGCCCTTCTCCCAGTGATTGGTGGGGAATGAACCAGTGGTTCCCTGGGGAGTGCAGTTGCAGCTTCCTGGTGAGGCTGCCCAGATGGCATGCCTATAATGTTTGGCCTCCCATTTGTTCCTTTCCTGTTATTAATGACTAGCTAATTGCAATGATATCATAGGTACTTGTAGGTTTTTAAAGTACTTTTTTTTTTAAAGGCAATTGTCTTGACTGACAACTGCCAGAGGGAAGGGAGATTGGGAGCTGGGGGAAAGGTGAAGGGATTAGACCAAAAAAAAAAAAACCAAAACAAAAAAAACACAAAAACATACTAGATATCTATTACACATAGACACACAGCAGTGTGTGGATAGCCACAGGGAAAGGGGAGGGAGTGGGGGGTTTGGAGATGGGCAAAGGGGGAGGAAATGGGCACAGGAAGATACTGGGCATGGGGTGATGGGCACACGATGCAGTGTGCAGGTGATGTTTTATTGAGTTGTACATTTGAAACCTGTATGGTTTTGTAAACCAGTGTCACCCAAATAAATTCAATTAAAGAATAAATAAAAGACTGTTCTTCTGAGTAGCCAGCATATTCCCATTGGACTTTTTCTTTACCATTTTTATTTGCTTGGTTAAGTCCTTTTAAAATGTCCATAATTAAACCATAGGTTAACTTTCTAATTATAAGTTCCAAATTTGTAAGAACCAAACTAATGATATTTTATTAAAATATCAAATTATAAGTCTCTTAGTTAGCAAGCTTGAGTAGGTTATAGTGAAAAAAGTTTCAACTTGGTACAGTCCCATCTTTGAGGTTTTTTAGGGAAGAGAAATAGTATGGTAAATCACTCTTCCCTAATGTGAAGGGGGTATCTGTGTTGGGTTATGTGCTAATTAAGATAAAAATTGATGACCATTCTCACTCTTAAGGAGCTCTCAGCTTAGTGGGGAGTAGAGCTAATAGCACTTGATGCTGCTCATGAGGACACAGCTTTTTAAAATGTATGTTTGATTTCAGAGAGGAAGAGAGGGAGAGAGAGAATCATTGATGGGCTGCCTCCTGCATGCCTCACACTGGGGATTGAGCCTGCAATCTGGGCATGTGCCCAAACCAGAAATTGAACCATGTTCCTAGTTCATAGGTCAATGCTCAACCAGTGAGCCATGCTGGGCATGAGGAGACAGCTTTGTGGATCTGGAGTTACTTAGTTTTAGGACTGTGCTCCTAGCTACATAGACAAACATTTTATTTAGAAACTGATCTTTTTTTTCTGGGTAGCAAGAATTCTTATTAATTAGTATCAGGCTCAAAATATCTTTTTTTTGGTTAAGCTTTTCATATTTTTTCATAAGATTGATTTTGAGACTTCTTAAAAAATTCCATTGGCTAAAATAATTATAGGAGGAAGAGAGAGATGTAAAAAGAAGCTCTCCTGTCCCCAGTGTGAGAGGCAAAGATACTGCAACAGGCAAATCTTGCTCTCACCTGTACTTGTTCTCATTTGACATGCTGCAGTTTTTAGATCTTTTTATTTCCTTACGAAATTTGCATTTGCCAGAGAGAACACCATGCAAATATCTGTATCACTAACCCTGTTCCTTCATATTGGGTATATTCTTACAGAGCTTCCTAGAATACAAAAGCATTAAGAATAACTTATTTAGTTATATTTTATTTGTTTTGACCAGGACACATTTCTGGCTATTGGCATGCATGCATTAATTCTTCTATTCTTGGCATTTATATTTTGGGCTTTGATAGGAAGATCTAACTTTTAGGATGCGGTGTATTGAGTCTTGTTTATATTTATGAATTGATACTAAACTGAATGAGTATTGAAAGAAAATATTTTAAAATGTTTAAACAAGTTCTAAATTTCTTGAAGATTTAATCTAGTTTTAAGATAGCAGAGCAAACAATTCTTTAAAATATATATGTAGATGAATAAATATAAATAAGTTGCTGACAAATGTAACACTTCAGAACAGAATCTAATTGAAAATAACTGATAATGGATTGTCCCACATACATTACAAGATACTAGTTAAAATATGTTACATGATTTTGCATACACAACATAATGTAGTATATACCACTTTGTCCAGAGATCATGCAGATACTGGTTACAAATTGCTCATGTAGCTAATGAGAAAGATCTACATTTTACACACACAGGCAATGCCAGTCAAAGCAAACAAACAAAGCCAAACCCAAACAATAACAACAAAGCAAGTTAAAAATAAAGTAGATAATTACATATTGTGATAAAGACTCCAAAGTTTGATATGCTGGGCGACAGCTAGTGGGGTGAAGGCAACAGGAGGCACAGCTGTTTCCACGGATTGTCAGAGAAGGTCTCAGTAAGAAGGTGACATTTGTTTTGTGAGCTGAGAGGTGAGAGGCTTTTGTTAGCAGACCTTTTCCTAAACTTTCCTGAGGCCCTGCCAGACCAGTGCATCTGGTCCACAGAATTTCTGTTTAAATAGTTTGTTGTTTGTATAAGATGGCATTTTAGAAAGGAAACCTGTACTGAGAGAACAGCTGATTCTTTCTTTGTAGATATAACGAACGTAGTGTTCTGTCTTTATGGCTCTGGCTTTTCTAGAAAGTTGCAGCTGAGTATAGTGAGGAGAACCTGGATGGAGATAGATGAACTTGCGTTCTTGTTGAGCTCTGCTGTCACTATCATCAGATCATATAAACTCTCTGCACCTTACTTTCTCACCTAAAACAGATGCTGTGGCTCTCTCTATTCTGAGGCGGCTCCAAAATAGTTGCCACTCTAATGGGGCCTCACAGGAAAGTCTGTGAGTGCATCTTGGTGCATAACCATCGCGTTCACTAGCAGACTCAGCACAGCAGTTCTCCTGTGAGAATGAGAGGGGCATTAATTGAAATGATTGTGAGAGATGACCCCAAATGGGGAAAAACCCTTCTCATTGAGAAATAAATTTCAAGTAATTTGAAAAGTTTAAACTTGCATAATTGTTCATCTAGAACTGGAAATTTAATGTTTTTGGTAGAGCTTTCATTTCATGTAGTATTATATTCCCTGTAATCCAGTATTCATTACAATTTAGTGGACATTTTCTAATAACATGTTGCATACAAATCATCAAGTTTACTTTAGGGGAACAGTCTTTCCTGATGGCTGAGCATACATAAACAATATTATTCACTCATTTATTGTTGTTTATATATCCCACAAATTTGAAACAGCCTACAATAATGTATACACCAATGCAAACAAACAACCTGGGTGAGGGAAAATATGGATGGAATGGAAAGCAATGTTAAATGAGAGATTAGCAAGCAACAGAATTGCACAAAGCTGCTAAGGTTGAGGTGAAAATTTGGTTTGAATCCTAGTAGTGACCAGAACTAAAAGAAAAGCTCAGTGTCCATCAAAGAAGTTGCCAGAGGAAAAAAGTGTATATGTGTGTGTGTGTGTGTGTGTGTGTGTGTGTGTGTGGTGGGGGGAAGATGAGGGGGATAGCAAGGTTCAAATATATGGTGATAGCAGAGGTTTTGACTTTGGGTGGTGGATACACAATGCAATGTACAGATGATGTATCATAGAAATGTACACTTAAAACCTGTCTAACCTTATTAACCAATGTCACTCCAATCAATTTAATTTTAAAAAGAAAGAAAAAAAATTCAAATTGAAGGCAACAATGGAAAAAACATGTCAACTCTTCAGGAGAGGCAAAGCCTTTCCTAGAATGAACATTTTAAATAAATTACATGGAATTTTTGTATTGAGGGATATGGCTTGATGACATTTATTGAACTATGTATGAGGCACAGTTCTAAGTGTTTTACAGGCTTTTTCTCATATAATCCTCACAACTCTGTGAGCTAGGGACTGTCATGTTATTGAGGGAAAAGCTAAGGCTTAGAGACTCCAGTAAACTTTCTTATAGGTGGCATGGTAGCAGCTGGAGGTGGGGCTTGGACAACTGCAGAGTTTTCCTCTTCATCACTAGATTATAGCTCCCCTGTGCAGTGTTTCCTGCCTCCTCTAGCTGGGAACAAGGTCTTAAGCAACAAGCCAGCAACAAATACAGCATTTGATTTTATAAGTCTGTTGCTTATAACATCTCTGAAGGTAAGCTTGGAGCAACATACTGAAGGAATCTATGCTACAAACTTAGACTCACTCAGTAAGTCAAATACTTAGCTTAGCAATTGTTTTTGTTGATTGAGATTTAAAATCTAGCTTATCTTGATGAAAAGGTGGGTGCGCTTTTCAAAAAAATCTTTGCAAAATACAATTTTTCTGGATGTGATTTTGATGATATTGATCAGGAGACAGTTCCAGGCAAGAGCCTGGAGTTACTCTGGTGATTTTAAGGGCAAATCATTGTGAGGCAGGAATGCTTACTGGCTGTTGCTCTGGGTGAGGATGTCTAGACCTTTGTTAAATCTCTTTCCTCCACCCCTTCTTAACTGTGAGATTCCAGATAAGATATTATCTCTGTGCATCAGTTTCTTTGTCCATAAAATAGGGATAATAATAGCATTTATCTTATCTGTATATATAAAAACCTAATATGCAAATAGACCAAACTGCAGAACAACTGAACAACTGGTCGCTATGATGTGTGCTGACCACCAGGGGGCACGCGTGAAACATGGTAGGCATCAGCTGCAGCAGGATGGTGGAGCAGGTGAGCAGGAGCACCAGACCAAGGTGGGGAGCTGGTTGCTGTGGTGGTTACTGAAAATTCTTTGCTCCTGCATGCCATGGTCCTACCTGGCACTCACACCTGCTGGCACCATGGCCCTGATCACCCCTGAGGGCTTCTCCACCTCCCTCTGCTCCTGAAGGGTGGTCAGGGCAGCCGCCACCACTCACACCCACTGATGGCACTGGCCCCACTTGCATCTGCTGTTGGCACTGGCCCCAATAGCTCCGTGCTGTCAGCAAGAAGAGCTGGGCCATCAGCACATGGGAGCTGTGGCAGGCTGCCAGCAGACAGGAGATGGGGGCATGATAGGATTGGCCAGGGGGGGTGTGGATGATGGGCTGAGACCTGCCTCTCTGCCTACTGCAGCCTCACAGCCCACAGTTCCTTTCACTGGGCCCCTAGTTACATATATAAAAAGGCTAATATGCAAAGGGTCCCCTTGGGAGCTTGACAGGGAGACTGGGAGTTTGATCACTTGCTATGATGTGCGCTGACCACCAGGGGGCGATGTGGAATGAAGGAAGGCCCTGCAGCCAGGGAAGGAAGGCCCCTAATCGCTGGCCAGGCTTAGGGACCCTACCGGTGCACGAATTTCATGGACCGAACCTCTAGTAAGATATATGATTATTGTAAACATTAAAAATCTACAGCTGGGCACATTATAAGTCCTCTGCAAGCTTGCCTTCTCTCTCACCAACTTCTCATTTTCCATCTTCCTTCTGCTCCCTCACTACCATCCCCATCCCCACTCCAGTTCATCTTCTTGTCTTCAGTTATGCAGAGAGCTTGAGCTGACATCTTGTCATAAATCTGTTCTCTAACTCGGGTTCTTATGAGTGGACAAATTTGAAACAGCCTACAATAATGGTCTCCATCCACCCAGGAGACCAACCAAAAAGGGGGGACAAGATTTTTTGGGAAGACAAAGGACCTACAGGACTCTGAGTGTGGGACCTACACAAGCGAGTGAGCAGTTATCTCTGCTTAAGGCCACTCACACAGGAAGTGACATTTCTCTGGGTCTTCTGAAAGAAAAAGAATGGGTGAGGTTGAAAGATGGGGAGGGGATGTCCAGGGTTAGAAATCGTGATTGTCAAGATGTGCAAATGTGGAAAGGTGAAGTGTTAGTTTCTTTAAAAATATGTTTTTATTGGTTTCAGAGGGGAAGGGAGAGGGAGAGAGAGATAGAAACATCAATGATGAGAGAGAATCATTGATTGGCTACCTTCTGCACATCCCCCACTGGATCGAGCCTGTGTGCTTGGACTGGGAATCGAACTGTCACATCCTTGTTCATAGGTTAATGCTCAACTACTGAGCAATACCAGCCAAGCAAGAATAAAGTGTTTTGATGCACTTGGAGGAGAGGGGATTTATGCAGTGCAGGAGATGCGGATAACAAAGTATAATAGATTAGAGACAGCTTTTTGAAACCTACTCTAATTACATTGGACTCTAATTGCAAACTTCCAAATGCATGCTAGAGACTGGCTTTTAATATGTTTATTTTCTGATCTAGAGAATGCCTAATGAACTGTCTTGAAAGATAAACCAGGCTATTTTTTTTCTCAGTTTATTGAACCAAAATACTACAATGCTCACTAAACCTAATAATGATATTTCATTTAATTTGAGAGCTTGTTTATTTCACAGGACTTTTCTGAATCCAGATTATAAATGCTAAGTCATAATTATCATTAGTATCCTCACTTTACCAGGATAATATTTGTTTTTCTATCTTTATGATCTTTTGATAATTCTGGTCTCTGAATGAAAAGTTGAGAATATATATTGTTATTCACTGCATTTTTTCATAGTTATAAATACTGTCTCCATATTTCTCCTGCAAACATACATATTTTTCCTTGGTTTTATTTCTCTGCATTGGTACTGCGGGTGTGCTTGATCTAATGAAATATTGATTTTCACATACCCTAGTGTCTGAGTCTGACCTTTTTTCTAATTTTGAAAAAAAAGAAAGAATATTTATTTTGCCATCAGAAAAGTTAATCAAGACCCTAGAAAAAAGCAATAGAGGCTATAATAAGCCACAATTGCTATCAAGAGATTGTGTACTATTTAGTCAAAGACAGTGCTTGCAATGGTATTTTTTAAATGGGAAAAAATATTATTTAATTTAATTATGATTTTCTGTCTTAATTGTTGAAGTGATAGCCTTCAATTAATCAGGCCTCCCTGTATCAATGTCCTACTGTGACATTGAGTTGACCATGTATTTTACTTTAACCTATAGGATATTAGCAATAGGTTGCAAGTATCCTTGAAAATCACTTGAGTTTTGGATCTGGGTTTCTCATGCTGCTTTTGGAACCCTGGTGCTGTGTGTTTGAAGAAGCCTTGGCTAGTCTGCTGGAGACTTGTGGCCCAGCTGACAGTGCCAACATATAAGTGAGGCCATCTTGGACCATCCATTCCCAGCTGAAGATCTGTCTTATTGAAACTTCATGAGTGAGTCCTGCAAAAGGCCTGTTTGACTAAACTCAGCCCAAAGTGAATTTTGAGCTAGTAAGGTGATTGTTATTATAAAACAAGATAGAAAGGATTATATTACACAATACTGGTGAACCATATGCCATTTTTAATATTATCTTGCTTATAACATATATACAGATATCAGAATTGAGGCTAGATTACGTATCTGAATACATTTAGTGAAATAATATTTAATAACTCAAGATATGAAAAAATAGAGTTTTTCCCTGACTGGCGTGGCTCCGTTGGTTGGAGCATCTCCCATGCACTGAAAGGTTGCTGATTCAATTCCTCGTCAGAGCACATGCCCGGATTACAGGTTAGATCCCTGACAAGAGATGTGAAGGAGGCAGCTGATTGATGTTTCTCTCTCTCTCCTGTTCCCTTTCTCTCTCTCTAAAAATATCAATAAAAATATTTTAAAAATGAAAAATAGAGTTTCTAAAAGCATGAACTTACTAAAATAATTAAAACACTTTGAAACAAATAAGTGTCTAATATTTACTTATTATTTATATTCTCACCTATTTACAAAATAGATTTGAAGCATTTTATGTATTAAAACATGTAGGCCCAAAGTAATAGGAAGCACACAAATTCATTTGAATGTCAAAATCCTCCCCCCACCCCCCATAGGAGATATTAATGCATGCATGGATCTTAATTGCAGATTACAATAGGTATTGAATATTGTTTTTTCAAAAGATACATAGATATTTTTCTAGTATACATTTCCTATAGTATCTCTTGAAAAAAGCATAATATGTATGATCAAATCTTAAAGCAGCTCAGGACCTCCTCAGAGGGACCTGGTTACCAGGTGTGATGACTTCCGTATGAGCCACAGAGCTTGGCTAGAATCCAGATGCACACATCTCCAGTTTTCCCAGCACCTCACCTGGTTCCTGTCAGGCAGTCATCACTTGAAATGTGTGTGCAGAGTGGAGGGATGTATTTATTGAGCATCTATTTGCACTGGGCCCATCGAGAAGCACTGGAAGGACTACTAGTGAGCAAAACAGTAATAGCTCCTGGCCTTGTGTTTCATAAATAACTGTGGAGACAGGGTTGAATCAAATAGTCACCCATTCTATAGCCATCCGCTGTGACTAACGCTACAATGCCTAAAGAGAAGGAACCCAACATATCTGGAAGTGACAGAAGGCTCCCCTGAGGGAGCAATGTGAAAGCTAGGATTTGTTTAGTGAGGTGAAGCTTTCAGATGAAGGGGAAAATGGGAGAGGAAAGGGCCATTAAGGAAGGTGCTGAGGAAGCAGGACCAGAGAGGGAGCAGCCAGGGAACTGCAAAATGAGGAGTGTGCCTGTGGGTGGAGAGCCAGAGAGCAGGTTGAGATGGAGCTGTGGCCATCATTTCCTGCATGCAAAGAAATTCCATCAAAACACTTCTCTGTTCTTTTATGTGTCTTTCAAGTTTTCTCCATTAAGCATGCAATGCTTTTGTACTGGAAGAATGAGATTGTTTGTAAAAGGTAGCCCCATGAAATAGCTTCAAAAGATGTGTCACTTTGTTAATTTTTTATGCCTTTGCTTCTTCTTGTGCTTTATATCCTACACAGCTCAGTACTTAGTTTAAAATTTTAATTAAATCAGCAAGAGATGGAAAAACACAGGTATAAAAGAACAAACTCACTGTCAAATGTGATCATCCAAATCTGTCTTGAGAAGCAATAGTTATGTGTCCTGGCCCAAATGTTATGTGCAGCCTGTACCGATACTAATAACATTGTAGAATGTGGCTGGGCTCTCTGTCTTCAATTCTGGTGTTTGTGCAAGGAGAAATTTTTGTTGCTGTTAATTGTCTATGGAATTGTCACAGATCTTTGCCTTTTCAGGATGAATTTGATTTTGGATGAGAACTGCAAGTCATTTCGAAAAAGGTTTGAAAAAGGAAATAGATGATTGAATTAAAAATTATTTTGAAAAATGAAATATAACTATAAGGTAATAAGACTAATTTCTTATATGGCTCATAAACCAAAGATTAAGAAATTCTTATTTTTTTGAGTAATGGCATAACTGGAATAAGGATAGAGCCCCCTCCCTAGGGTGACTATTTTAGGAGATAGCCTTCTTATGTAATTATAAATTCTGAAATACATGTTTAAAAGTCAATTTACCTCACTTAATAAAACTTACATTTTTTCAATCACTTATACAATCTTGAATGTCTCTCCAAAACCAGCTTTATTCTAGGTGCTTAGAATACACCAATGAATAAAGCGGATAGAGAGACCTGCCCTAGAAGAATTTACATTTTAGTGTGGACTTGAGAGATTAGAAAAATTACAAAGGAAATGAAATTAAATAGTAAATCATGTAACATGTTAGAAGTGGTAACTACTACGACAAAAAAGAAAGTAGAACAAAATTAGGGGGTTGGAAATTAGCTAATAGCAAATAGTTACATTGTTATCACATTATTGCTTTGTCCTCAGTACTAGTTCATATGTTTAAAATGATTCCATCAAAAATCAAACCAGACGCCGAAGCCAGTTTGGCTCAGTGGTAGAGCATCGGTCTGCGGACTAAAAGGTCCCAGGTTCGATTCTGGTCAAGGGCATGTACATTGGTCGCGGGCACATCCCCGGTAGGGGGTGTGCAAGAGGCAGCTGGTCGATGTTTCTCTCTCATCGATGTTTCTACCTCTCTATCTCTCTCCCTTCCTCTCTGTAAAAAATCAATAAAAGATATATTTAAAAAAAAATCAAACCAGACAATTGACTTACCTAGAAGTAAGTAAATATATACTTGTATTAATCAGCTTGAGCTGCCAATCAAAATACCATAGACTGGGTGGTTTAAGCAATGGAAATTTATTTCCCCACAGTTTTGGAGACTCGAAGTCCAAGATCAAGGTGCCAGCACACCCAGTTTCTGGTAAGAGCCTCTTCCTGGCTTGCAGATGGTTGGCTTGCTGTGTTCTCACATGGTCTTTCCTGTATGCTTGGGCAGAGTGAGAGAGAGCAAAATCATTCTAGTGTCTCTTCGTCCTCTTATAAGGGCACTAATCCCATGGGTATAAGGCCCCCCACCCTTATTACTTTATTTACCACTATTTACCTCTAATAGCATCACATTGTAGCTTAGGGCTTGATCATATGAATTTTGGTAGGACTCAAAATACTTGAATCATTTGAACACCCTAAAAATATAACTACCATCAATTGAACAAGCAATTAGGTTGGTAGGTACAAACCCAAGAGTTGTGCATTGGACTAGTTTTCTAATAATTAATGGACATCATTCCCCTACCTTACTCATAAAACACATACATTCTCATGTTTAATGTGTGTGAAATTTCAGTGTTAAAAAATGATTGACCTTTTAAAAGGTTGGCTTTTAAGGATAAAAGTCCAACGCACCCCAATTCTTGACTGTTGATCGCTACTGGAATATAATGAAAGAAAGATCTAATGGTTTAACTGTAATCTGTTCTATGTGAAGTAATATCTTTGATGTCCATATAAAAGCACTTTTAAATTCTAACACAAGATAAAAAGACATGTAGAAGATGAAAGTCATGAGGTAATGTAAGAAGAGAGAGAGAAAAATGGGAGAAATATCTTTGAGGTCTCTAACAACCCTTTAGATTTTATTGAATCATGTGACTGAGGGGTTTTAGTCATCATAAAATCCAGGATAGTAAGATTATGTATTTATGGGAAATAATAGAATGTGTAAGTTCCATAAACATAGGAATTATGACTTTGTTTTTCTGTAAAGGCTAGGATAATCTACTTTCAGCATAAGTATCATAAATGATAGTGATGGAAGGAGCAAGGATTGCAAATATGAGGATCATGTTAAAGAGAAAACATATCAGAATACAGTTTGGGAATCCTCAGATTCAGACAAGAAAGTACTGCATTTCAGAACCTAAAGCATAACAGACATTCAATAACTGGTGTCCTGAAATATATTATCTGAATAGATGTGGCCCTAATATTGATTTATTTGAAAAAATAATAATAATCTTTGAGAAATTTTATATTTCAGTATGAAAAATGAATGTTTTAATTGAATAATAAAATATTTATATGTAACTCCATGTGTAGTAAAGAAATAATCAAATTCTTAAGTCAAATACATTTTTAATAAGTTATATTAAAGTACAACTATCTAATGTAGAGAGACCACGGGAGCAATGTGTTATGTATTTTCTTTACATAAAGCACTGGAAGTGCCTTTGAAAGGATATTTTGGAATAATGCTGACCTGACTCACTACAATTTATTACTACGAATTTGAAATAGATGCTTAACACTGCCAGGAGATCCTACCTACCCCTCTTATATAATAAAGTCACCTTCCCTGAGACAATGTTTTTACTCTTCTTTCTTCTCAAAACTCCAGAAACCTTTCCCAGGTGATAGTTTCTCCAAATATTTTCAGAGAAATAAATATACTTAGACATGCTGTACTTCATCTTCCGATTACCCAAATCTACTGACCTGTGGCCTGGCTGACCGCCCTCTCATGATGATGGCAGGCAAAGTCCTGCTCCATTTGATCTCCAGATCCCAACCACTGCTCAAAGCTTGACTCATGCAGTGATCTATTTTCCTCTCATTTCTAGATTTTTTTCCTGAATAATTCCCATTTTGCATATAAACATGGATTAATACCACTCATTTCTAATTAAAGGAGCAAAAATTCCTCTTTCAAATTATGTCGTAATCTATCTACTCCATTTCCTTCATACCTTAAAGTGTTCCTTCTCATTCTACGCTTTTCTTCACCTCATACTGTTTCAATACAGTAAAGTAGGTTTTTATTCTTGCAGTGTCACTGAAATGGCTTCTACCAAGGTCAACATCTTGCCAAAGCCAAAGGTGATGATAATAATAATACCACCTCTATAAGGCCTACTGTGTGTCAGGCATTATTCTAATGACTTAATCTATATTAACTAATTTAAATTTTACTATCGCCTTTATGAGGTATGATTATAATGCCCATTTTACAAATGGAAGCACTGGAAAGCTAAATAACTTGACAAAGGTCTCACTGTGTATAAAGATACAGCCAGGTTTTGAACCTAAAACAGGTGGTTTAGGATTTCTCCTCTGAACCACTGCACTGTTCTTTATCAATAGCCTACTTCCCATCTCAGCAGCACTTAACATAAACCATCTCATCTCAAGTTCTCTGTGAACTATCAATTTTTAATTTTATTTTAATTAACTCATTAGTTTTCATTTCTTGCTTTTTTGATTATTCTCTCTGAGTCTTATTTGCTGGTTCCTTTTTCTCTATCAGCCCTTCAAAGGTTCATTGCAGTTCCCTAGAGCTGTGTTCTCAGGCCCTGGTCTCTTAGTGTAGAGTCCCATCTCTGCACTGCTGACTCTCAAATGCTATTTTCCCCCATGAGCTCCATCCAGACTTTACAGAGTCAAAAGCCTATGTGACTTCTCTGCTCTGATTTCTGTTAGGCATCTCTAATATCACATTGGCCAGGATAAAACTATTGATTCCTCTCTCTTCTCACTCCTGCAAAAAATCCCCTTCTTTCAGTCTTTCTAGTCTCACTGACATGAAAGGCCATGGAAAATGCATGACTATATCCAGTGAAAATTGAACCAGATTCTCTCTGGGGTGTTACTGGGGATTCCTGGGCTGTGTTTGGTGCTGAAAGCCTATGGGAGTGTTCTGGTAAGGGGGAGAATGCCCATAATGCAAGAACTGGTTTTCTGTGGCACATTTCTAGCCAGTTACATGTTACAGATACTTTGGAATGTGTACTTGGACACAGCATCATAGCCGAGAATGATTGGGAATCAAAAGCTGAGAGTAGTTTCTAAGATGTCAGGAACGCTTTAAAGCATCGTTTTGAGTCCTTTGTTTAATCCATACATTTTGAATCAGAGTCTCCCATTTTATAAAGTGACTTTTCCCATTTTATATTTTTCCATTTTATAAAAGACAGTCTGACAGATAATATGTGCGTTCCCACACAAATCTGTCAGTTCACTCATCTTCATCCACCACCCCCTCCTATGGTTCAAATTTGAAAACTTTCTGAAGCAGAGAATGCTAGTCACCTGGAAGTAGTCTGGTGAAAACTCAAAAGTAAAAATTCATCTTAAACCTTCATTTATCTGGAGTCCTAATCTGCACCACAGCAGGTCATTGCTGGGTGGAGAAATGCAGGACTTCTGTGGCCCCTCTGAGACCACAGGATAGTAGTCTTCAATTTGTATGCATAACCCTTAAAATTCTTTTCTCCTTTATGCATTTAGACATCAAAGAATGCCACAGAAAATCCTTATTTGTACACTGCTACTTGGCTTTACCCCAAACAGTCAGATATTGTTATAATTCAAATTATTTCTGTAAACTCAATGTATCATCTTGTTCTGAATGGTAAATTCTGCCTCTCTTGAAGCCCAATGATGTCTTCAGTGAAAAGGCAGACAGCCATTTACCATGCAAAGAGGTGGGTGTGTTTCTTGCAAACCTCAGGATGGATGTCATCTCTTAAAGGAGAGCTGTTTTCTCTTCTGAAATATGCTTAATGGATCCTCAGTGACATCTAAACTTTGGGTAAACCCTGCAATGAGTCTAAGCTCATAAACTCTGTTTATAATTGTTGATTCCTCCCCCCCGCCCCCCCCCCCCCCCCGGTAATTAGAAAATCAAACATTTTACATATTATATTCTCTTTTCCCAATTTTTTTTTAAAAAGAGAAGCTATTTTAGTTTTATTTATTAATTTGCATCTTAATATATGCACATGGCAGTTAGCTCAAAAAATACTGAAAGACACAGTGAAGATTCTCTTTCCTATAGTGTATTTTATTACCTAGTTCTCTTTGGAGGGAATCAAGTTTACCAATATCTAAGTATATACAACACTCTACTCTTGACATTTGAGGTTACACTAACATAATAATTAACATATATCACTAAAAATCTGACTATATTTTATACTTTTAAAAGGTTTAGACACTGTAATTACATAAATAATGATATTAATTTTGGACAATAAGTGGACATCATAAAAGAAAATAGTTAACTCTTAATAAGTATTTTTCTCATTCTTTTTATATTTCCATAATGTTTATTTCATCTTACATGTTCTCTGCTAAGTATTTAATTTCATTGATTCTAAAATTAAAATGTTTCTTATAATTATTGGCATCTTATAATTAGTTGGTAATGCTTTTATTTCTTAATGGCACAATAAATAAATATCTTAGATTAGGTAAAGTATAATTTGACTTCTTATTACTTCTTAGGGGAAAAAAGACAAATTAGAATTTTGGTAGATAAATAAATGAGGGGGGTTTGCTAGGCTTCTCTTTAGACCTCCAAACAAAAATTAATAACATTAAAAAAATTACTCCCAATCTTTAATTACTTTAGGTTACATTGCGATGTATATAACTGTATATAATATTCTGATTTTCAAATGTCACCTAAAGATGTAGATGAAGAAATACTGTGGAACAATTCAAACACAATACCTAATAAGGTGATTAAGTCAATGCCTTTAAAATGCTAGTGTTTGGGCATTTATTCTAGATACAGATCTACTGATGTTAACTTGAGAACTGCTCTCTGGCATTATTCAGAGCAAAGTTCAGTTATTAGGAAAATGTCTAGCAGCCCCTCCTTGTTATGCAAGGCACAGAAAAGGTGTCCTCACCTGTACTGACACATGGAAGGAGATTTTTTCTGTAAGACATTCCAAATGGGATCCAGTTGATAAGTGTTCTACAATGTGTGTGCTTCTTTCAAAACATTTGTTTTAAAAATGTTTGGCTTGGCACTATATGAGGTAGAGATATACAGAAAAGACCAAAGTAAATTAGATGTACTTCCTCAGACTTTGGGTCTGTTGGTATAGATAAGCTGTGTGCAAATAGCTAGAGAAAACGAATTAAAGAGGTAAACAGTGCCATAAAAGGTACACCAATAAAAAGGAAGACATGACATCCATCAGAAAAAGATAAGGAAAGCATCATAAAGGAAGTATTTTTACAAAACTGATAAAAATTAACACAGGAATTAAATTGGCTATTTTGTCTCAATTATTGGAAAAACTATTTTACTGATTTTTTAATAATCCTCATCCAAGGAGTGAGCATATTTTTTCTCCATTGATTTTTAGAGAGAGTGGAAAGGAGCGGAGAGAGGGAGAGGGAGAGGGAGAGGGAGAGAGAGAGAGCTTGATGTGAGAGAGACACATGGGTTGGGTGCTTCCTGCTCCTGCCCCAGCCTGGGATTGAACCCACAACCGAGGTACATGCCCTTGACCAGGAATCAAACCCCACAATCCTTCCGTCCTTGGGCCAATGCTCTAACCATGGAGCCAAACCAGCCAGGGCTTACTGATTTTTAATGTTCAATTTAGGTAAGCTAGACCCTTTTCTAAGCTAATAATTTTTTTTTGTACGTATAGTTTTAAAAAGTTTTGTATACATCAAAACTGTACATGGGTAATCTCTCCTTGTTTTTTCAGAAGTATGACACAAAGTTAAAATGGGTAAAACTGCGTAAGAATTTGAGAGTGTGAGAAGGCAAGAAACATCTGATGTTAACTAACTATAAATTAAGCTGAAAATAGATTTGGGGTTTGGTAAGAAGTAGAGGATCTCAGAATTGGTTATCCTGTCTGCCACAACTGTGACAAAACTTCGGACTCCACTCTTCCCTTTATCTCAAGCCTTTGTTTTTCCAAATGCCCCACAGGAAGGCAGCTTCCTGGTCACATTTTCTTAGTTCAGTCCAAATCAAAATCTAGTGCCTGTATTTTTTTTTTTTCTTGTTCTTTCTAAAGAGGGAATCACCATCACTAGTTCTTATAAAAGCATGCAAAATAGACAATAAACATTTCCATTGGCATTTAAATGATCATTTGAACAAAGATTTATTTGACACAGGAGATTTATACCTTGTGTATTTTTTTTTAAATAAAAAGGAGGCACACATTTTAGTCAGAACTTTGAACATATAAACAGGTTTTAGGATATCATTTATTCAGATTTGTAAAGTGTTTCCAAAAGAATCTTTCATCTTAGCACCTGGAATTAATGCTTTTCCCCCCTCTTCAAAATAATACAGTCTCTCACATGGATTTCAGAAATTTACAGAGACATAAATGACAGCAGAACCCTAAAGTCAGGTGCCATTTTGAAATAAATCTTATCACTCTCCATAACGACAGGAATAAAAATGTCCTTTTAAATGCTTGGTTTGACTCTAAGAACTTCTGAATTTTGGCTGAACTTAGTTTAGCCTAGCCAGTGACTGTGATCTTGAAAGCAAGCTAGACAGGGGAGAAGTCTATATATATATAAAAGCTTAAGTGAACATTATGATCGCACAACCAGAATGACCGAATGACTGGATGACTGGCGGGTAGTTATGGCACACACTGACCTACATCTTGCCTCTGGGGCCCTGACAGCCCTGAATCTGGTTCACTTGCATTCTGGACCCTGACAGGGTGGTCCTTGATTAGCTTGCTGCTGGGGCCAACCTCCTGCGGTCCTCTCCCCCCCTCCTGCAGGGTGTCCCCCGCATTGGTCCCGATTTCCCGCCAGGCCAAGGGACCCCACCCGTGCATAAAATTATGTACCATGCCTCTAGTTTAATTATAAAATTGATATGTTCTATTCCTTATTTATTGGCAGCTACTAGTATTAGGATGTCTGCTTTGCCCATAGATATAGCTAGTAAAGTCAATGTGTCACTTAGGTTATAAAAAATAAACTAAAAAATGTCAGTAGCTTAGCACAAAAGAAGTTAATTTCTCACTCACACAACACCTAGTGTGTGTGTTTCTGAGATTTCTTGGAATCCAGGTTCCTTTCATATTTGGACTGTGTTGTTTGCTGGGGAAATTCTTGAAATTCTCAGTGTTCAGGCAAAAGGAGAAGGATAAAGAACAGAGAAAAGAAGATACAGCCTCTTTCATCACTTTGACTGTTAAGTCACATATATCTCTTGCACTTACATTCTAGTAAGATATGGTCCCATCTAGAATTCAGGGGTTGCTGGGAAATGTAACTGGCTAGGCAGCTGCTTTCCAGAAAAACACAAAGCAAGAGTGATTAAGTTTGCTGGATTTACAGTATCTGTATTATGGTGGTGGTGGTGGTGGTGATGTGGTAGGGTCCTCAAACTTTGTTACAGAGTAAGCTGCTTCTGCCCAGTACAAATTAATTCCACCTGATTAGAGAAGATTCTGTGGAAAGCCCAGTGGTAATTTGTTTTGAAAAGCTGTGTTGCTTGGGGAAGAATATTTCATGCCCACTAGCTGAGTGTAAGAATTCTAAATCCAGTAAACCTACCTATTCTTTTTTTTTTTTTAATTTGCATATTCTTTCTAAAAGGAAATGGGAATTTATGCAAAAGTACTTCTGACTTGTTTTGCTTGTCTGCAAACATTTGAAGTGATGAAGTATTGATATAAGGAAATTATCTTCTGACAAATTTATTAACCTACAGCAGAATGTCATGATTAAGAACTGCTGGGATGAGATATAAGGTAGGTGCATAAGAAAATGCTCCCTCAGGAGACATTTTTTTTTTTTTACTTTTGAAAGACCCCCCAGAGGGAGACCCTCACTCTGTCCCAGGGACGAAAGGCGACCCCAATCAACCGCAGGAGGCGTCACTTGATGCAAACAGCAAGAGGCTTTTTATTCTAGCATGCTAGGGCTCAACTCGTAACTCACGCAGGAGCAGAGGAGTCCAGCCCCGAGCAGAAAATCTTACAAGTATATATAGGCAAAAAACTATATGTCGGGAGGGGTTACACACGGAGGGGGAAGAGGGGAACAAAGGAATTCTAAAAGGGGAGACTGGGTTCGTTAATAACGTATTTTATGACAGGGCTTGCGCTTAGTCAACAGTCCTGTCCGGTAATCTCGCCCCTATTTCACTGAATTGTCAAAGCAAGGTTTATCCTGTTTCTCTTATCTTGTCGGAGTGAACCCTGCTCTGTTTACTCCCTGCTCAGGGCTGTTTCCTGAGACAACTTTAAGGGTCCTGTTCCCATCACTGGCAGGGGCCTTGGATAGTTGAGATAACACAGACAGCTTTTAAACATTTTTATTTTCACTTTAAACAATAAAAAAGAAAGAAAGAAAAAGCTCCCTCATTGAAGTCAGTAGATTTGTCTTCTGATCTTATTTTCTGCTTCTATGTGACCCTAGGCAAATTCTCACCATCCTCAACTGTAAAATTAGACTTGAAATCAATGGTCCAGCTCTGACTCTGTACTAAATCCGCCCCCCCCCCCAATCTATAGTTTAAAGACTTTGGAATTTAAAGGGATAGCCTGAAGTAGTAAGAGTAAAGAGAATATGGCTAGCATAGCAAGCACTCCCTTGGTGAGCAAAAAATGTCCCCATCTTCTGAGAATTTGTATTCAGAATAAAAGATACTTAAAATATAATTATTCTGATAATGGTTTTATAAGTATCTGCCAGTTTGAGGGGGAAGGGCTTTTAGAATTTTATTGGGCCTTGCAGCATTGTAAATTGACTCTAGTTTGTATCATTCTTATATTTCCATTGTTATCTATCTTACTTTTTTTTGGTTACTCCTCATCCAAGAATATTTTTCTATTGTTTTTTTTTAGAGCAAATGGAAGGGATGGGAAGAGACAGGGAGAGAAACATCAATGGATTGGTTGTATCCCCATGGGCCCAAGCAGGGACAGGGCCTGCCACCGAGGCACAGCCCAACCAGAGCCCTGGGCTGCCACCAGGGTATGTGCCCTCGATCAGAACTGAACCCTGGCCTCTTCGTTCCCCAGGGCTGATGCCCTATCCTCGGAGCCAAACCAGCTAGGGCACATGTGTCAAACACAAGGCCCTCGGGCCAAATCCAGCCCGCCAGGCCTTGCAATGTGGCCCGCACCGCGCTGACTTCACTCCCCCCCACTGTCAGTTTATGACATTTTCAGTTTATGACTGTTCAGTAAACCATTCGGCCTGCGATTTAGGCTGGATTTTAGATTTTGGCCCCTTCTCTGGTTGAGTTCGACACCCCTAAGCTAGGGCCTGCCTTGCTTCCCACTCAGAGAGTGCATCCTCCTATATTGGGAAATACAGTGGTTTTGTTGTTTGTTTTCTGTTCATTTTTTTGTTTGCTTGCTTGATTGTTTGTTTGTTTTGGTGTTAGGGAAAAACCTGAGTGGTCAAGACCGAATGTTGAATGCAAATCCCTGAATTCTGGATACTCTATGAGAGCAGCTGAGTCTCCTGAATGAAAAATGTCACTGACTTTAGCATGTGTGCTGATTAATTCAGACTCTTGGTAACTTTATGAATATGCTGAACATGTCCTTATAGGCAACCCTCATGTGCCAGGCATCCACTAATTTTACAATGAAAATAATTTTACTTCTTTTGTGATTCCTTCAAATGCCATGTATTGTTTTATTTTTTTAAAGTAAAATCAGCTCTATAGTAGATAATGAATAATACATAACTACTTATTGTTTCTACCAATTAATATTTTTTTCTGGATTTTCATCCTTTTAAGGCTATGTTAATTGTTTTGGATTTCCTTTAGCCCATGCCAAGGCTCCTTCACAAATATTTATCAGCATTCACTAGATGTGAGGGACCTTCTTACATGTACTGGTGGATGGTACAAAAGGGAAAGGTGTGTGGGCATGGGTGACTTCCCAGTTGTTAGCAAAGCCAGCTTTCCTTCATGATAGATGGGATCACTTTTATAAAATTGATTTTATTTCAAGGCTGTTGGGATGCTTATTGGTCTACAAACTTTACAAGCTGCCTCAGTCTTTGAGGTTCCGTTGTAATATTCCATCCCCTTTGCTTTGCTGGTTTAAAATATATCTTTGGCTGGTATTTGAGCCATAATACATTAAACTTACTATTAATCATTAACACCTTGCTGTGAATTATTTGGTGAGTTTGCTCTGTGCCAGCTAGTGAGGAGTGTCAGTGCCTGAGACCTGGAAGGAGGGAGCTGTCGGACTGTTAGCAAAGGGTCTTGGTTTCCATCTGGTCCTCCATGTGTGGTCCAGAGTCAGGCTGGCTGCTCCTATAACTGTACCTGAAACAAAGAGCACATGAAGAGAGTGAAACATCCCTCTCCTAAGCTCCTAAGCACAGCTCAGGTAAGGCTCAGTCTTTTAAAAATTACTAGGAGAAAGTAAAATAAACCCCGATGTATGGAAATAAAAAGGAACGTAGAGCACAGATGTCTTATTTTTCTGAACTGTAGTGCACACTCAGATTGGTTTGGCTGATTCCTTGACCTTGATGTAACCATGTTATTGGAAAGCGAACTGCCAAATTCTCTTTTGGTGCAGCCATTCATAGTGTCTCTGAATGTTGAGACTAAATGGACAGAAAATTGATTGAAGCGTTCCTAACCATATCCCACCTGAGGAAAATTGCTTTTCAGGCTCCGTACCAGCATATCATTCTTCCTCGCTTAAGAAATGTGGATGGTCAATTCTTGGACAAAAGGAGATAAATACCTTTAGAATTTGGAGAATTTCCCAAATTAATGGAAGAGAGGGGCACATGACACCGGCTGAATAGTATAAGATAAAGCTGAGAGCTAAGGAAAATTAGGGCTACAAACTTCTAAGTTTTACTTAGAGTTTTCTGTACATGATAACCTTTTTTTTTTTTTTTTTTACCAGATTTATTTCTGTAAAAGTTATACACTAATTCATATATATATATATATATATATATATATATATATATATATAATTGATTTTTTTTTACAGAGAGAAAGGGAGAGGGATAGATAGTTAGAAACACCAATGAGAGAGAAATATCGATCAGCTGCCTCCTGCACATCTCCTACTGGGGATGTGCCTACAACCCAGGTACGTGCCCTTGACCGGAATCAAACCTGGGACCTTTCAGTCTGCAGGCTCTATCCACTTAGCCAAACTGTTTAGGGCAATATAGGCTAATACTTATTTTATCTTTTTTATTATGACCTATTTAAGAAACTTTTGTGATCAAGTGTTACTATTTATTTATAAATGGTAAATGATATTAATACAGGATCTTTGGGCAGGGTCTCTTTGGACAAAGTTTGAGGTTCTAAAAGTAAATCATTTTAAATACAACACTAGGTACATGAACTCCTAAATTATTGTGTACTCATGTTTCATACTCTCTCTGAGTTTATTTTTTATCTCCCTCATAATTAATACTCAACTAAATTTAGTATGAATTTATTTTTATATGGTTATATTTGGTACAGTGAGCTCTGAATACAGTATTCTCTATTATGTTTTAGAATACTGTTTTTAGATGGTAAACATTTTGCTTCTGATAGAAGAGTGCCGCAAGGATAATTTTATTCTTTGATTATTAGTTTGAAAAACTACATAGCCAGTTTTACGTTTTCTAAAGAGTGCTTTCCACTAGTGTTTATTCCCTCTCCTTGCCCTTCAAAATGACTGTTCTGGTCCAGTGAGATGGGATCAGCACCCACATCCATGATTTGTGTTCAAAACACCACGTGGCCTGCTAACCTGGAGGGAACCTCTGAATCCTAGGTTTACTGCCAAACACAGACCTTCCATGAGATCAGCTACTATGTTTCACTCATAGTGTAGTCCCAGCACCTAGCACAGGTCCTGGCTCTCAGTGGGTCCTCAATCAATGCTTGTCGATTCAAGCGAATAGAGAAATATAAGCAAGTCAGTCAGGATTCTCTGATTTTCAAGTGATGGAAAAACCAGCCTGAACAAAATGGGAATTTATCGGCTCCAGTATTTGAGCTATCCAAGCATCCAGGGATATACTTCAGACTTGTCAGGGCCCAAGGGTGTCCTCATTGTCATCAGCACAAGGTGCTTCTCCCTTTTTCTTTCTGCCCTGGATCCTGCTGTCCTCTGTGTTGGCTGGCTTCCTGCATGTGGAGGCAAAGGGGATCCCCCGCCCCCCCCCCCCCCCCCGACTTTATGTTGCCCCGACAGCTAGCCTGCTCAGGAGAACCGTCTATGTAGATATTTTTAGCATAAGTCCTGGTCTAACCTGTGAGTCTCAGTGGCCTTACATGGCCTCATCATCCCTGAACCCATCACTTTTTGCAGAGGAACAGTATTCTGGCCAGACCTGAGTCAGGAGCAGCCCACCTGTGGTCAGCTCCACAGAGATCATGTTCTAAGAATAGGACATGGTGGCTCCCCAGAAAGATGCCTGCAGGTGATCACCACCCCCAGGAAAATTGTTACGAATAAGGAATGGTAGCAATTGGCAACAGATCACAAGTGCAAAATAGATTTTAAGTTTGAAATTAGATTAATCTCCTTCTAATGAGCTTTCTGGTCATGGCACACTTGTTGTTTTTAGGCACTCAGTAATAAATAGATTTAAGCCTCTGCTTGGGGTTGGTGGGCATTGAAACCTACAAGATGGGGTGGGAAAATGTATTCTCCCTTCTTGGGATGGAGAATATTGAAAGCTAGTCATCATATTTGTTCTGGATATTGTGCCCATTGTGAACCAAATTATTGTTCTCTTGAAGGTGAAACGTGCTGGAATAAACATCTACCAGCACAAGTTCTGCTTGTCTGACATGTGTTCCTGCTATTCCTGATGGAAGCTCTTGTAGGGACACTTCCTGTACTTCCCTCTTAGCAGTGTTCTCAGGCTTGATGCTTGTGCCAGAAGCTCCTGCATGTCCCATTCTTCTCAAGAGGTTCTCCTGGAGTGTGAGGATGAGACTCTAGGTCTCTTGGGGACTTGGCAAAAGTTCCTGGAGTTCTAGTCAAGTGTCCTTTTTGGGTTACAAGTGCTAGCAAGCATTTAATCCCTGTGAAAAGTTTTGAGGGCCTCAGCATTCCGCAGACAAGACAGACAAAAGAGGACCTAATAATGACCCTAAGTTCCATGAGAAAATCCATTTTTGAGTTAACACTACTCTGCATTGTCCTTACAGGTAGTGTCTTAGGTTCATGAGGTCAGGCCAAGTAGAAGCTGAACCTTCTGTAGAGTCATATAAAAAACTCTTTGAACCACAACAGCATGCCTTCCTCTTTCTCCCCTTGGTTTGTAAATACAAGATGCACTTTCGAGTTGTCTGGGCCCTCTATTACTCCTGGGATATTACTTCCTGGTGACTTGTGTATTTGCAGATGTCTGCAGAAATCATACTAATTAAGAATATTGGAAAGTAAGGTTCTGCTGCAGCAGAATATAATAACATTTCAATCAGTACTCAAATACACTTGTTTTCATTATATCAAGATGCTGAGTAAATCAGTATGCTACTTTTATTTTGTTATGAATATCTTTATTTATTTAAAAAAGGTTAATTGACCTTTAAAGAATGTCATATTACTTATTACATGAAAACAAAATAAAACGTTTACTAACTGGTGGAATATATAGTCATGATAAAATAATATTGTTTCATTTATTTTATCAAAAATTAATTTTGATAACATGTGTACATGAATGTAGCAACACACTGAGCCCTAGCTGGGTAGCTTAGCTGGTGAGAGCACCCTCCTGATAGGCCAAGGTTGCGGGGTTCCATACCCAGTCAGGCACAGACGAGAATCAACCAATGAATGCATAAATAAGTGGAAAACAATTTATGTTTCTCTCTCTCTTTCTTCGTCTCTCATTCTTTGTCCCTTTCATTCTCCCTTACTCTCTTTCTTTCTCTCTCTCGCTCTTTAAAAAAAAAAAAATAATGAAATCAATAAAGTAGCAATACATTGGGAAAATTTTCATTTAGAAAATTAATTCAAATGTTATGCAGGAAGCTTCTATTTTAAACAGACCCTTTTACATAAAAATTTAAAAGGAGAGTGTTAAGTCCACACCAACAGGAGCCAGGTTAGGAGATGTCGTGAGAGTTTAAGACGTTTTATTACATTCTCTCACAGTGTTTCAGTGTCAGCACCGAGGGAGTGTTTATGTTCTAGTACATAGAGCCTGGGTCAGGTCGCACCAGCCAGCAGGGGTAGCTGCCTGAACCACAGGAAGTCCTTGGAAGACATAGCAAGGTATCTGGTGGGCACACAGCTCAGTCAGGGAGAGGAGAGTGCCTGAGTGAGTTGGGGAGTGTATCCTATTTTCTGCAGGTGCAGGCCATTTGCTTCAAGCTATGGGGAAAGAAATGTATAACAATATATTTTAGAAAACATGTCCATCCAAACAGGAGAGTCAGGGATAGTCCATCCTAACTGTAAGTCTTCATATTATCATTTGAATTCATGCATGAATGCATGGGTTCATCAAGATCCACATGAGAATATAATTGTTAAATATCTAGTGCTGGGTATACCTTCTAAGAAATAAGGGATTCTAACATTTCTTAATAATAATAATAATAATAATAATTAGCAATAATTATTATTATTGTTAATTAGTTTGTCTCCTAGATTTTCTAGCTGGTTACTTGAGCCTCCACAAAATTTCATCTTAGTATTCAGCATGATATTCTTCTTTTGTTTGTGGAAGATCTGGTTCATTACTATCACTTTTGTGCTATTTTTGCAGTTATCAGGTTCAAAACAGTTCACCAAAACAAAATAAATGGCCATCGTGGACCAAAGAAAACACATGGCAGAAATACTGATCATATATTTTACTTTCTTTTAATTTCTTAATTTACTTATAATATTTTAATACTTCTCCTTTAGTTAGTTTTTTTCATTGTATTGATTTTTTAAAAAAATTATCACATTTATATATTTGTTAGATATATATCACAGGTATATATATGGACAGATATATATCATATATATGAAGATATATATATATATCACAGATATATATAGATATATGAACACACACATATATGTATATATCTCACACCAAATAATAAAAATAAAAATAGCTAACATGTACTAAGGACTTTCTGTAGGATATCATCCACAACTTCAGTTATAGAATATGGAGGTTAAGAGCAAAGATGCTGAATCTGGACTGGCTGGGTTCGAATATCAATCCTATAGTTTACTAACTGGGCAAGAGCTGCTAACATAGCTCCCATCAATGAGAATATCTCAAGTAGAAGAATTACACAATATATATACAGCCTATTGGAATGGATTGTTACAGGTCTAATTTTAGGAAACATCTTAGCGCCACTTGAAGTAGCTTTCATTGGAGCACATGAATATGTAAAAAAAATTTTTTCCATAATAGATAATGGTAAAGGAGAAGCTTAGGGATTTCAGTTACTCAAAAGAACATTATTTTATATTATTCTCATTTATAGTTTTGCCTATTTAAGGGTGCAGTTGATGAGAGACAGTTTAAAAAAAGCAAGGAAGGGTCACTAGATGTTAGAAAAGAGGGCTTAACTTTTCTAACCTAGTCAGAAGTTCGATAACTTCTGAGAATTTTTCTTATAAGAAAACCCATGGCATCTAGTGTATACTTGTTCTCACAGTATATTTTGGTGTAGTAGATAAATTTGAAACAGCTAACATGATAAAAGGGCATATTGTGCTGTTACTGGATACAAACTGAACACAGGTGTGAAACTTGAAAATGTGGATCCACAGGTGGGGGTCCCTGGTGAAAGGGACCCTGTGAGCCGTCAGCTGTGAGGTGATGATGCCTGGAGGTTGAAGAGGTGGCTGCTGGATGCTCTTGCTAAACTGAATATAGTAATTCATATAATAACAAAAGTTATTCCAAGTTTTTCATGTTGGATTTTGCTTCTTAAAAGTTTTCATTGGGATTTTTAATTTCCCAAACATTTCAGTTTTATGGGATAAATTATAACATGGCTCTTAATGTATGATCTGACATTCAACACATCTCAAATGTATAAAATTCAGAGCCATGGGGTTCAAAATAATCAAGTTGGAATTTTGAAAAATTGTGTGGTTGGTTAACTGAGTTTAGAGAGCTATTGTAAGTTTGGGTTCCTTTAACAATAGAGAAAATTGCTAACTTTCACTTCTGAAATCTGAGGGTGGTGTAAATCTAAGTATGCAATCTTGTAATTTAATTCTCTTTGGCCCAGGTTATATAATATTATATGATAATCATATTCGTTTTATAAATGGTGTCTAAGGCATTCATGTTGGCGGTCTCAAGCAGTAAATGAAGAAATAGAAAGTGGCATTCTGATATGAAGGAGAGTGTGGCATGTAGAGACATTGAAGATCACAGGAATGGACAGTGACTGGGGTCATATTTTATTCAGTATATCACTCAAATCTTAATGTTTAAAGCTTTGTCCTTGGCATCTCTGCAGCCCCCCATCTCCCTGAAATAGCAAGTCCCATGATACTCATGGAACTTGATCTATTTCCCTATAACAACAGTGCACATTGGATTGTGGCCATTTGCTTCCAAGGCCATCTTACCTACTAGTCTGGCCACTGTCTAAGAGCAGGACCTAGGTCTTGTTGGAGAAGTGCTGGTCTATACAGAAGGCACCCAGAACTTGAAGAAGGAAGTTGAATAAATGAAATGGTCTCACCTCTACTTAAATAGCAAGTGTATATTTTGATTATCTTCTAAGACTGCTACAGACGTCAATGCCAAATAAAATGTATCAATGGCTCCTCATTGCCTTTGGAATACTTTTAAATCCAAAGAAATATGTGCTTATGACCACAAAACAAAAAACCTCCAATAATAATAAACAGGCTTTATTGAGTAAATGCTATATGCTGGCACTGTGCTAGTACTCCACATAGAATATCTCATGTCCAAGTACTATTCATATCCTATTTTGCTGATGAGGAAATGAACACTTAGCTGAAGTAATTTGCTCAGGTCCACATAGCTGATAATAGAGCAACCACTAACATTTTTATTCCCTTCCCCTACTCCAGTCCCATTTTTCTGGGCAGTTTTGTTTATGGCCTCTATACCTTTCTCTATGTTTGTACAGTACACACACACACACACACACACACACACACACACACACACCAACTTCAGCTAGTTACTGTTGCTAATTGTTTTTAACACTTAGTGAATGAGTTACCTCCTCATGGAGCTTCCTGTAATTTGGAAACTGATCTCTCACATCATCCCAAACACTGTCTCCGATTGCCACCATTTCTTGTGCAAATATAATCTAATTGCTTATCTCTCCTGCTATCCTAGAAGCTCCTTGATGAGAGTACCATGTCTGTTCTCTATGTGCCTTCGTACTTAACACGCTATGGGCATATTAGATTATCCAATAGCATATTTATCCACATTTGATATGTGCCTTCTAAATGTCTGGTTTTGTAGCTAGCAGTCACTAAGGATTATAGTGTACCAGCTAGTTTTTGCTGCATAATAAGCCACCCCTAAACTTTGTGGCTAGAACAACAGCTATTTATTTAAATCTTAATTCTGCAAGTTGGCATTTCGGAAGGGCTGAGCTGGCTTTTCTTCTGGTCTGGGTTTGGCTCACTCACGCATCTGCAGTTAGCTGTAGGGTCAGCCGAGGCTGGCTAGACTTAGAGTGGCCTCCACTGCTTGTGTCTTACCCCCCAGGCAGCTAGCCTGAGCTTGTTTACATCAGCAATTTGTAAAAGCATGAACGGCCTCTTGAGACCTATGTTTGCGATACCAAATTTTTGGACTAGAACCCAGATTCTTTGTTCGCCAGATTGAAGAATGAATCCACAGACAGAAAGTGCTATAGCAAAGCACTTTTACTTTTAATTTCTATGGGCTATGGAGATTTATTGAAGAACATGTACAGACTCACACGTGGGGAGAAGGAAGAATCCCACAGAATGGACTCCCACACGGGGAGTGGGAAAAGGTCTCACTGAGTTCCTTTCCCCTATGGCTTTTATAAAGGCGGCAGATCCTGGTGCCTTGATATCCCCTCTGATTGGTCACTATTCCCTTAGATTGGTCACCATAGTAACTCCTGGGCTCAAAGGTCAAACCTCACATGGGACATGTGAGGTTCTCCCCCCTCCTTCCTATTTCCTTAGGGCCTCCTTCTGGATGAAGGGCTTCCTTCTCTTTATTTTGTAAATAATGACCTTTCTAGGCTACTTCCAGTTCCCTTGTCTTATAGAAATGTAACTGCACCTGGCTTCCTTGTGTTATGGAGATGTACTGACTCCCAGTCTGTAGCCATGTGTTTTTCCATGGACCCCAGCTCTAAAAATCCCTAAAACTGCCTGTATTACCCTAAAATTCCTGCTTCACTTGGAACAAGCAGAGCATTAATTATGGTGCATGCTGTCATTCAAAGTAAGTCACAGGCTAGCTTTCATTTAAGAAGAAGGAAAATTTTCACCTCCTTACAGGAGTAGCTGCAAAGTCCCATTGCCTAATAAGTGAATGCAAGGAGGAATAAGAGATTGTCACCATGTTAACAATTGACCACATGTTGTGAAAAGAAACATACACAGGGTAATTCTTGGTCTAAGAGAGCATACGATCTAGTGGATGAAATACTATATTATTTCTAAGGTAAAAAAATAAGTATGTTCTTATTTACTACCTAAAAGTAGAAGCCATTAAAGGCATTTATTTAATCTCTGATGTGGGTTCCTTAGTTGAGCTAAATCTTTGCATGTTTGTGTGTAATTCAGGTTCTCTGTGTCCATCCTCTGCATTGCACATCTGCCCAGCAGAAGGCATTCCCCACTGGAGACTTGGGAACTGCAGGGATAGTGGGATCACCTGACACAGTGTAGACCTGACTCTAAGTTATTTCTCTCTGCCAGGTGGACTTAGGGCTCTATCAACCCTGCTCTAGGCACATACTCAGCCCGGATCTGCCTGTCTCTCCAATTTCTGAGGCATTGCTTTGCCGTGTTGACTCCACTTCTCTGTCATATGAGAAGAGTTGCTTTAGATTGTTCAGCTTTTTACTTGTTGGGATGGTGTGATAAGTCCCAAGCTTCTTACATGCTGGACTGGAAACCAGACACCCCCCTTCTGTGTTTATCAGCTGGAATACTTTGCAAAGGAGAGCTGCCTTCTACCTCCCTGTTCTCTCTCTCAGATACCTCTGTGGACTCATAGTTTGGGGATCTTTTATTCTTATGGCACAAGCTGTTGGTTTTTTTGTTTTTTGTTTTTTTTTGCGTTGTTGTGTTCTGGCATCAAATGTCCCAAATTCACCTTGTACTTTCCCTGCCTCAGACCTGGAGTCAGTCATTTATTTGGGAATCTCTGGTTCCTTTTGGTGGGAATATTTGGAATAAATGTTTGTTCTATATGGCTGCATGCTCTATTTGATAAGCTGATGGTTTGTTTCTATCCATATTCAATTTTAGCTCCTGCTTGATTTCATTCCTTGTTTGGGTGTGTCTTGCTTTTGCCCCTAATGAATTGACTTGATGTTCTGAACTGATTTGATAATTTTATTTCTGATATATGTGGTGATAAAATGGAAACATCATTAGTTGGTTGGGGTGTTATGATCTGCCAAGTAAGTTGGCAGTGAAAACTTGGGGGACAGAGCACTCAAAAGTAATGCTGGTATGATGTGGTTATTTCATGAAATAATGAGACCAAGCCCTTAGGACCCAAGGCCATAAAAAAAACCCATTTCATGAATGATTGATTTAGTCTCAATTAGTTTGGAAGGATATATAAAAAGTAAATATCCACTATTTAAAAAAGTAAACCTTTCAGTGACCTATAAAATAGGATCTTAAATGAATAACAACAAAAACTTCATAAATTACTTAGATAGATTAAAAAAAAAAGTCAGAAATCTCAGATGCTGGTCACTATACTGTGAAGCTAATTGTGTCTCTGGGCTCCTTAGCAGCGAACTGGAAAATGGGTACAGCTTTGATGATGTATTTTTTACTGTGCGATGAAAGGACCTTTACTTATAAATTTTTGCTACTTGGTAAATAGAACCACCAAGCATCCAGTTGCTTAGACTAAAAACCTATAAGAATCATATTTAAGCAACCCCCCTTTTTTTTATACTCTGATCTATTCTATTAGCAATTCATATGACCTTTATCAGAAATACATCCTGGATCTTCTCATGATCATCTGAGCTTACTGGATTTCTACAACACCCTCCAACAGGTGCACTCATGCTATTCTTTTGTTTCCCATGATCTAACCTGCATACAGCAGAAGGAGCATTCTATCTAAAAGAGATCACAGGACTCCTAGAATAGAAATCCCCCATGAAGTCCAAATTTATTTTCATTGTTTCTAAAACCCTTCACTATTCAAGCAGCTCTTCAACATCCTTTCCTTAAAAAACAATGTTTTTATTATATTATATAGCTTTACTTCCCCTACCAAAAATATCTCTCAAGAAGTCACAATCTTCACAGTGTAAATATGAATACTTTTGTGTGGCACAGATGGAACCCTTTACTTTGCTAAAGATGTGCCCACAAAATCAGTGTGTGATAAAGATTGCATTTCTTTACGGTCTTTAAATCTGCTTGTTTCTAACTCTGAGTCCCCATGTGGAATGTCTAAGGTTCCACTTCTGTAAGTGGATATACCAGCCTTGCCTTTGGAGGTCTCGTCACCCCTCAGGGCAAGGGACCCTCAGAACTCTCTTCACCGCCCACTGTGCCTGCCTTTATTTCAAATCCAGTCATCCCTCTCCCTCAATGTGGTATATCAATTCATTGCTTTAATGAGTTTAAATGTGACAGAAATCAAATAGAGTCATTAACTTCAGGCTGCTTCCGCGTTTAGCCTTGCTTAATTCCAGCATGATATACAGAGAGCAGGAACTGCTATTGAATTTCTTGTTCTTGACACAAATATAAGAGCTAGGGATCCTGAATTCAACTTGAAAATGAGACATCAGAACACCTTCTTTTCCCCAGGGAAGCACTGTGATGTAGTTATTTTCACAATTCCCTGAGTTTTCACTGTCTACAAATAAACTGACCCCTGTTCATTTTGACCTTGCCGCTCTGTCATTCACTTGTGATCTTTCCTTCTAACTTTGTTGTTCTTTGCTATTATAGTGCTTGGAAGACGTTCACAAGCACTATAAAACAAACAACACACATGCACACACACACACACACACACACACACACACGCAAATCTCTGTATGCTAAACACCTAAACCTCTTTGAAAGAAATGAGTTTTATAAAAATCTAATATGAATAATAAAAGGCAAAGTAGTCTGCCTTGGGAAGAAATAATTACTAAGAAGTGAAACTGAAAAGAATGTGCAAATACCAAAAATTTGTTGCAGTGGAAATTTGGGAGTAGTTGTGTGTTACACAGGGAATAAAGAAATATTTAGAAAGATATATAGTATACATTTAGAAAAAATATATAGTATATAACAAAAAGTGTGAAATTCTCAGAAATGGTAATAGCAAATATTATACTTGAAAACTGAGAGATGCTTGCAATGTTATCTATACTAATAATAGAGGAATATGCAAATTGTCCAGGACACCATCATGTAGTGACTGTTCAGCAGGCTGTGTGTGCAGCAGGCTTGGGTAGGCAGGGACTTGTGGCAGCGAGGACAGGGGGCAGGGGAGGTGGGCCCGGCCTGTACTCCCCACATGGCGGTGGTGGCTATGAGCGCTCCTGATGGCCCACAGGTGCTGCTTCAGCTCGGCCCCCAGGCTCTGCTTGGCTCCACTCACAGCCACTGCCACATGCTGTGGTATAAAACACATTGTGTAAGTTAACAGAAGTGTAGGCACCACCTCCATGCCACACCCCCACTTACGTCAGTCCCATGGCCCTGAGGAGCCCTCCCTGAGCTGTTTCTGGTGAGACCTGTGGGAAGATCCCTCAGGAGAGGATGCAGGAAGGCTGAGGGACATCCCCCCCCCCTCCCATGTACAAATTTCGTGCACTGGGCCTCTAGTGCTTTTATATAATAAAGCAGAGCTATGTTTGTATTTACAGTTCAGTATTTATCAAAGTCAGATTATTAAGGTTTAGGCAAAACAGTATAACATCTCTTGATGAAGAAATGTGTGGTGATTTCCCCCACCATATTTTCTAAGTTGTAATGTGTTTTCATCAAGGATATCTCTCAAGCTATTAATACAAATTACTTTAACATTGGCAAGTGAATTAATTTTTTAAATGTTTTTCTTAGATTCATTAAAGGGAAATTAGCAGTATCGTTAATTTGGTAGTCAGTTTCACAGAATTTACATGCTATGAGTCAAAACTCCATTAAAGATCCTAATAAAGGTCTAGGAACAAAATATTTTGATAATTGATCTATTAAGTAAAATTTTAATGCTAAGAAATCATTATAGCCTCAAGGTGAATACAGTTTAGTGGCAGAAATCCAAGTGGAAAAATGATAAGAAAGGCTTGGCACATGACTTGATCAGCTTTATATTCTAGAAAAGAAATGGGAAATAAGGAGAGATAGAAGAGAGCAGGTAAGGGAAGCATGAAGAAAGTACTATTATACATCATATATAACTTGCTACCCCAAAGCTTACAATAGCATAAATCATTTATTTTGTTCATCAATATGCAATTTTAGTAGGGCAAAGGCAAATTATCTCTGCTCCACGAAAGTTCATTCAATTGGGAGCTAGAGGATCCACTTTCAAGGCTTATGAAACACCTGGAAAGTTGCTGCTGGTCTCTGGCCAGGAGCTCATCTTGGGCTTCCTTGTGGTATGGTTACTGATGCTAAGAGCAAGCCCTCAAGAGAACCAGATAGACACTGTGCCAGCTTTTATGAGCAACTCTCAGAAGTCATACAGCATCACTTCTGCATAGTCACAATACTGTCCATGTTAAGGGGAAGGAACCTCTCATCACTTCTTGATGAGTGGAGTGTCAAAGTCACAGAGTGAGAAGAGCATGTGTCATGGGAGAGATTTGTGCGTGGCTTTCTTTGGAAGATGCAATCTCCCATAGTCTATCATGCAGCTAAACCTCACACCCACCTCACTTGCAAAATATGCTCACCCTCCTTCCCAAGACCCTCAAATGCGAATATCTGCTTGAAGTCCAGTATTTTATCATCTCGGGTCCAGGGCAAGATGAGGCTCCTTCAGTGCATCTCCTAAATGGAGGAATTGTGACTGAAAGAGAAAAGTTATCTGTCCCCCTACCCCCCACAACCATCTTTCCTCCCCGTCCCCCCCAGATTTATTAAGGTATAATTGGCAAATGGAAATTATATATATTTATTGTATGCAATATGCTATTTTGATATAAGTATACATTGTAAAATGAACACCACAATCAAACTAATTAACATACACATCATCTCACATAGTTATAATTTTTCCATGTGATGAGAACATTTAAGATTTAAATTCTTGAGTACAACATAGTATTATTAACTATGTCATCATGGTGCACATTAGATCTCCAAGTCTTATTTCTCCTGCATAAACAAAATTTTGTACCATTTAATTAATATCTCCCTATTTCACCAAACCCCCATAATACCCAACATTCAATATCTGCATAGGCATAGATCAACTGCTGTAGACCCACTCATGTAAAAGTATTGGGAAGCAGAAGAGAGACAGCAACCAATGGCCCATTGCAATCATGAAATCCAGCCAGGGTCATCCTGCCAGTTTCCTCGTTAATGTGTGGTGTTACTGTGGGAATTGTCACTTCTAGCTCTTGGTTCCACTCTGTAGGCTCTTGGTTTTGTCCTCTGAGCCAGCCCTTACCGTTCATTAAACAAAAAAAAAAACCCCAAAAAAACATAACTGCATTTGTAGCTATAAAGCATTCTCGGCCTATCACTATATTCTTAGAGTGTTCATAATGTCCAAAGACCACTTTTTTTTTTTTGTACTGTTCTTATCTCTTTTAGTACAAGTTAGTGGTTTCTATTCCAGGACAATTCTCTTAAATACTTTGTGGGCTAAGTTGAGAATTCTGTGAAGTATAAGGCTAGGAAAAAGTCTTACTAGGGGAGTAAACTATGTTTTGATAACTAGTCTACATAAAAATGTGTTAAGCAAAAAGGTTGGAGTGTTTTGGAGAACAGAGGCTTGAGAGAAGGATAGGATTGTACTGTAGGTATGGTCCCTTTTTGTTCAATGCCAACTTATGTGTTGATTTGGTAGCATTCTCTCAGATGGCGGTTTCCTGAAGAAGTTTATGGACTAAGTCAAAAAGCAGAGTTCGTAGGGGAACAAAAGAGATCCAGGACTTAATGAGACTTTCTGAATTCAGGATGGAGTTACCTATTTAGGCCCTGGATGAAAGGGTCTAAATTGGTTTAAGTGGAACAGGAACCAAAGAAGGCCTTTTCTCACCATTTAAGTAGAAAAGTTTTCTTCACATTTACAATATGAGTCAGGTATTACTTTGACCAAATCAATTCCAAAGTATTATTCTCAGTAAAAGTCAGCAATTTATGGATCTGAAAGTTCCATTTTAAGTTTAACAAAAAGTTTGGCTCAAAGTAGGCGGGAGCCACATTGATTTTTTTTAAGTTCAATGTACTTTTATTCTGAAATTAAACTTTCTCAGTTTCTAAGACAAAATGACCTTTATATTAAACTCTGGAATATTTGCTTCACCCTAGATGTCTCAAAAGTTTTCCAGTCTTTACCTCCCAGGATTTATAAATGTAGAAATAAAAAGTATTCCTTTCATTTCCTCTGCCTAGTGATGAAAAAAAATAGAGGCTTAAATTTGACTTCCTCCTTGGATATGTCTTCTGAGGATGATTATATACAAGGCTGTAGAATTTTATGGTTATTCCTTGCTCTGTATTTCTCAAATACAGAAGAATTTCAGTGACTCTAATTGGTATATAAAATAAAGAGAAACAATTTGACCTAAAAGATTTCTATCCCTTTGTTTCTCTCCATCCTCCTGAAAAATTGTACTTATAGCGGTACTGAAGTAAAAATTGAAAATGTGAGTTTTCATCAATTCTTCTAAGGGAGCATTGTGAGGGTAGCACAGATGAGGAGCAAGGACTCTGAAGTCAGACTGTCTATGTTTGAATCCTGGCTCTGCCACCTGCTAGTTGTATAATTGTAGACAAGTTAATACTTCTCTTTGCCTCAGTTTCATTATCAGAATAGGAATATTTTAATGCCCATATCATATTATAAGGAAGAAATTAGTTAATATTTATAATGTATTTGAAACAATGCCTGGCATATAATAAGTGCATGATGCATGTTTAATGTGTATGTGTGTGTGTTTTTTTGAGTGAAATAAAATATACAGAAACAGTGTGGTGTTTGATGTGCAGGCTATCATACCAACTCATTAATGGTCACATTAATCTCCTTAACCCTTAGTTTCCTCCTTTTTAAAATAGAATAATTGCCAAAAGTAATACCTGCTTCGCAGAGTTTCTGAGGATTACATGGGATGGTCTATGGCAAACACATAGCACAGTGCTTGCTTCCTAAGGCTAATTATTACAAATATATTTCATGAGCTTTCTGTTCTTGTTCATTGGGTTTCATCTTTAACTAGCAGCCCAGTGCACAGATTCATGCACCGGTGGTGTCTCTTTGCCTGGGCTGCATCCTCTCGCAATCCAGTACCCCTTGGGGGATGTTGGAGAGCTGGTTTTGGCCTGATCCCTGCAGGCTCAATTCAGACAAGAGGGAGCCCAATCCTGTATGTTGAGTGTCTATCCCCTGGTGTGGTTAGTGTGCATCATAGTGACTGGTCTACTAGTCATTCGGTCACTTAGGCTTTTATATATAGAGATTCTCCACTTTATACTTCTACGTCTATTTTGGACCTTCATAGAACTAGGTAGGAGTCCTTTAAAAGGATGGCCATGGGTGCAGAGTGAAGGTGAGGCTCTAAGAGAAATTACTGAAGCTCCCAAGTGGCCTTGCAGGGTGGACCTGTGTAAGGGACTTTGTCACTATCCATGGCCTGGCCCCCAAATCATGTGGGCCCAGAAACCTTACTTGTCAGCAGTTCCATCCCCCAGAACTGGGCTCATATTAACAAAGCTCCTATGACTAATGTACAGGATCAGAATGCCAATGTTTCCATTTACAATAAGAAATGAAATTGCAAAAATTTTAGAGGAATCCACAGGCAGCAAAATCTCAGACATATGCTGAAGAAATATCTTCACCAGTACAGCTCATAGAGCAGTGGAAACTAAAGAGAAAGTAAACAAATGGGACTACACCAAAATAAAAAGCTTCTGTACAACAAAAGAAACCATCAACAAAACAACAAGAAAGTCCATTGCATGAGAGAACATATTTGCCAATGTTATCTCCGATAAGGGTTTTATCTCCAGCATTTACAGGGAACTCATGTAACTTAACAAAAGGAAGTTAAACAGCCCAATCAAAAAATGGGCAAGGGACCTAAATAGATACTTTTCGAAAGGATATACAGAAGGCCAAGAGACATGAAAACATGCTCAAAGTCACTAATCATTCAAGAGATGAAAATCAAAATGACAATGAGGTACCATCTCACACCTGTCAGAATGGTTATCATCAACAAATTACAAGTGCTGGCCAGGATATGGAGAAAAAGGAACCCTCGTGCAATGCTGGTAGAAATGCAGAATGGTGCAGCCACTGTGGAGAACAGTATGGAGTTTCCTCAAAAAATTAAAAATGGAACTTCTATTTGACCCAGTGATCCACTTCTAGGAATATATCCCAAGAAACTAGGAACACCAATCAGAAAGGATATATGCACCCTATGTTCATAGCAGCATAATTTACAATAGCTAAGATTTGGAAACAGCCTAAGTGCCCATCAGCAGATGAGTGGGTTAGAAAACTGTGTACATCTACACAATGAAATACTATGCTGCTGTAAAAAAGAAGGAACTCCTCCCATTTGCAACAGCATGGATGAATCTGAAGAGCATTATGCTAAGCGAAATGAGTCAGTCAGAGAAAGATAAATATCACATGATCTCACTCATTTGTAGAATATAACGAACAACATAAACTAATGAACAAAAACAGATCCAGAGACAGAGAAGCATTGATCAGACTATCAAACCTCAGAGGGAAGGTAGGGGAGGGTGGGGGTAAGGGGAAGAGATCAACCAAAGGACTTGTATGCATGCATGTAAGCATAAGCAATGGACACAGACACTAGGCAGTGAGGGCACAATTTGGGAGGGGAATGGGGGTTATGGGGGCGGGATAAGGATACATATGTAATAACTTAATAAAGAAAAAAAAATAAGTGAAGCTACTCTGGCCTGACAGTTGGTGCTCCCACCCTGCCCATTTTTGCCTGTAAGCAGGCCACCTCTCTAACCAGGCTGTCAGTTTATTAATTTATTGTGCACTAGTGAGGTCCCTCAGCCTGGCCTCTGCCCTCTCACAATCCAGGACCCCTCAGGGGATGATGTCTGGCACTTGTTTGTCAGCTGAGCAGTGCCCCCACTGTAAGAGTGCACTTACCACCAGCAGGTAGCTTCTGCATTGAGCATCTGCCCCCTGGTGGTCAGTGTGCATCATAGTGACCGGAAGACTGGTTGTTCCGTCTTTAGGTTGCTTAGGTTTTTATATATAGAGAAATAATGAGGCATAGCTGCTCAGTTGCACCTCAAGTTCCTTAAGTTTCCAGAAAGTTCTTTCTGAAAGCATTTAGACAAGATACCAAATTCTAATCAGAAAGCAGCTTGGTGAGTGTAGAATCAGAAGGGCAGTTTGTTCTTAGATTCACAGGTTTAATGTAATCAGAGGCAGATCTACATGCCACCAGCCCAGAGCATATCTCCCAGTGTTTCAATGGCCACTGCCTATGCTTGCTTCAGAGAGTGAGTGCTTTGTAACTATTTTCTTATCTGGACTATGTCTTTCAGATTCTTTCCATGTAGAGGTTGTATTATTTCAGCCTGAGTCCAAGACTGGCTGTCCACAGGGCACATATGGCCTTCAAAAGCTTTTGCTTGTCTCTTACACTGTATAAAGATTAAGATTTAAAAATTTTGAGTATTAACAAAACAACCCAGATCTCTAGCCTCTTTTGAGAAATCCAGAGAGCTATCCTCCCTGGGCCTTCCAGGTCACTTCACTTTCGCTGGATAGAGGCTGTCCCCTTTACATGAGGCTTGAGTCCTGCTTTTCTTTCGGTTCACTGTGGTTCCCACCAGGTCCAAGACATTGATCGGCTTCCTGGTAGCGTACATGCCTCTAGGCCAGCGATTTTCAACCCTTCTATCTCATGGTGCACATAAACTAATTACTAAAGTTCTATGGCACATCAAGAAAATATTTTTTACTGATCTGACAAAAATAGATATATATTTGATACATTCACACTGAATGACTATTGCTATGTTGGCTGTTGTCATTTTTCAATTTGACGATCTAATGGAAAAGTGGTTAGTGCTCCTCACTAAATAGTCAGGTACTGCATGTTTTAAAGATTCTTGCAGTCCACACATAGCATACAGGTCTAGGCTTTTGAGTTTACATTATTCTGACAAAGTTGCCTTCATTTATTGATATGCTCTGACCTACTGTATTATTATTTCAAAGTTTAATTCTTAGATGGCAGTTTTATCTTCTCACTTCCAGGTTCATTTCACTGTCACCCCCAAGGATTGAGAACACATTTTAGTTTGTATGTCCAAAGGCTTACAGGATAGAAAGCTGAAGTGTAAAGCTCATAGCTTCGAAGAAATGGGATACCTTAAATCTTTCCTCAGGAAATATGTGATGCCGCTGGCCACCTTTCTCTGTTCCTGGATGAAGAATATTAAGTACCTCCATCATCTATACTTTTAAAAAGGCTATAGATATTTTCTACACTGACAGAAACATAATGTGAACATCATATGCATTAAACAGATGAATTGGGATGCTTGGTTTACAAATGTTTTACCATGGAATTTTTTTCAGGAACAAGAGCTCATTTTCAATGGCAGTGTTATAAATAATAATTAATACAGGAATATATTCCATTTGTTATGATTCCTAAGAACTTCGGGCTGTTTTTTTAAACTTTATCTCTAATGAGTGGAGACAATGTCATTATGTAATTGGATTACTGATTGTAAAAATGAACTTGTTTCTCAAGGAAGCATTTTTTCCCCCCAAATGAACAATTATTCCCTTAATTTTTTATTAATCTTCTAAGTAAATTAGGATTAATTTATGAGTGATCTATTTGAGAAAAGAGATCTGCTTGAAAAAATAGGAATGTCAATTGTAGGTCTTACTATATCTCATACTCTATAACCCTGGACAGTTTTGTTTTCTATTTTTAAACCCCGAAGTGTTTACCTTTAGAGAGGAAGGAAAGAGATGGAATAGAGAGGGGAATTTGGGGGCTTCTATTGTGTCTGTAATATTTTATTTCCTCAGAAAATCTGAAGTAAACTTGGCATAACGTGAATGTTTGAAGTGGAGGCAAGAATGAAAGGAGAAAGTCAACAGACTCGGGAGTTTTAAGATATTAGGATGTTTAGGACAGGAGACTTAAGCCGGGCTGATGTGGCTCACTGGATGAGAGGCAACCTCTGAACCAGGTCACACTTCTATTTAAATCAGGGAACGTGCTCATGATTCAAGCTCCATCTCCAGTAAAGAGGCGTGCAGGAGGCAGCCAATCTCTAATTCTCTCATCCTTAATGTTTCTGTCTCACTCTCCCACTCCCTTCCTCACTGAAATCAACAAAAGTATACTTTAAAAAAAGACAGGAGGTTTAATATATTAGGATGAGTGGGCTTCAAAAATAAAGTAGAGCATGTACTGCTAGACAAACTCATCAGTTTGTCATTACTGTGCAAATTCAAATTCTGGTTAGCTCTACTGAAAATCAAAAGGACCCTGATTCCCACCTCAGATGTAAGCATCTTTGGCTGTGTAATTTTTAAAGCGGAAATGCTGTAGAAATCAAGGGAAATACAAAAGCATGAGGTGGTATGCACATATCTAAGATAATGTGAAAATTTTGGAGGATTAGTGCAAGCCAAAAGAGCAGCAAAAGGTTTAGATTTCATGTTAATTAGGAAGGCAGTTGTGCCCAATTTAGAGAGAAGTTTTTCAGCAAATTGATAATAACCAAGTTTATTTACTCTGATACAAGACTAACAATTAATATAAGACATATTTTATAAACATTTGGCTGCTATGTTGACAGTTGAATAAATCCAAGCTTTACTTTATTGAAATCAATAAAGGAGCTTTCAGAAGGCCAATAAAAAAAAATCAAAGACCCTGGCCAATGTTAGAAGGTACATTGGAGATTTTAATATAGCTTGTTGTCTGTTTCTGTCTCTTTCTGTCCTGTCTTTGTCTCTATCTTGGCAAACCCTTTAGCCAGAAAAAGACCAAATAATACATAAATTTGGACTGGTAAAGAATGGAGACAATGGGGCAGAGAATAGCACTTTTATTTGTTACATTGTGTTTTTTGGTTTTTTTTAAATATACTGAATAGGAGTCCATTTAGAGTGTGAATAATGTAGTACAATTTGGAGGTATAAAATAGTAGTTATTTCATTTTAAAGAGTAACATATTTTTTTAAGCTACTTGGAGAATACATGAATTCATTTAATTTTATAAGATTTGTGAAATAGGTAATACATTGAGCAATATTTGTCCCCATCACTGTCTTATTTCAAATTTCTTTCCCAGACATAACCACGTGTCCACAATTGGTGTGCGGTCATCCAGGACTTTTTCTATGAATTTACATATAAAAATGTATGTACCCATAACTGGGGTGATGTATTTTTCTGCAACATGCATGTTATTTCCATTTAAATGGGTAATTTTATTTTAAGGAAGCTTTGCATATCAGTGCATCTAGATAACCTGGTTCTTTTTAATAGCTACATAATATTCCGTAGTGTGGTTAACCCATTTTTTGTTTAGCCCTTCCACTATCCATGGCCTTTTGCAATTCCAGTTTCTCACTATTACATAAAATTCTGTAGTGCACATGCTAGTACATCCATCATTATAGTAGAGGGTGAATGTGACTTATTACATGGCAAGCTGTAGGAACTACAGTTGTGTTGTTTGGAATATGTCTTTCACATCTTGGACTTTGTTTTTCTCTGGATTGGCTTCATTTTCAGACAACCTCACTTCATGTGGTTGCAAATATATCAACTAGCAAGTCCAGGCTTACAACTTTTCCCCCAAACATTAGCAAAAGTGGAAGGGTTGGCTTTCCCTGATCTTGACCCGATTACTGTGGCTCCGTGGATAGTATACACTGATTGAACAGGCATGGGTCACATATCCTCTTCTGGGGCCAACTCAATATAGGCCAAAACATGTGAATTGAGGAGGAAAGAATGGGTATTTTGCCAGATAAAAATGAGGTGATGAGAACATGGGGAGGAAGCACATATGCTGGTCAGGCCAATATATCAATGTTCTCTCAAATGTCTTATAGGTAATATTTTATGTTTTTGTGAGTAGGAGAAAAATAGACATCCTTTTGGTATCCAGACTTATGTCATAAGGACCATGTATGCTTATAAGTATCTTTCCAAGTCTTTTCTAGAGTAATAAAACAAATATACTTACATGTAATATTGTACATGAAAATAAAGCATGTTATAGATTGAGAATCATAAACATTATAAAAAAGGTAATTTTTCAATGCAGAAGAGTATTATATAATATTTTGCTAAAAATTAGGTGGTATGATAGTTCATTTGGCAAACTATAGCACAAATCTTTTTTTTATTCATTTATAAAACAGTACTTATTAAATTCTGCTATGTACTGTTAACCATGCCAGAGGCTGGGGATGAAATATTGTCTTTATCAATATTTTACATTAGTTTCTTACATTATTGTTGAGGGGCACCTATCTATCTATTATCTATCTATCTATCTATCTATCTATCTATCTATCTATCATCTATCTATCTATCTAATATGCAGAGTGTTCCCTCGGGAGTTTGACCATCCAGGAGTTCCATAGACTGGGAGTTTGATCGCTTGCTATGACATGTGCTGACCACCAGAGGGCAGCTGCTAGGGTTCCTACCATGCACGAATTTTGTGTACTGGGCCTCTAGTTATAAATAAATAAACAAATGAGTAAAGGAGAAAATTCCAGACTGGGGTGCATTGTGAAGGAAATTTGGAGGATCATGAGATAATAATTGGGCAAGGTCAATTCAGGTAAGATAGGGAAGGAGACCTCTCAGAAGAGAGACTATCTGAACTGCAAACTGAGGACTAAGAATAAACCTTAAGCTCTAGACTTACGCTGTCTAAGATGGTCGCTACTAGCCATGTATGACTATGGAGCAGTCAGATGTAGGTATTTCCAATTAAAATGTATCATAAATGTAATATCCATATCAGATCTCTAAGACTAGTACAAAATTGTGAAATATTTTATTTTTATATTGATTACATGTTGAAATTGTAATATTTTAGATATATTAAGGTAAACATTAAAATTAATTTTTAGTTTCTTTTTACTCTTTTAATATGGCCACTAAAATTTTTAAAGTTATATATGTGGTTCACTTTATATTGAACAGTCTGATGTAGATAGTTTCAGTCTATTTGCTATTATTGGCATGTGTATATTCTTTTATCTTTTTGTCCTTGATGATGTTGACAAATTTATGTAGTAGATTTTTCTGGGAGGGTATAAGTCGGTCATATTTATTGACTAAGGTGTCCAAATATAATGATTCAATGTGTGATCAAGCTTAATATATGGCTCAGATTCAAGAGATGAGAGAAAGCACAGCAAATTGCTACATTTACTAGTGGAGTTGTGATATTAGTTGTATTCCTTCAAAAATGTTCACGAAACAGATGCAGGAGAACTTGGAGTTGGAGAGATAGGCAGAGGAAACATCACAAGGTAATGACAGGGTGGGACAAGAATTCTGTGGGGATCAGCAACAGCAAGCCATGAAGATCTATTCCCAATTCTCTACTACTTAGTCCAGGAGATGCTCTTGTGTTGTATAGAATTGCTACCCCTTGCACATTAAAATACAGTTTTATTCTACACGTTGCCTTTTCGCTGAATAGAATGTGAGTGACTTTAAGGTGCTTTTTTTTTTATATCTCTGTGAGAGAGATGTCAGTAAATTCACACACATTTAATAACATTTAATTCTGCCGTTATCACGCAGAATAATTTTCCTTTGTGCCATTTATTATTCTCATTTCTGTTTGTGGCATGTGCCACAGAGAAGAGGTTAAATACTTAAAAAAAATACATGTATGTTTGACAGGTGAAATTTTAAGTGTTAATTTGTCAACACTTTAGGACCCGTCCAGTGTGATGTTTGTTATGTAATCTAATAGCTTTTGAAGGGAAACTCTACCCCTACTGGTTTGAGAGAGAGTTGAGTCATATCCTGTGAACGTGAAGCAACGGTATTTAAACATGACGGGTTCCTCTTACTTTCATTCTAAGTCGCTGCAGTTCAGAGCAGCAAGTGCTCTCTGTGCAGAAGCAGCTACTAGTCTGGGAGGCGGACGGCCTCCTGTGCTGGGATGCAGCACGGAAAGCCTGAATATGCGGCTCTCTCTCTGGAGTGAAATATGCTTTTTTCTTTCTAATCAACTATGCTAGACAGCTGCAAGCTGAAAAGTGCCTGCAATTTGCCTCTTATTTATAATAAGGTAAGTTCCACATTTTGGTTTACTCGGTGTATTGTGGCAGTCTTGAAGTAATGTGCAGTTTTAGGACATGATCAGACTTGGAAAATGCCTTCTCACAGGGAGGTGGTTGAGATTGTAATGCAAGTAATTTTAAACTTACAGTGCAATCTACTTGCAAACTACTTAATTTAATAGATTGATATTCCTATTATGATAGTTTTTTATATGTGCCTGGGATGTGGAAATGTAGTAGAGTACATATCCATATCCATCTCTCTCTCCTCTCCTCTCCTCTCCTCTCCTCTCCTCTCCTCTCCTCTCCTCTCCTCTCCTCTCCTCTCCTCTCCTCTCTCTCTCTCTCCTCTCTCTCTCTCTCTCTCTCTCTCTCTCTCTCTCTCTCTCTCTCTCTCTATATATATATATATATATATATATATATATATATATATATATATTTTTTTTTTAAGTAGTACCAGGCCAGGACCTATTTTTAAATTATTTTTTGGTGCTACTCTTATCATCTTATGATCTTACAAGCATAAAGTTTATATGACTATACTTGGGTTTTATTATAAATAATTATAGCTCTACAACTATGTATTTCCATTGAATTTAAAAGTAGTCTTAGTAATTATTAGAAATTCAAAGTTGAAAAGTAATGAAAGTCTCTCGCTCCTTCATATTTGGCTTTTTATTTAAGTGGAAGGCCCCTATAGTTCTACACTTCTGATTGATCTGTTTATTTTAAAATGTGCATGAGCTTATCAGAAGACCACTTCCTCAGTGGTTGTCAGAGACACTCAGATATAAATTGTGTGTTTCAGACATCTGTAGATGAAGAAGTGCATGAGAGGTTTTTCAAATTCTTCAAGCTGTGAAGAGGTTGATGGGAAAGACAGGAATATTGTCTTAGTTTTTCTTTATTATTTTTGATTAAGGAAATAAGATCAAATTAGAGCTAAAGGTGATATGTGGTCGTCACTTTGAACATTCATGTTTAAGGTTTTTTAATCATTTTGAAGTAGAAAAGGTTAATTTGAAAGATATTAATGAATTGAGGGGGTTTTATATGTTTAATGACAATTGGCATGGTTAGTAATTGCCTCACTATCATGTTTAGAGATTGTTTCATTTCTATTCAGAGTTATAGCCATTACAAAATTGCTAGATTCAAATTATAATATGGAAATTACTTTTTATTAGATATATATTCAAGAACTAATTTTTTGTGTGCAAAGGTAGTAGGGTTAATGAACTGATGGAAACCATATAGTTTTTCTATTCTTTGAAGGGAAAGTTAAAATTTGTTCAATTTCCAAACATAGTTGAGGACAGTATTCCAAATTTGAAAAGAAAAAATTTAAAGAAAATGACTTAGTACTGTGAGAGCCTTTGGTAGCTTGCAGGGTAAAATGGCACATGTACCAAAAGATTAGAATACCAGATGTTGTGAATAGATTTTTCAAACTCCACTTTTTTTGGCCAGGACAGGGAGAAAGCTATTATGGTTAGTTAAGTAGTCTGCTTTAGAATGTTTCCTTATGTTATATGTGAATTATTTAAACATCATTAAATAATAGAATACATCTTTATTAGCATGATGATAAAAAGTTATGTTATTGTACTTTGATTGTTTCAGATTAATTATGGGTTATATAAACCGTTGTTATGAATGACAGCTCAGACTGATAAAATGTTGTAAAATTAAGTTTTTATAGTATGCTGTTTTAATATTGACTTAATTATTTATGGCATTGTACAGCCAACTGATAATCACCTGATTAGATTAGCAAGGCATGTTGTTTCTGCTCCTTCCTTCCTGTCTCCCCGTCCTTTGGCTGTTTTCCTGCTTCTTTACTCTTCCAGAAGGAGTGCAGGTAATGGGCAGGGAGAGAGAAGGAAAGGGAGAAAACACAACGAGAATAATGTTGCCGTTTCTCACCTTTCATGATGCTTTAGATGAAAAAAGATGTTAGATAGATGGCAAGAATGAGTCTTTTATAAAACCTGTGCATTACAATTATTTAGGAAATTCCTTGACCTTTGAAATGAAGAATAATGAATTTGTTGCTTGGTTGGGACAATCTTACCTACCTTATAGGGTTGTTGCAAAGATGGAATAATACCATATCTGTTGTATTTTATTAACTGTAAAGTATTAGACATCTTTCTGAGGCATTGTTTTTGTGTCTTCCTGAAATAAGGGAGCTGACATAAAAGATACTCAGAATTCCACTCTGGATTCAGAATATTTATTGTTAATAATGAGAACTTCCTTTCCCTCCTCATTTTAAGTGATTTTACCTGTGATTTTCCACCTTATATAAATATATTTTAAAAAGATAAGCTCTAAAAATAAAAACCCAATTTTACCTAAGTCCCGCTACTGTCTTAAAATTTGCAATAGCTCAAGGAAACTCATCCTCAGGCAAAATATATTTATCAAGTGGCAATTAAATTTTGTTGTCAACCCCAAGTCAATATGATTTCCCTGCATTAGGGACTGCATTGGCAGAAGCACATAGATGATCTATTTCTTTCTCTTTAAATATTTTTCTTTTAAGACTTTGAAAGATTCATGATGAGGAATCACTGGGTAGGAGGGAATTGCTTTAATAGAACACTTGTTCTGGCTCCTGAAAATGAAATCTTTCTGGGTGGTGCTTTAGATCCTACTCTCTCTAGAGAATTATGCTAGATAACTACGTAGGTAGAACACTTGCTGGGAAAAAGTAAATAGGATAACATCCCCATCCACCTCTGAAAATCAGTTATGAGGATCAAATGAGTTAGTTGGTGTGAAAGTGCTTTTGAACTCCACTGAACTTACAAATATCTCTCTATATACAATTTTGCATATAGAAGAGAATTTGGATGTCATATTTTCTCATTTCACAATGAAAGAAACCAAGGCCCAGAAGGTTTAAGTAAGGTGTCTTGCTTCACTTAGCTAGTATCTGAGTTAAGACCTAAACTTGGGTCTTTCTGTCTTCCCACTTACGGTAGCTAGAAGTTGATCAGAAGACTAGTGGTTTTTTGAGGGTTTTAAGTAAGATAAATGATATTTTTCAGATATTGATAAACATCCTTATAGGAAGGTATATCCTTGAAGAATCATAAAAGACGTGCCCACATCTACAGATTTTATGGGCTGAGGATTATCTGTTGAATCTAGTTTAATGGAGTATGGGTTGGTGGCATGTTTATGATACTAGAACATCAGACTTGCAATCCCTTAGCTATTGACACAATAGAAGCATCCAAGCCCTTACTCTGAGAAATTGAATTATAAAAGTAAACATTCACAATAGATAGGGGTAGCTTTTGTAGTTTTTAAAATTGTAGGCAGTATGGTGGATTTTTTTGATATGTTTGTTGGAAGTGGTGAGCAAAAAGGGATTCCCCAAGAGCTTACCCTTAAGGAGAAATTAGGAAAATTTAAACAGCCAATGAGTTTTCAACCATTTCTGTTAGAATTGATTTGGCTATTTTATGTTTATGGGACACTACTTTTTTCAGTGAAATGGGATGGAAAAAGATGACTTTTAATCATAGATGTTCATGACATATCTGTATTAAGGAGCACAATAGGTTTATAAAAAACATAAAAACATTTGTTTTTAAACCTCTTAACACTAAGATTAGAAGACAGATTAACTACAAGGTTCTGTTTTGTGTTGGTAATAGTATTTGGGGGGATCATTTCTTACTCCTAAGAATTCAAAGCATGGTCACTATTTATTTAAATTAAAATGCAACTCTTATGAAGGTATATTCTATTTTCATATTCTGTGCTCCTACCTGTATCTTCAGTATTTATTATAAGTTGAATTTATTATCATGCTCTCTTATAACAAATCCTGGCCCTGATTTGTAATAAACTTTGTTTCCTTCAGTTCCAAGGTGAATCTGCTATGTAACCATTAAGAGATCAAGAAAAACAGATGTGATAAAGAGATAAGGGTCTTAAAAACTTTACCAAATACAAATGCAATAGGATAGTATATAAGGCACAGAGTCCTGGATAAGAGTATAGCAGGAGGAATCAATATTTCTTTGTAATATTGAGCCCTACTGTGGTTTTGGAGGTGACAGTGAAAATCCTGTCTTTTTAAAAAATTCTGTTTTTCTATCCACAAAGTTGAAAAAACATTTTAATGCCAGACAATAGTCCCACACATCCCATAGGTGCTTGGTAAATATTGAACACTAAATTGGGTAAAGTGCTTTGAATTCACTCAGAGTCCATGGATGTGCCATTTGATAAATGGTAAGGTTTGTAATGAGCATCCCTTTGGGAGAAGCTCAAGTAAGAAAGCTTTGGAGATGGTTTGTTGGGTTGTAATTCTATCTTAATTTAGTAGAGATACTCAAATTAGTCACTTGGTCTCCCTTGAGTCATTGTATTGGTGGGATGGGATTAATAAAATTTATCCATGACAATTCATAGCATACTCAAATATAATTAATCAAGTTCCAGATCATTCACTCTCCAAGTTTCTCTCCAATATGAAAAAATAATAATAATAGTTAACATTTCAGTCTGGCTACATAATAGCTAAATTTTTATGAACTATGTAATTTATTTATTAAGACGACCTTATGAGATTTGGACACTTTTATTATTATGCCCTCTTTTACAGATGGAGAAACTGAAATAAAGAGAAATTCAGTGACTTATCACCGACATTACACAAATGGCAGCAGAGTGACCAGAATTGAAGCTAGGCAGTCAGGCTTCAGAGCCTGGGTTTTTAACTACATTCTATGCTTTCTCCCATTAGAATCCTTCATCCCAGTGATATGTAGTTTATAAAGTGCTACAGACAGGAAAAGAAATCTTTGTAATGCTACTATATTTAATAATTTTTATGATTTCATTTTTGTTGACTTAAACATTCTTGTTCTTGGTGAAATCCAGGCATTTGTGAACCCAAAATAAACTGAGGTTATTTGGAAATTCATGTAAGATGAGGCCAGTAATAATGCAAAATTTGTCTGGAATGAGCAGATATAACTGAGAGTTTTCCTAGGTGATCATAGCCTTTGGCAATGTGAAAAGATTTCCTTTTTTTTTTTTTTTTTTTTTTTTTTTTGAGAAAGGGAGATAAAAACAGCTTTCAGTGTACACATAGTCAATAGTCATGGGAATTTTTGCGTGTAGAGGGAAGATTAAATGCCATGTCTCCTTTTCTACATACACTTCCTCAACATTTCTTGATGGAAGTCATTTGGGTGAAGGAGCACATTAAAGAATGGTAGGAGGAGTTTAGATCCATTATGATCTGCTTTCTCCAGAGACCATACAAATTATGCTTGAAATTCTTGGATAGTTTTCAAGCATAATTTGTGTGCTTTCCTAAGGTCTTACAAACAAGAACTTGCTTTACAATGTTGTGTACACAGTGCCTAATACGTAGTAGACTATCAGTTTGGCTTCCTGGAAGGTTGACTGGATGGGTGGGTGGATGGATGGATGGAAGGATTGCTGGGATAAACTGGAGCATGTCCAGAACTACTCCGAGTCATGGCTCACGTACCTGAGACTGGATTGGAACCAGACTGTCCCTGAGCAGGTGGGCACAAGTGAGTGATATAGGGAAGAATTTACCTCAGATAATATCATACTTTATCATATGATGGTTTTCAATATAGAACTGACATATTAAATCATTTCTTGCCACAAGCCTTTCCCACTATTTCATATTAGAGTTTCTTTAATACACGTAAGAAGCATAATTTGACTCCCTTGAGTCAAAACGTAAATATATGCAGATATATACATATATAATTTACATGCATTATACACATTCATAGATTAGGTAATAAAATGAAAAGGTCAAAATAATTTTGAATATCTAATTTAACGGGTATGTCAAAGTTTAACTATTTTAGAATTTCTTGTGAAAAAATAAAAATGCAGAAAAAGCAATTGAGGCAGAGTGTCAAAGGAAAAAAGGATATTTGTAAAAAAATACAATTTTCAATCTTTGAATGGAATAATTGTTTTCCACACAATTTTGCTAGAGAGTTCAAACAAAGAAGTTCAGGCAACAAAATTTGTTTGTCATAATCTGTCAAATGTGAGGAATGGTTTTCAAAATGTACTCAGGGATAGTGACTAAGGGCTTGGGTTAGGAAATGCAACAGATTTCAAGAGGGAATATTAACATGCTTATTGTTTCAAGTTTTCCAAGGGCAAAAAATTTTTCCATTCAATCAAACACAAAATATACCCAAGTTTTAGACAATGGTAGAAACTCTATTGGAAAAATTACACATCTGGCCTTGACCCGAAGCAATCATTAAAAGCAAAACACACAAAAAAGAAAAAAAAATTGAATTGGCACAAAATCATTTGATGGGTTTTCTTTTCTCTGGTCCTAAACACAATAGCATATGCTCACTATTAAAGGATGTTTTATTCCTTTTTTATACAGGTGCCTTTGTTATTAGAAATACATTTGATTCCTGTGGCTCACTGTTTTCTGGGGATGATTTTCTTCCTTGGAAATAGCATATTCCAAGTCGGCAGTTAGTGGAAAGGGTTATTACCTCTGACCACCAGCACACTTGGATTCTGCATTGTATAGTCTGGGCCTCATTTTTAATGTCCCTCAAATGAAGGGTTCATCCTATACCCTTCTCATATTTTCCAAAGACTATGAATTATTTTAAGGTGGGATTATTATTATTTTTTTCACTTTCAATTCAATAGTTGCTGTGAATCTGGAAATCAATTCTGGAACTATTACTTCCAAGTTTAGCCAAGTGGCTGAAAACTTTTGCTAAGCTCATACCTAGAGTTTGAGAAATCTTCATGCAATAGCTGAATAGACGATAGATAGATAGATAGATAGATAGATAAATAGATAGACAGACAGATGGACTCTAAAGGTGTAAATGGCTATGAAGAATCATTAATACACCAGTCAAAATAAGACTTTGTGGTCATATTACCTGTTTAAAATAATTGATAAGTTATACAGTATATTAGTATTCAAGATTTTTTGAAAAGTACATTGCAATTCCAGAGGTATCCAGATTATTACTTAGAAGACACTGATATCAATGACTTTCTATAGTCACTTTCAAGAGAACATATTAAGGTGGTATTAAGGGAAGAATAAACAGAAAATGTTCCTATGAAAATATTTGGTCAAGCTGAAACCAGTTTGGCTCAGTGGATAAAGCGTCGGCCTGAGGACTAAAGGGTCCCAGATTAGATTCTGGTCAAGGGCATGTACCTTGGTTGAGGGCACATCCCCAGTAGGGGATGTGCAAGAGGCAGATGATTGATGATTCTTTCTCATTGATGTTTCTAACTCTCAGTTCCTCTCTCTTCCTCTCTGTAAAAAATCAATAAAATATATATTTAAAAAAATAAAAACGTTTGGTCAAACACAACTAAATAGGGTCAAAATATATGCAAGTTTTACACAATGAAAATAAATCTATTGCAAAATTGTATTATTTCTGGGTTCTACAAGGCCAGTGCTTTACAACAAAGAGCAGAATCCACATTTAGGTGATTTTTATATATAAGATGCATATATAATATATATATATTTTGAAATCAACTAAGTTCTTAAAACTATTTGCTGCATTAAAATACCTTTTCCATTCTGATATCTTCTTCATGGTGTCTATTATTTTTATATTTCCATGAAAGATGACTATGACATTTTACTATTTTAATTGAAGTTTTGAAACAAAAATTAAAGATAAGTTAACTAACAACTGAACATAATTTTTATTTTAAAAGTGTAGTTCAATAAGTTGAATTAGTTAAGAGTATTGTACCTGCTGCAAAAGTTCCATCATTCCTTCCTTTACCTAAGTAGCATGTAATTCATAGAAATAAAACTTTGGAGTTAGAAGGTCCCTTAGAGATCAAGTAACTCAATTCTCACATTTTTTTTTTTTTTTTTTTTTTTTGCCATGAAAAAAATTCTGGCACAGGCAAATTAAATGACTTTTCTAAGGTCATATGTATACCTTACAGAGCCACGGTGGACATGGGGTTCCTAACATGCAACTCTGTAAACATTTTAACTATGTGAGTTAGTGAGAACATCATTATCTGGATTTGTATTCAGATGGTACATTGGATTTTCACTTCTTATTACAATGTTAATTGTGCACATCGTAAATCAGTTTTTAAGTTTGGCCTATTTTTATTTTGGCCACTAAACACTTTTAACCATATTTTTTTAGAAGGACATATTTTATCCACAGATTCTACATAGAAGCTTTTCTGAATACTTAAACATTTATCTTTAGTTTAATCACTTGACAGTGCAGATGCCCTTGTATTGCAGAGAAAAGTTCACATTTAACCACTTGTGCATATCTAAGGCTGGTTATAGTTTCCACCCCCCTCCAAATTTCCAGATCCTCAAAATAAATGCAATACATCAAACTGACAGAAAACTCCATAAATGCAATTTATTGTATTAGTAGACAATATATACACTTATTTGAGTCATTTAAAACCAACTAAGTTGAAATTATTTCTAAACAATGCTCTCTACTAAGAACTGTACTTTGAAATCAAAGCAGTAATGCACTGGGAGTTCCCAGCCCCAGAGCCTCTCTTGGCATCTCCTTTGGGAGCTGGATGGACTCACTTAAGAAGTAGCCTTCGAGATGCAGTGTTCTCTGCCTCCCCAGGGGAAGGCCCCTTGGGAGATGGCCCAGTTGCAGACCACACCAACTAATGTGGTCTGACCCCCTTCTTTTAGGTAAGGACGGGCAAAGATCGGGTCTCATTTGTCTTCTCATTTGCAACTGCAGTGGGAAATGAGGGAAGCAGGGTTGTTTTTTTTTTTCTTTTTCTTTTTTTTTCTTTTCCAGAGTATTCTTCAGAATGCTAGTTCTATGAAAACGGCATATTGGATTCCCCCTTTGAGTATTCACATTGAAGGCAAAAGCCAAACACTTTAAAAGGAGGGGTGGGTTAATTCTTTAACCCAATATTTTCCAAACCCATTTTCAAAATATTATCTATTCACATCATGGAGCACATTTGGGAAAAGCAGATTAAACATCCTACCAGTGACTGTATTTCCTAGGAAGAGGGTGGATGTGAAAGGTGCTGTTCCCTCAGGTCTCTGCCCCTGTAAGTCTCTCATAATGTGAGCTCAATACTGAGGATAATTTTGACTTTGAGATTTTCACCTCATTCGGTAATGTCAGAACCACCTAAGATACTGTTTTTGCTGAACTGGTTTTCTCACAAAACAAAGGAAGCTCAGGGCAGGGAGTGATAAGTCTCTGAAGTGGGAGGCAGAGATTTCACAGAAATGCTGTTTAAAGTGGATCTATTCTAGAGGAAAGTATTGGCATTTTCCGGGTGGATGAGAGCACAAGCAGAGATGCATGCATGGCTTAGCATATCAAGCCTGGAAACTGGTTTAAAAATCAACAGCAGTATCTTCAGAGGGTAAGGTGGCAAGAGAACGGCTGATGAGGAAGTCGGCCCAGGTCAGCTCATGAAGTCTTTCAGGGCTGTGGGAAGGATGGTGGCCTTCGCCTTGTGGGACAGTGATTCTTCAACTGGATGGTTCATCAGATTCACCGTGAATCTTTTTCAAACTATTTGTACCCAGGCCTTATACACAACACATATGTGATTCATTAGGGTAAAGGTAAAGCTCAAGAATGTAAGCTTTGGGAAAAGCATGAGGTAATTTTAATGAACACGTCTAATGAAAACTTGAGGCATCAACAAAGGGTTTCAAGGCAGAGGATGCTTCAATTGGAATTTTGAAGGCTTGGAGAATGGAAGTCTGAGGGGAATAATTCTAAAGGGAAGGCCACTCATTTGGAGGCTTATAGAGCTGTGGGAGCAAAAGGTGAGTAGGGAAAAAAGTAGTAATGTGGGAGTGAGAAGGGCTGGATGTCACAGGTCTGGTCTAGATCTGACCTATAGTATTTGGTGGCTAACCCAATGTAGGTGTGAGTGAGGAGTGTCCGGATTTCTGGGTGATAATGCTGATAATCAGGGCAGGAAACACTGAGAAGGATGCACCTCAGCTCTTGTTAATTCTTCACTCTTCCCTTCCCACCTACCGCTTTGCTACTTGTGGCATATGTAGTATGGCCCTGCCTCAGAGCACTGACTACTTCTTTCATAACTTTGCATTCATCAGACCTCTGTGCAACTGAGTACTTCCTTATGGAAAAGACAACAGAGAACCCATGGAATATTGTTAGAGTTATCCTAAGACCAAGAGGGCACTTGAAATATTGGAGTAACCATTTGGAAAAACAGGTGAATGAGAATCTTTGTAGGGGAACTCACAGGCTACCCTGCTCTGTGAACCTAGTCAGGGATGTGATTAGTCACTTTCCCATTCCATACTTAGAGGTTGAGGAGGTGGGGAAGGAGGTGGAGGAGAATAGTCACAAAATGTTTAATGATTTGGTGTTCTCAGTCCTCTTCCAAGCAAGTCTCAGCAGCAGAGAGAAGGTGATCCATGGATGTGGGTGAAGAGAAAACCAGTGAAGTGAGGCAGCTGAGATTCTGCTGAATAGCCAAAGAATAGCTTGGGCAAATGTCATTTTATGGGCTGGAACCCTTCTTTTGCCAACGATAAAAGAGAAACTGTGCTGAGGTTTGGTGAATACCCTGAAAAGGAGGATGGATTATCTATACAGGATAGCAAGACTGGTGAAGGAAGGCCCCATGAGCTGCAATGTGGCCATGGCATAATGTGGTGAGCTATGTAACAAGGTGGTAGAATGCTTGAGAAAAAAAATCTCAATACATCCCATAAAAACAGGTAATGAGTGGAGTCCAGATTTGTAACTAGAAGACCTGGGATCAAATACAGACCCCAACATGTATTGTGTGAATTTGAGAACATTATTTGACATCACCAGGTTCTAGTTTCCTCCTTGTAAAATGATTATAAAAATACCTTCTTTGAAAGTAGTTAGCATATGTAGAATGTGGAGTGCAATATGAGTCCCTTTATGCTGTCAGTATTTCTACCTGATCAGTGCCCAAGCCCATTCACATTATTAATAATTCAAGCAGACAGTAGACCAGTGGTCTGTGGAGCAATCTGTTCATGTGAGACAGTTCTTGGGTGAAAACTGAAACAGACTGTTTTATACAGGATAAATTTGACAGCAGAGTGATTGATTAGATTGCTGTTTTCAAGCTCTTGTTTATATTTCCTCAGTCTTATGTAATTTGTTTTGTTCAGGATTTATACAACTAAGGTTAGGAGGGTAGGATTTCATGCACGGCAGAACTGACAGAATGCTTCCTAATACTGACTTTACTGGAACACAAGTGCAACTAGTCAAACTCTGTTCTAGAGAGAGGAGGGGAATGAGGTTTATTGGAGCCTCCAGAACCAAAGCTAAATATGCTTAGCATCAATATGCCAGTGACCGCCAACCACGAGACACACACACACACACACACACACCACACACATGCATACTCATGAGATTTTTAATGAATAGTCACATATTAGAGTCTAAGAAGTCCAATAGTTAAGAATCTGTGTATCAGTTAAACTGTAAAGGAAGACTTATTTTTCTCATGGACCTATTATAATTTCTCTAGCATGGAAATGCTGGGAAAGAGCACAAATAGATAGACTTTCATATGACATATTTTTATTTATTTTAAATCTTTATTGTTTAGATTATTACAGTTTCTATCCCCCCATAACTCTCCCCCACCTGGTTCCCACCCCACCCTCTGCCCTTACCAACCCCCACCACTGTCCTCATCCATAGGTGTACGATTTTTGTCCAGTCTCTCCCCCCACACCCCTTTCCCCCTGAGAACTGTCACTCCACTCCATTTCTATGCTCCTGATTCTATTATATTCACCAGTTTATTTTGTTCATTAGATTTTTTTTATTCACTTGATTTTTAGATTCACTTGTTGATAGATATGTATTTGTTCATAATTTTTATCTTTACCGTTTTTTTCTTCCTCTTCTTAAAGAATACTTTTTAGCATTTCATATAATACTAGTTTGGCAGTGATGAGCCCCTTTAGCTTTTTCTTATCTGTGAAGCTCTTTATATGACCTTCAATTCTGAATGATAGCTTTGTTGGGTAGAGTAATCTTGGTTGTAGGTTCTTGCAATTCATCACTTTGAATATTTCTTGCCACTCCCTTCTGGCCTGCATAGTTTCTGTTGAGAAATCAGCTATAATACAATCATATGGGTACTCCCTTAGAGGTGACTGTTTTTCTCTTTCTACTTTTAATATTCTCTTTGTCTTTTGCTCTTGGCATTTTAATTATGATGTGTCTTTGGATTCCTTTTGTTCGGGGTTCTTTGCGCTTCCTGGACTTTTAAGTCTATTTCTTTTACCAAGTGGGGAAGTTTTCTATCATTATTTATTCAAATAGGTTTTCAATATCTTGCTCTCTCTCTTCTTCTGGCACCCTCATAATTCTGATGTTGGTACACTTGAAGTTGTCCCAGGGGGCTCCTTACACAATCTTCATATTTTTGGATTCTTTTATCTTTTTTCTTTTCCAGTGTGTTTTTTTGCTTCTTCGAATTTCAAATCTTTGACTTGATTCTTGGGATCCTCTAGTCTGCTGTTGGGTCTCTGTTTATTATTTTTTTTATCTTAGTCAGTGTATGCTTAATTTCTAGTTTGTCCTTTTTCATATCCTTGAGGGTCTCACTAAATTTATCAGTGGTTTCTAGAAGATTCTTGAAAAACCTTATAACCATGGTTTTGAACTCTATATCTAGTAGTTTGCTTTCCTCCATTTCTGTCATTTGTGATCTGTTTCTTTGTCTCCAAATTTTGGCTGCTTTTCTGTGTTAATAGAGTGGTTTTGTGTGCTAGGTATCCTATAGGGCCCAGTGACTCAGCCTCCTCAATTACCTGAGGTGGACACCCATGGTGCACCTTTTTGTGGGCTGTGTGCACAGTAGTTAAACCTTGATTTTTGTTGGTATCACTGGGAGGAATTAACCTCCAGGCAAATTGGCTGTGAGAATCAGCTGTGTCTATGATGGGAGAACTTCTGTGCTGTAGACACCCTTATGGGGCAAGACTTGCTTCAGTGGGGCTTTGGTTCTCACTGAGTCTGCCCCTTGAGTGTGTCCCTTATGAATCTGAGGAGTTATAAGATGGATAGTCCCATGCTAACCAGGTACACTGGCTCTTGAATATACAAGGAGGTGCAAATTTAGCCTCTGCCTTAGGCCATCCAACAGAAGCTACGAAGAGATCTGCAGATTCCTCTTCTTTGTTTGGGGTTTGGAGGTGCCTAGATGAGGCCAAGCTATGAATCAATGCAAGCTGCTTTGGGGTCTTGGGCCTTCTTTTGGAAGTTCTAGGGCTTTCTGACCCAGCTGTAGTTTGTTAGGTAATTTTAGATTGCAAAGAGTTAGGCCCTTCATATGAAAAAACCTCTTTGCATGGCTTGGGTGGGGCAGGGTCTCAGGGAATCAACAGGGTGAAGCAGACAGCAATGGCTTACCTTCAGCCCTGCCCTAAGAGGCCCCTGAGTCTCAGTGTCCTGTGGTAATTGCTGCAAGCACCTCTAAGAGAAAGCCGCCCTCAAGTTCTACCCAAAGCCAGACAGTCCAGTTTCTCTCCATATGAGTCTGGGTCCCCAGAGTCTCACCCAGAGCTGGAGTTCAGAGCCATCAGGAGCTTGTGTCTCCCTCCCAATTGAGAAAGACAATAGTGTACTCAGTTGCCAGCCCTTTTCATGTGCGTGCTTCCATATCTCTGCACCTCCTCTGAGTCTCAGTGTGCTTTTCTCTTTCCTTCTAGTTGTAGAATTTCCACTTAGCCATCCTTCCTGTTGTTCTGGATGATGTCCATTTTGTCTTTTAGTTGTAGTTTTGAAGTGGTTGTGTGAGGTAGCAATTTTTGGTTTTTACTTATGCCATCATCTTGGTCTCTCCTCCATATGTACATATTTTTCTTTTTCTTTTTTTTTTTTTTTAATAAGTTTTTATTTTTCATATTATTACAAATGTTCCTTCCCCCCCCCCCCCACCATTGCTCTCCTCCACCAGGTTCCCACCCCACCCTCTGCACTTTCCCCTCTCCCCATTGTCCTCATCCATAGGTGCACAGTTTATGTTCAGTCTCTTCCCACGCCCCCCTCTCCCCTTTTCCCCAAGAATCGTCAGTTCACTCCCCTTCCATACCTCTGATTCTATTATATTCAACAGTTAATATTGTTCATCAGATTTTTTTAATTTCCTTGGTTTTTAGATTCACTTGTTGATAATTACGTATTTGTTGTTCATAATTTTTATCTTTGTTTACTTTCTCTTCTGAAAGAACCCCCTTCAGCAATTCATATAATTCTGGTTTGGTGGTGATGAACTCCTTTAGCTTTTTTTTATTAGTGAAGCTCTTTATCTGGCCTTCGATTCTGAGTGATAGCTTCGCTGGGTAGCTTATTTTTGGCTGTAGGTTCTTGCTATTCATCACCTTGTATATTTCTTGCCATTCCCTTCTGGCCTGCATGGTTTCTGTTGAGAAGTCAGCTGACAATCGTATAGGTGCTCCTTTATAAGTTACTACCTTCTTTGCTCTTGCTTCTTTTAATATTCTCTCTTTATCTTTTGCTCTTGGAATTTTAATAATGATGTGTCTCGGTGTGGTCCTCTTTGGATTCCTTTTGTTTGGAGTTCTGTGCACTTCCTGGACTTGTAAGTCAAATTCTTTCACCAGGTGGGGGAAGTTTTCTGTCACTATTTCTTTCAGTATGTTTTCGATATCTTGCTCTCTCTCATCTTCTGGAACCCCCATAATTCTGATGTTGGTTCGCTTGAAGTTGTCCCAGAGGTTTCTTACATTATCTTCAATTTTCTGGATTCTCTTGCCTTCTAGCTTCTGTGGAGGAGTGTCTTCTGGCTCTTTATGTTCCAAATCTTTGACTTGATTCTTGCGATCTTCCCTTCTGTTTTTAGGACTCTGTAGAATATTTTTTATTTCAGACAATGTATTCTTTATTTCTTGTTGTTCCCTTATCATTTCTTGATGGTCTCTTTTCATATCCTCATAGGCCTTATCCATCTTTTCTAGGAAATTCTTGAAAAACCTTATAAGCGTAGATTTGAACTCTATATCCAGACGCTTTTTGTCCTCCATTTCTTTCGTTTGTGATCTATTTTGTTGTCGCATTTCGCAGTTACAGATGGGACGGGGTTTCAGGGTGGAGCCTGCAGCTTTGGCTTCTGTCAGCCCCGCCCTATGCGGGTCCTTCAGTGCTCGCTGCCGGCGCCTCTGAGAGAAAGGTGCCCTCGATTTTCGCCTGCTGCCAAACAGTCTATGCTCTCCCCCAATGAGCCCGGTATTGGGGTTCAGTTCAGTTGGAAGTGGAGTTGGAGGTGGCGTTCACAGCAGTCTGGAGCCCCAGTCTCCTTCCCGTCAGGGCAATCCCGCGGCACAGCCGACCGTCCCTTCTCTGGGGGCAGTGTGCGCGCCTCCGGGCCCTCCTTTCTCCGCTACCCCGGGGTTCCGACTTACAGCCCAGCTCCCTATGGCTGAGCCTGAGTCCCCGGGGTCTGGCCCAGAACGGGGGTTCAGAGCAGTCAGGGGCCCAGCACAGTCGGAGTTTTCTCTCCTTCCTGCTAGGGAACGCCCGCCAGGCACTCGGCCTCCCTCCTCTCCGGCTCCGTCCTCTCCGCGCGCGCCGCGTGTCTCCGTACCTTAGGCTTTTACAGCTCCTCCGTGCTTCCTTCTGGTTTTCTCCTTGCTTCTTGTTGTAGGATTTCCAGTCAGTCGACTTTCCTGTAGTTCTGGGTAATGTCCATTTTATATTTTAGTTGTATTTTATTGAAATTGTTGTGTGCGGCTGCGGCTAGTTGCCTACCCGAGCAGCCATCTTGGATCTCTCCCTGAGCATGCTCCATATTTTTCTTATTATGTTTTCTTGAGAGCCCAACAGAGAAAAAAAATATACAACTCACTTCTCATGTAATGGCTAGATTTTAGTAAAAATCTAGTCATTGTTAAATTTATTTAAGACAGTTTATTTATGTGATCATGGATGTTGTTCTGATTTTTAGGTTCATTGGTCTGTTCAGTGGCCACAATAGTGTGAAACTTTAAATGTACAAGGGCCTCTATACCTCACATGCAAGATTCACTGGTTGCTTCAGTCCATTCTCTCCATGCATTCAAGATTGCAAAATTAATTTTTGAAAGCTTTCATGTCACATACTATGGGGGGATATTTAGCAGATGAAATGTATATAGTGTATGCTAGCAAGGATTTTTAATCACTCTCATGAATTTCAAATTATAAGTTACACTCAGTGACATTGCATGATGTAGAATATAATAGGGGAAGTTCATTTAGATTATGGGCTCAGGAAAGTCTGCTTTAAGGAAGTGACTTTAAACTGAGATGAGAGATGTGTAGAGTTAATTTTGGATATCCTCATTGTTTGAAAGAGTGTGAGGATTAGAGAAAACTTAAGTATACAGCACAGTATTTGGCACAAAGGTATCCAGGAAATTCAGATCCATTCTACCTCCTAATCTTTGACTATCCAGCCAGGCAGTTCTCTAGAGACAGCTGATGGGCTGCAGCTGCCACCTTCACTAGGCTTGCTGAGTTGCAGGTGAGTCCCAGCTTAGCTGTGGACCCACCTGGCCCACAACCTTTCTGGTGGGGTCTCACTGAGCATGCTCTGTGTATACATTTCTGCACATATTAGCTTTATTCAGTATTTCCCTGCAGATATGAGCAGGGTAGCTGGTAAGGTCCCAGCATGTTGCTCCCTGGGCATGGCAATACAGGATGCCTCCCAAAGCAAAGGAGTGAGTAGCAGAGCTTGTATTGGGTTCAGACCACACTGGACTTCCCTGAGGAGAGTGATGCCATCATCTAGAGTGGGTCAGAAATGGGCCATGGGTAATTATGAAGGAACCAGAGCTATTGTGGATGCAGGGAGGTTTGGAGCTCCCTAAAGAAATTCCCCAGTCTGTACTATAGGACTGGACTTCCCCCTAACAAAAGATGAGGAAATGAGAGGAGATGGAGCAGACCTTGTCCTCGAGTCATCAGAGGGCTGGGGGCACTTCAGGCAGCATGAAGCAGGTCCACTTCTAGCCTCATGGCTCCAGCAGCTCTTCCCCACTCAGGGTGAGAAGCAAAGCTGGGATCTGGGGTATTGGGAGAGCAGAACTGGCTTGTGACTCCAGACTAGTGGGCCTTTCACGGACTTGGTGTTGGTCGGTGTGTAAGAAGAGAAAAGAGAACTTAGGTGCCAATCAGAGAGTGCTTTGACATGGTGTGAAAGTGACAACCCACCTCAGAGAATAGGAAGACAGTTTTCTTCTCTCTGTGGCTTCTAACGTTTGTAGTTTCAAGGCTGCTGGGACCACTGATGGGAAGGGATGGTCTTTGTTTTTCTGTCCGAAGCTCCCACAGTAGAGAGGAGCTAAAGGATGAAGAGCAGCCAGAAGAGTATGCTTTCAGAAAGGATGCCTGTGCTGCTCCTCACGCATGCTTCCAATTTTCAGATTCACACATAGACAAGCACATCCGATTCTACCCCTGAAGAAAGTTCCCTGGCCTATGTCATTGTAATATAGCATATTTCTACATGTTATTCAGTTGTTGTTGTTGTTTTTAAGGCCTATGATTTCAAAGGCTGGGCTGAGTAGTGGATGGTCCTTGTTAGCAGTTCCTTTATTGTTTAATTTATTTTTTAAAGTATATTTTTATTTCAGAGAGGAAGGGAGATAGATAGATAGATAGATAGATAAGAGAAAATCATTGATTGGCTGCCTTTTTCACAACCTGAACTGAGGATAGAGCCCACAACACGGGCATGTGCCCTGACTGGGAATCGAACCAGGACCTCCTGGTTCACAGGTCGATGCTCAACCACTGGGCCATGCTGGTAAGGCACCTTTATTGTTTAATGTGATCATCTTGTCTTCTGTCATGGAAGACCCACAAATCCAGTAAAACTATGATCTGCAAAGATCAGAATACTTATACTCTATGGACTTTAAAATGATTTTTTAGTTAATTTATGTTACACTTACCATTTGCTAACCTACTAATAATATTACAGAGCTCTTGCCATAGCATTAATACCCTTCATCACATCACTCATTTCATTCTGAGCAACCATAGTAGGCGATGAAAAAAATAGGACACATTTAGAGGAAACAGGTGACTACAAAAACAAGCACAGTTCTTTGGCTGTCAAATTTTGTTATGAAAATTAAGATTGAGAACATCGGTTTTTATGTAGCACAGACTGTTCTGTTGTTTCACAGTTTAAGAAAAAAAGAAAACAAAGAAAAGTTACCTGCTAGTCTTGTGATCTTCTCCTAAGTCTTATTTACTTCTCCTAAGTCTGAGCTATAAAGTGCTACTATTGATATTAAATCAGGCTGTGAATGTGCAATATAATGTAAAATTTGTACAGTTCCTTTTGCAGGCCCTGCATGTAAGATTGGAGAGGGCAGCCTAAACAGAGTAAACAGGCAGCTGAAGCTTTGAAATGTTTACCATTTACCAAGTATCCCCAGATGTTTACAGAAAACTAGTCCAGAAAGCTGCAGGGTGTGTGCAACTGCCCTCTGCCACTAAGACTAGCATAATAGCCTATACCTTTTTTTTTTTTTTTTTTTTTAAATAATTTTCATTTCTTTTTTAAAAATAATTGTGGCCAAATTCCTACTTTCACTGTTCCCAAGAATTAAATATTTATTTTCTTCTTCTATTACCATACTCTCTCATTTGTTCTCCTTTGTGATAAATTAAATCCATTTTTTCCTCATTGGATATTTCTTAAGAGAATCTGTACAAGACCTGATTCCGGTCTTTGGAAAGCTTACAGTCAAATGTGGCTCAGTTCCTTTTGTAGTCTTGCTGTACATATAACTCATTTTAATTTGATTTGAATAAAGTAATAACAAATTGAGGAGAATATAATAATTGCCTCTTTTTTCTATCCAAAAAGATTATTAAAAGATTAAATTAATTAAATTATTTGTTTTTTTAAATTGAGGTTAAAAATGTTTAAAGTTTATTCTTAAAAAGTATATATTTAAAATATTAAAAAAATACATGTAAATATATTTTGTAGGTTAATAGTAAATATACTTTGGTTTATTTTTGTGTAATTATTTTAGCAAATTATTAATTTTAATATATAATTTATAAATCCTTTTAAATTTTCTATAGAGACAATAGAGGAGATATATAGATTAGAGATAATTTATGAATAATGTCAATTTTATTTCTTGTTATTTAAATTTTTAATTTCATTTTCATCTTTACTACTCTATTCAGAATCTCTAGTAAAATGTTGAATTGAATTGATGATAGTGGGCATCCTATCATTTTCTCTATTTCAAAGACAAAGATTTAATATTTTACCATAAACTGCAATGATATTTGTTAACCACTTTTATCAGATTTTGAGAGTTCTCTTTATCACTGGCTTGCTAGGATTTTTAAAAAATTAGTAGACATTAACGTTTATTAAATGCTTTTCCTATATCTTTTGAGATGGATTTCTGGATTTAGTATTGGTATTAGTGTATTGTTGTTATCATATTTGGTTGATCAGATTTATCTGTTGCAGCTATTTTCATATAAATTGCCATTAGTTTGCTTCAATATCAGTTTCATTTATAGTAGGTTATCTGGTTAACCCTATAGTGCATTCTATATAATAAAAACCTAATATGCTCAGTGTCTGGTTGTCTGGTCAGCCATTCAACCAATCAAAGTGTAATCTGCTGAAACCGGTTTGGCTCAGTGGTAGAGCGTCGGTCTGCGGACTGAAAGGTCCCGGGTTCGATTCCGGTCAAGGGCATGTACATTGGTTGCGGGCACATCCCCAGTAGGGGATGTGCAAGAGGCAACTGGTCGATGTTTCTCTCTCATCAACGTTTCTAGCACTCTATTTCTCTCCCTTCCTCTCTGTAAAAAATCAATAAAATATATTTTTATAAAAAAGTGTAATCTGCTAATGATATGCCAAGGCTTCTCAACTGATCACTATGACGTGCACTGACCAACAGGGAGCAGACGCTCTGATGGTACATTAGCTTGCTGCTGGGGTTCAGCTGATTAGGACTGAGTGAGACAGGCCAGACAGGCCCTTGGAGCCCTTCCGTGGTCCCTTCCCTGCTGGCCAGCCTTCTTTGCCCCTCTCTGGCCCTGATTGTGCACAGGTGAGGCACTGATCCTGGCCTGTGCCCTCTTGCAATCTGGGACCCCTCAGGGGATGTCGGAGAGCCAGTTTCTGCCCAATCCCCCAGGCCAGGCCAAGGGACCCCACTGATGCACCAATTCATACACTGGGCCTCTAATATATTTATAAAGAGTTGTTGGAATCCTATAAGTTTCCAGTAATTAGATCTTAAAATGTGTTGTAGTTTGAAAATAAACTATTCATCCATTTAGTGCTAAAGCTGATTTTTACATAATTAGGTCCACTCTGATGTTTCATTGTTATCAGTCTTTCTTGAACCTTCATCTGGAGTCTCCCTCTGGAAAGTGGAATAGATAGGGTTGATTGGCTATGGAGTTAATTGCCATGTTGCAATTGGCTTATGTTACAACCTCTAGGGAACTATAGGGGTAAACATTCTATGATAAAACCTGAGGCCTAGTGATTTTAACTCAATTACCCAAAGGGGTAAAGTCTTGAAGATTGTTACTGTCTCTGAGATGTACTTTCAGTCAAATTATCTGGGCTCAAGCTCTAACTTACTGGTTATGTGAGCTTGGTCATGTTGCCTAACCTCTCCTTGTCTCCATCTCTTTGTAGAGTCATTTGTAAAGATTAAATGAGTCAATATTTATACAATGCTTAGAAAAGTTCATGACACATAGTAAATATTCAATAAATGCTCATCATTATTACTACTATTGACCATTTCCCAAAATTGCCAAAAACTTTTTATTGTGTTGAATGTGCAATTGAATATATAAATGCCTGTATATATGCTATAAAGAGTAAGTATTGATATTTACTTACAACACTAGAAGAGGTACTACAAAACTGGAGGAGCCAGTAAATAAAGATATTACCAAATTGGAGAGTCATTGGAAATCCTTATTTTCCAAACCAACACAGAAGAATTCCATTGAACATTTATGGGTTACTTTTGTAAATATTATGGCTCCAGAGTGTGTATTAAGTGATGACAATAAAAATACACTGCAGATTTATGTTTTCCTTTATATCTGTCATCTCTCTAAGGTTCTACGTCTTTCATTACTTGTTCCAATTACTACCGAGTAATTGTCTTCCATACAGTGGGGTTTAACAGTCAATGACTTGGGGATGGGGGAGACTTTCACTTTGATAAAACATGTCAAATCAGAAATTAATCTTATCCAGGATTTGTTCTATAAGTGGGGAAGGGTAAACACCGAGGGGTGGGGGTCTATTGTGGGTACTAGACCTCTGTCACTTCTATCAAGTGGGTAATACCTAGTCCTCAGAGATCTAAGTAAGAATTTGAGAAATTTTCATTTTATCCACTTTTATGTCTTCTGCAGTATCTACACAGAATAATGATTGCTAACTTGAATCATGATTTATTCTTTTAAAAATCGTAAGAAATTTATCTTCCTGGTTACTGTTCTAAAATTATGTTATTTAGGTTTATAGTAATTATATATTGAGTTTGGCCTCTGGGGACATGGAAATATGTCCACTAAAACTAACTGAATGATTGTGGACAGCCTTTGCAGCTATGGGAGCATTACTCTTCTCACGCATTCTGTTGTATAGTGTCTTATGTCTTGAAAATGTTAGAGCAGGCTAAGATCATTTTAAGCTTTAAATATTCAACATTCCTAAAAGCAAAAAATAAAAACCCAGTTTTTCCTAAACTCATAGATTAGAAGAATGATCAAAATCAGCCTGAGCTCACTCAGCAGGTCAGTGGAGCCTGACCAGATGATTCTTATGACACACAAGTTTGGAACATTTAATCATAGAAGACAATTGGTTTTCCTTAGATACCTAATGTCTTATTTTGTTGTGAATTCAATCTTAGTATTGCATAATGCGTTCCTTCTGCTTCAATACTCTGCTTTTTATCTTGAACCCTTTGTGAATGGCTGACTGCCTCCTTGAATTCTCCTCAGTCGAGTTGAGGCCATACTGGGGCACAATATCAGTCAGCATGATTGTGTTTCTATTTGTGAATCGAAGACCATCACAGCCTGCTTGGTGCCTAGTAGGTACTCAATAAGTGTTGCTTTCCTCTTTTTTGTGTTCCTTTAGTTCCTCATCTTCTCCTTTTATTTCCAATTCAAAGAAAATTGGTTAGATAGAGCCTTTTGTTTCAAAGTGTGGTCTGTGGACAGCCTGGGACTTCAGGCCATTCTCCGGATCACAGAATCCAGTCGGCATTTTGACAAGGTTGCCAGGTGCTTCCTCTGCACGTTAAGAGTGGAGAAGTAGGAATTAGAGGCTATGCATGGGGGTACATAGTCACAGTCCTCACTGCTACCCCCAAAAGAACCCTGAAGCTCATGATCTATGTTCAGTCACAGTTTTATATTCATGTGAAAATAGCATATTCACAAGCACATTCATACCTTGGGTTGTGTCTACTTTGGAGTGTATGAGTTTACAGGAACTGTGCAGCTTGTCATTCTGACTTAAGGTGGTGGAGATATGCTTATTTAGACCCATGGAAAGAACTCACGCTTCATATGCTCTTCTTAAAATCTGGAAAGAATTCTTTCACTTCCAATTTTGCTCAGCACTTCCCCAAGCATTGTTTTATTTCTCTGATTTAAATAAAAGACTATGGAACATTCACAAATACATTATTTTGTGTCTAAAAATACAGCTATTGCTTGTTTAAAAAAGTAGAATTATTTTAGTATTGTAAGTATTTCTTTGTCACCTTTTACTTGCTGTAGTAACTTTCTGAGGTAAAGAAAGCTCTAAAATGTTTTTCCCTGTGATGATATTAGTTTGTTTTCATCTAACTGTTGCATGGCCAGAATTAAGTGAAAACCTCTAGATTTTCTCTTTGTACTAAAATGTGGGTTCAACTGGCAGTCTACCTTCATAAAACAAGCTTAATGAAATGTTGTGTTTAGAAACTACACCTTAAAAGTCCTATGGCCTGGCCAGCATGGCTCAGTGGTTGAGCATTGACCTATGAACCAAGACGTCAGGGTTTGATTCTGGGTCAGGACGCATGCTGGGTAGTAGGGGGCATACAGAAGGCAACAGATCAATGATTCTCTCTCTTATCATTGATGTTTCTATCTCTCCCTCTTCCTTCCTCTCTGAAATCAGGACAAATATATATATATATTGAAAGTCCCATGGCCAATATCATAAATTTAATCTGGGGCCCCTAAGCAAAAACGTTGGATAGTGCTTTCTTTGTTCATTATCCATTTGATTCCTAGACACCACTGCTCACAAGAGCCACAGTCCTTTAGACTGGGGTCCCCTCAGCCCCCTGCTGCATCTATAAGATGGCTCTTACAAGGGCTTTAGGATGGTAGGTTTAGATCTTAAGATGTTGTAGCAATTTGATTGGGGATTGGAGAACAGGAATATAATTAGTAAACATGTAATAAAGGATTATCAGGAGAATGTTCAAACCACCAAAACACTTTTAAATCATTTTTAAATATCAATTTTTAAGATGCATAACTATCTCTCTGGGCAAATTTTAATATGCATAACTATCTCTCTGCGCAAATTCCACCTCAAGAGTATAGTGGTAACACGCTAATGAAGGATTAGTGGACCACAGTTTGAGAAATACCTGTTAAAATATTTGGAATTAATCTAACTTGGTAGTAAGGCTTACTCAGAAAGTGTTTAATTTTATTTCACAACTTCGTATGACCGACTGAAAAAATAACCTACTTACTTTCCCAAAATTTCAGATAAAACTTACTAAATGTTATGAATGCCTTGCAGTGAAGTTACCTTCTGTGTCTGTCTGTACTTTTTTAAAAATGTGTAGAGGTAATGTTAGAGACCCACCCTCTCATAATGACCATTCTACATTTTTGCCTTTTTGGTTTTTGCATCTCTGCATGAAATATTTTACCGTCCATGTTTTCTCTTCCTCATTTGGTATTATTTAATTTATTTACACTATTTCAGGATGATTATTTAGCCTTTAGGATATTCTTGTTTTTGATGTGTTCTTCTGAAGTCTCTGCTTCAACAAACTTTGCTCTTATTAGTGGGCAGTCATTCAAACCTCCTCAAAAGAGTTTTGGTTATTTTCCTTGAATGAGAGTGTTGTTCCTTTGGGAGCAAATGTTATGAAACATAGTGGGAAGTGCCAAGCCCAGAGTGCTTTGCTGGCATTTTGTTTTGCCAAGAAATGAGCTAATGCTTACACTCAGCATTGCGAGGTCCTCACACTTGAGTTTGGTGAGGAGAGTAAGACTCTGGGGGTTCCGATGTATCATTCTTTAATTAAAGATGATTCCATTAAAGAAATTAGAGGTGTGAGAGCTCAATGGCTAATGCCCAAACTTGGGAAGCTTTCCCATCAGTGCCTTTTAGAATGCAGTTTGTCCCAGTATATGAAAGGTTTTTCCTTATTGCAAACTGCCTTGGCTATCCATATCTCTTTTCCAAACATTGGAATAAAGTTCTTTGGAAGTGGATTCAAGCAACCATACATTGAGAGCTCTTCTGTTTAACATTTGAATTCCTCTTTCTTTTCTTTTTTTTTTTATTGATTAAGGTATTACATGTGTCCATATCCCCCTATTGCTCCCCCACCCCACTCCCATACATGCCCTCAACCCCCAGTGTCTTGCATCCATTGCTTATGTTTATAAGCTTGCATACAAGTCCTTCGGTTGATCTCTTACCTCCCTCCCCCCTCCCCAGCCTTCCCACTATCTTTGATCCTGTCATTCTCTTCCTCTCCCCAAATCTGCCCTCTGCTGATAGTGAACCAAATTGTGGAACTCTATTCCTATTATAACTTGCTATAATGAACAAACTACTAACATGCCACCATTGTTCTTCTTAAATGAGGAAACTCTGAGTTGTACCCTCTAGTCACTCAGCCAGAAGCCATGGAACACTCGTGGCTTCAAATCAATAGCAGGGAATCTAGAACTTGAACATCTTATTCCTAAGTATTTCTTTGGTGTCACCTTAGTTGCTTAGTAAGTGGGAAATTAATATGTGTTTTGGCCAGGGTGAACTTTTCTGACAATGAGTTATCTATTTTAGTAGCTTCTCAACTTCCCTCAGAATAGGGAAGTGACATTTTGACTGGATTCTGTAAGCACATTTATCATGATTATTTGGTATTCTCAGTAAACAACAGTGGGCATAAATTCTTAATGAAATTTATCCCAGTGACAAGGGACTTGTCATTATAATGATATGTGTCTTTTCTTCTATGAGGTGCAAATATTAAGTCAGTCAAAAATAGTATTTTTTGTAAAATTTTTATATAAGCCATATGTTATGGATTTTTTGCCATCTTTAGTTTATGACAGCAATTACAATTAATGGCAGACAAAGATTAAAAGTACATCAGAAAATTACTCATACTCTGGCTCCTAGATAATCTATTATTTTAAAGCAACAAATTTTATTCTTTTGTCTAATATGTTAGAGAGGGAAAACAATTATGTGGCAGTTGTTAGTAGATTTGTGTTATTCAAGCATAAATATTGATATAATAAGCTCTCTGTACTCAATGTATTTTAAATGCAGAACTGATCAGAAAGATTACTTTGAAAATATATCTTATTTAATAACTGTTCTGCTTAATATTTCATTACATTATTTGCAATACCAAATGTATGAGTTCCCTAATGGGTGGGAGGCATGGCTTAATCTATGTTGTGTATCCATTCCCTAATGAATGGATGGATGAATGGATGGATGGATGGAAGAAGAAGGGGGATGGGATAAAGAGGGGAAAAAAGCGTTGGTAGGCAGTTCAGAATTCATAATCCTCAGAAATAATGATATGAATACCTTGACTTGGGGTTAAACTACTTACATGCCACCATCGTTCATTTTATAGGTGGTACAATGTTTTCATAGGAGAATATAATGGTGATGGCCTTTTACTTTCTTTATTCTTTAAAACTTGCATTAAGTTATTATTGAGTGGAAAAAAACTTCAGACATACCTTGGAGATATTCCAGATTCTGTTCCAGACCACTGTAATAAAGTCGGTATTACAATAAAGCAAGTCATAATCTTTTTGTTGGTAGAGGATCTTGCCATCAATTTGTAAGAAATGCAGGATCTGTGAAGCACACTAAAGCTAAGCACAAGAAGACAAGGTATGCCTGTACTACTGTTTATTAAAAGGTCAAAATTACTGAATTTCATCATTTTTATTAATACTATGACATGATATTTCAGTAGAGGTCAACCATGACATACCATATGCTACCAGGGCTTGCCTTTCAAAGGATTAATTGTCCATGCCAAGGAGCAGCATTCACTGGGAGAAATGTGTCTGTGAGATGGTGCCTGTGTAGCATCCCACGGACCATTTAACCAGGCTGGTGTGAGGCATTACTCAGAGAAGATGTCCCAGGAGCCATGGGGTAGTCTTAGGTGACACTTTGCAGCCACATTAGGCATTTTTCCCTGAAGAATGAAAATATCTCTTATTTAGTTGTTGGTACTGATTTTTTTTTTTTTTTTTTTTTTTTTTTTTTACAGAGAGGAGGAAGGGAGACGGATAGAGAGTTAAAAACATCCATGAGAGAGAAACATCGATTAGCTGCCTCCTGTGCATCCCCTACTGGAAATGTGCCCACAACCAAAGTACATACCCTTGATTGGAATCTAACCTGGGACTCTTCAGTCCGCAGGCTGACACTCTATCCACCGAGCCAAACTGGCTAGTGCTTGGTACTGATTTTTAAAGTTCTCTTCACTGCACAAAATTAATATGAAAGTAAAAATGTTGAAGCAGTCTCCAACAAAAGGAACATGATACACAAGTTAATCACTGTTCTGAAGCAAATCCTGAGTTTCTAGCGAGGAGAACTTTATGTAACCTGGGACACCTGTACAAATACAAAAACAATGTCCTGGCAGCCTGGTTCCAAGCTGGTGCTTAACTGTTTCCAAGGCTTTGGAAATCCAATCCATTTTTTGGAAATGTAAATAAATCACACTGTGTAAATTAAGCCACCATAGGAATATTAAGTGAAACACTGTAAATTTGAGTATTTGTAAGTTTTGCATATTAGGGTAGCACTGAACGCATGTATATAGATGATCTACAAAGTGAAGTGGAGACTAGTACACAGGAAAAATAAATGGTCTCATCCTCCACTTCCATAGTGGTCGCACCTCTGGTTAATTCTCAGACCTGTTAGATATAGGAACCATACATTGCACTTTAGGTTACAGGTATCTTGTCTATTCATTCCTTGAATGTATATGGAGTGCCAATCATGTCAGACTGTTGTGGATAAATACTGGAGTGAACCAAATAGATAAAAATCATTGCTCTCAAATAGCTTACCTCCCAGCAGGATGCTGTTTGAAACACTGCATTAGTGTCAAGTACTAAATATGAATATAGTCTTTTATGAACTGGAAATCAATTGATAAACCCTCATTAGGGTACCTGAGAATATGAGTCAGTCCTGGCCCTGGCATCTAGAAATTTACAGTCCAGCAGGATAAGGAGTGTACTGTGGTCAAGAGTTGAAATGCAGTAAGACAGTAACAGACATAGCACAGAGTGGAGGGTGACTAACTGCAGGGAGAGGAGGGGTCAGGGAGGGAGGTTGGTAGGGTAGGGATGGTCAGAAAGGCTTCTCTGAAAATGTTACCTTGTCTGGTGAACTTCTAATTAGCCTTTACACACTCATAACTTGATGTTTTATGGTGAAAGTGGTGAGATAATATTTATACTGGTTCTCATATTCACTTATTCTTTAGTCCTTGAATATTTTAGCATTTTTTAGAGGGGCTGTGAAAAAATAAAGAATTGAGTTGATCTATAGGGAGACTACTAGCATAATTAAGTATCATCCAAGATAAAAGGTAATATAATAGGTACATTTGTTTCTAAGAGCTCTATCTCTAGAGGTATAGAGAGGCAATCAAATGGTGAAATTAGGTATATATTTCACATTTATTTAGATGACTGTAGCTTTGTTCAAGGTTTCTATGCATCTTCTAAAGAAGTGCATACATGGCAAATTAGCCTTTCAAATGAATTCTTTTTAAGATAATAATAGCAGTGAAATTATAGCATCTTTACCTTTGGAGATTTTCATGGATTGCAGCATGTGGTTTAGTCCATGGAATGCTATATGCTAGAGACATGTTGTCAGAATTCATCCTCTCCAAATACTACCTTTCCTGCCAGTTCTGGAAATATGACACAAATAGCTAACATTTCTTTAGGGTTTACTGTGTCCCTGACACAATTATAAGCACTTTGCTGTTATTAATGCATCAGATTCTAGAAACCCAATGAAATGTGACCTGTTTGTTATTATCTCTGTTCAAAGGAAAACTGAGGTATAAAGAGGTTAAGCCACTCTCCTATGGTCCCATAGCAAGAAAATGTTAGACCCAAGATTCAAACTCAGGCCACAGAGCTGTGTTTTTAACCACTATATTATATTGTTTCTGAAGTACAGATTAAGGACTCTTATCATGAGGTTATTCTGAGAACTTTAAATATTAGACATTTCCATGTAACCATATATCAGAAGTGTTTGCATATTAAAAAACGAAGTCCATATCTAATAACAGGGCAATATAGCCATTGAATCCCACTTGGCTCACACATGACCTCTAGCACAGGCCCCCTTCACTCATGATGCTGGTTGGCACATGACTCAGGCTTCACTTCCCTAAGTCCTGAGACACTTCACCGAATCCAGAGAGTTTTTTCCCTTCTCACACTAGCTCTCTTATTCTGCAGAGGAAAAAAGAAGAAAAAGTGAGAGTGGAACAATATAATTAAGGGATTAGGAGTCAGGGTAGGAAGCAAAAAGAGACACACAGGACTCAAGAAAGAGGAAGCCTTGCAGGCTGGGCTGGAGGATAAATTGGTATTAGCAGGAAGTACTACTAAGGGCCTGGTGCGTGAGAAGATCTAGGGCAGAGGTTCCCAAACTTGTTTGTGCCGTAGACCCCTTGCCATGTTTTTCGGTTTTGGGTAGACCCCCTACTTACCTGATATTGATTTTTTTTGTAAATTTCTAACTGTAGTGAAGTTTAGTGTTAAAATTTAATAAAAAATAATGTTTCTCCGGCATTCTCAAACAAAATAACACTGATTCACTATAATTTGTATGATAAACTACTAGTTTATATTTTTTTAAATATTTTCTCAGCACTTTCCTATTCAAGATTCAGGAAACGAATGAACGTATTTTTCTCACATTCATATTTATAGAGTGACGAATTGAACAAGTCGGTGCAAGTTCGCGAAGCTTTGAGACAAAAATTGGCAAGAATGTTTACTGCGCGTATGCTTGTAACAAGATGATACTGGTATATCATTATGTGCAGGTTTTTATCCTACAACTTACACAATTTTATAAACATATATAATAAATTTTTTACTTCATAGGTACTTTTATAAATAATTTATATGTTTTTATATTATAAGATAATATGATGTAAGTAAATAGGTACTATCAGTGTATGTTGAGATCCACTATCGTGGACCCCCATTTTCATTTTTTTTTCGCTGACGTAGACCCCTTGAAGGTTGTCATAGACCCCTGGGGGTCGATATAGACCACTTTGGGAGTCACTGATCTAGGGGGAGGAAGGCCATCTTGAGAAGTCTTAAAATTGATTATAAGTTGGATTAAAAATTTAAAACATTGATAAATGCAAGCAAATAATGAAATTTGTTATTTAGCTTTGGAACCATGTATCTTTAAATGTGACCTTCTGCAGAAGGTTAGCTTATTGAAATTATCTGATAACATGTATTTTTGGTGTGGGACACTCTCCATTACTGTTAGTGGAAATGTAAATTGGTGGGTTATTTTTAGAAGGTTGGTGATTTGACGCGATCTCCCAAAGTTAAAAACACAACTCTGGTCTAGAAATTCTATCGGTAAGAATTCACCCATCAGATAGATACAAAAGTGTACACCACAATCTGTGTAAGATGAAATTTTTTGCATCATTGTTTATAATAGTATGAAAAGGTGTAGGTGTGTGGGGGGAGGCTGGTAGCCATCATCAAAAGCCTGATTAAATGAATCATGGTGTATACATTTAATAGGATCCTAAGGGCCTGTTATAAAGGGTGAGGTAGATCTGAAGGTGCTGAACATCAAAAGATTGTCTATATGTTACTAGATGAAAAAACTAGAGGACATACAATATATTCATTTCTATATATGTACATTTTTAAAGGTATGTGCTAACTTCTTTTTCTGGAGGATACTCATGAACATGTTAATGGTGGTTACCATTGAGGAGAATCACTGGAGTTTAGATGGGAAATGAAGATTTTTACTTTCACCTTTACATTTGTGTACAGTCAGTGCATATGTTTAAAAAAACAACACTCTGAGACAAACATTGTGAATTCTACATATGGTGCTCTCAACTATATGTGTAAGCTCTGGTTTAGCTTTGATAAGAAGAAGGTATATCAGTCTTTCATTTTTTAACTGTTTTTTTTCTTACCTATCACCATCTGTAAATCATGACACCAAGTAGACAGCAAATTTCTGGATCTCCCACTGTTTTCTTGTAATGTTATATCATTTACATTTGTTTACTGCTCAGTCCTGATAGTTTCCTATGGAGCCATTTGAATTTCCAAATGCATTAATCCTTTGACCTGATACAGTAACTTGATGCATTTATCGGCCCAGTAAATAAGCCTAATAATACCTATTTGATTTGGTTGTATAAACCAACTGTTCCTAACTGATATTGGAAAATAGGCCACTTGCTGTGAACATATTTGTGGATATGCCAATTGTCAGTAATTGAGAACTTCTCAAAGAACTGCACTAAACCAATAAAAGAGAAGATGTTTAATATCTCAGTTGATGAGGCAGTGAGATTCAGAACCCAAGATAAGAACTGTAAAGACTTTTGCAATTTGAACTAGAACTTCTGTAGAAAGTAAGATGCAACCTGACGAACAGTGTTCTGTCTTTGCAACTAACAGAAATGGGACAGATTCAACTGTAGGTGTGAATATGTAAAAGAGCTTTAATAAAAGAAATGAGCAATATTTTCCTGTGATTTAAAAGCCCTTGATATTAAAAATGTTAAGTACTTTTTCTTTAACCACAAGCAATCCTTTCCTTTTGATGTGAACTTTTAGCTAAGGATAATTATATAATTGGAGTCTGAGAAGTTAAAATTGCCATGTAATGTCAGATGTCTAATTCACTTTCTGAATTTTTTTTTAATCTGGGAGGAAAGTGCTAACACAGTGGTTACAGCATGAGCTCCTGGTATTAGAACAGTTTGAATTGTACTTCAGTTAATTCCTCACTGAAGCAAGTTACTCATCCTTTCTGCCCTTCATTTTCCACATCTGTGTTGCTAGGATAATTACAGTATTTCTTAGGTGTTTGTGCAAAATAAAGGAGTCAATGTTTGTCCTCCATCAATGTTAGTTGCTTAATCAGTTGGGTTATTGTTGGTTGCAAGTAACAACAAAACTCAAATGACTAAAATTATAAAGATTATTTATAGGCCCATATTACTGGAAAATCTAGTGGTTAATTTGGTGGTTTAATAAAATGACAACAATCTAGTGTATCTATGTCTCTCCAGCCAGCCTTCCTCATTGTTAGCTTTATCCCGGTTTTGTTTCCCTCATGAACTCAAAGTGGCTACCAACACTCCCATGACAGGCTGTGTTTCCTCATTCTCCTCAGGAGGAATGACTGAGCCTGCTTGTCCCAGCATTCTCAGTCAAGTCCAAAGATTGACCTTGACCGGAGGAGCATAGGTTACATTCCCAACCTGAACCAGTCATTGGAGTCAGGGGGTTGGACCGGCCTAATCTTTGTGATATTATCCACTTTTGAGCAAAGGAACAAGTCAGCTTCCCACAACCACACTGGTTATCAAGAGGAAATAGAGCTCTCCCAGGAAGAGGGAAAATATTATAGAAATTTCTGCTTAGAAGGTAACCAGTTCTTGTCACCATCGTGATCACTGTTATCCAGGCACCTTACCCACAACTGTCCAGGCAGGATTTTATCCAGGTCCTTACATGGGCTCAGGGAACACATAGCTCTCCCCACCCTACAAAAACAAACAAACAAATAAACAAACACTTGTAAAAATTGCTATTAGAAGTAATTTCCCAGAAAGAAAGCACAGAATTTGTTTGCCAACATGAATAGTATACATTTCTGTAATAAGTCAAAGCTTCCCTATGCTGAATACCCATTAATGAGGTTTTAGTTTAACATATCAATGCTAAACTATGAGAAAATTAAAAAAAAAATTAGAAGTGGTACCTACCATTTACTCATATGATAGATAGGACTTAAGTTTGGCAGTTTAGAAAAGTCTCTTTTTTGCAAGTGGTACTGAAAAAAAACCTTAAGCTGTTGATCACTTTGCTCTAGCAAGGTTTTTGGAACACTTAAAAAGTATAAATTAATTGAACAATTTAAGCCACACATTTGTTTTTATTGTACTCACTTAGCTACTACAATCAACTCTTGGCAATTTATAGGATCTATAATTTATGCTTAGTAGATTTTGTTTTAACATTTATGAACCCTAAAGTTTTATTTATGTATGGAAAACCCTTATAAAATACCTTTCTCTATGGCAAACTTGTGTACTAGGTAAATACAATGGAAACTCCTCCTGTGGTATGTCTGACATTTTAGAATCCCAAATCTCACAAGTGTAAACAAGTGTAAAAGCATATTTTCAAGAGGAAATATAAATGTATTTTTGGTTTCTTGTCTTTTATTATTTTCGACTCGGCCCACAGCCCTTGCACCCACTGTGAAAATAATTGCAAATGCCACACTTTCCTCACAAAATCGCACTCAGGTGAGAGAATTTCAATTTATGGTGAAGGGCTCTGAGGATCTCTGAAAACAGAGAAATCTCAATACTTAACCCTGACAAGTGACTTCCTACTAACTACTCAGACTTTTCTCCTTCAAAGCACTTCCTTTGTGAATGTGTCTTTAAGTCTCAACTAGATACCAATCTATCTTTCACACCATGTAGTTTATGTTCTTATCTATAGGCATTTTGGGAGTACAAAAGCTGGATAGAAATATTACATGTGTAATATAGCATACTAAGTGTTTCACATATATTATTTTACTTAATTTTCACAATTCTGTCAGGTCAGTACCATTTAATCCCCATTTTAAAAAATGTATCTTTATTATTAGAAGTATTACAGATATCCCATAACCCCCATTACCCATCCACTTCCTACCAAACTCTAGCTATTGTCTGTGTCCATGAGTTATGAATATATGCACATAAATTCTTTGGTTAATCTCTTTCAGAACTCCCCCCCCCCCACACCCGCCTCTCTTCCTCCCTTTGAGAATCCTCAGTCTGTTGAATACTTCCGTGTCTCTGGATCTATTTTGTTCATCAATTTATTAGATTCCACATATAAATGAGATCATGTGATACTTATTTTTCTCTGATTGGCTTACTTCACTTATCACAGTACTTCTAGGTCCCTCCATGCTATCTCAAAAGGTAAGAGCTCCTTTTTTACTGCTGCCTAGTGTCCCATGGTATAAATGTATCACATATTTATTATCCATTCAACTACTGATGGGTACGTGGGCTGTTTCCAGATCTTAGCTATTGTAAATAGTGCTGCTATGAATATAGGGGTTTCCTCCAAAAATTAAAAATTAAACTGCCATCTGACCCAGTAATACTATTTCTAGAAATATATTCTAAGAATCCCCAAACACCAATCAGAAGGAAGTTATCCCCATTTTTTAAAAGGTGAGAGCCTAAGCTACTGAGTGATGGAGCCAAATTTAAAGAAGAAAAATTTGAATGGAATCTCTCTTCTTTTTTTATTAAAGCAAATTTGGGAGAATATAGATCTATCTCCTCTTTATACCAATGTGGAGAGTCAAAGAGAGTTAGTTAATTGCCTAATCTAATGAAATTAGTTTTATGGAGAAGAAGGAAGTACACCCAAATCCTGTGACTTAGAGCTTAATGTATAATTACTGCTATATTCCTTCTCAGTTAGTTACCTGCAGTTTAAATGTTTACAGCAGCAGTACTAGCAAATTTATTTTTATGAATCATAATTGATGTATAGCTGTACACTTAAACACATAATCCTCAGTCTTCTCAACTGTTATATGGTAGAAGGGAAACGGGATGGTGAGGTAGACTAAGTTAATTTATTACAAATATGCCTTCTATGGAGTTTCTCATTATACTTACTAAACAAAGACCAAATTAGAATAGTTGTGCCCTACCGAACACTAGGTTATCGCTCAAAAGAATTAGCTAAACAGAAACTTTTTAAAAATTAAACTTTTCATTTGAGTATTTTTAGATTTACAGAAAAGTTTTGAAGATAGAACAGTGAATTTCCATTTATCTCACATCCTATTTCCCCTAGTGATAACATCTTACATTAGTATGGTACATTAGTGAAAACTAATGAACCAATATTGATATATTAATGTTAACTAAAGTCCATACTTTATTCAGATCTTCCGTTTTCAGTTAAGATCTTTTTTTTTTTTTTTTTTTTTTGCCAGGATATCATCCAGGATACCACAGTTTCTTTAGTTTTCATGTCATCTTAGGCTCCTCCTGGCTATGAGATTTATTCACATATTCAATCTTTTTGATGAAATTGACACTTTTGAGTAGCATTGGTCAGATCTTTTATAGAATGTCCTTCAGTTGGCTTTTCCTTGTTGTTTTGTTTTTTCCCTCGTGATTAGACAGAGGTTCTGTGTTTTGGAAGGAAGACCACAGAGGTAAAGTGCCATTCTCATCACAAACTGTCAAGGAAACCTACTACCAACCTATCAGTACTGATTAAACTTGAGCCCCTGGTTGATTAGTATTTGTGTTGGGTTTCTCCATATTGTCCTCTTTGGAAGGAAGTCACTATGTACAGCCCACATTAAAAGACAGGAAGTTACCCTCAGCTTCCTTGAGGAGCAGAAGTGACATAAACGACTTTGAATTCTTCTGCACTGTAGACCTGCCTATTCTCCCCCATTTAGTTATTTATTTGTTTATTTATTCAAATAATTTGTACTGGTATGGAATCATGAATATTTATTTATACTTTGAGTTGTAATCCAATACTATGTTTATTTTGTTGCTCAAAACTCTTAAACTTTTCTGCCAGGGTTTGCAAAGATGGCATATTATGCCTTGTTCTGACAAGTCATCTTGTCTCAGAGGTTTTGTGTTTTGCTGGTAGCTCTGCACTTTTTAATACAGTTGGTTTTCTTTGGGGAAGTAAGAGTATGCTTGGGAACTCACTGAAAAACAAAAGGTTAGATGAGTTAATGCAAACAAAATCTATCAGGTCTGACAATTATTGTAGTGAAATAGTAAGGATAACAGTTATTAAGTAATATAATAGCACTGGGAGCAGAGACAGCCCCAGTGTGATTTACTTTCTAATCTCCGATTAACCAAAGGTGAACACCAGCAGCAGGGTATACAAAATATATAATTTGACTAAAGTAGGAAGAGCCTACTTTGCATTTGTAAATCACTTAACTCTTTATAAAACACTATAAATTACATTATTTCTTTTAATTTTGACAAGTCCATTTTTTAAAGAAGAGGAAAATGAAGCTGTTGGAGCTAATTTTTCCCCCCCTCTGCCTCAGACCAATGTCATAGTTCAAGTAGGGCTGTTTACAGGTCTTTGTGATTTAAAAAAATACATTTTTATTGATTTCAGAGAGGAAGGGAGAGGGAGAGATAGAAACATCAATGATGAGGGGAATCATTGATTGGCTGCTTCCTGCCTGCATTACACTGGGGAACGAACCTACAACCCGGGCATGTGCCCTGATCTGGAATCAAACCAGGACCTCCTAATTCACAAGGTGATGCGCAACCACTGAGCCATCCCTGCCAGGCCAGATCCTTGTGTTTTGACTTCTATAACTATTTTACAATAGTTTTCCTCATCACCTGCCCCTAAATAAGTACTTATATTAAATAATTTCTTATACTTACAAAGCAGTTTTATATATTGTATCTCATAATCAAAACAGTTCCTTTTAAGGTATTTATTAGTCCATTTTAAAGATTAGGAAAAAAAAGGCACAGGGGGAATAAGTATTTTTGGCTGAAGTTAAATGATTGATATAATGCCTGCCCTTTATCATCAGAATTTGCCTCTTGTAGCTCAAAGGCTGGTTTGCCCGATCTATTTCCAAAAGAGGAGTGATCCGTGTCCATCGGGATGGAGAACAGAGGATTTTGTTTGCTTTCCTTTGGCACGGGTTATTTTACAAACTGTGTGTGTAGGCGGACAGGCTACCAGCAGTAATGAAATGATGCTGCACAGAACAGTCAATTTAGCAGACAAGCTAAGGGTGAGTAATCGTGTTGTAGGAGTCCTAGAAGGGACGCTTAGGTTGCACTGAACTTCCTAACTTCTTGTAGCAGCCATCAAACATTGCCCTTTGGCGGGCCCGAGATGTATAGGCCCATTTTGTTTGGCCTGGCTATTGCAAAGTAAAAATCCCAGGATTAAACCCAGGATTGTAGTTTGGTCCCAAAACAAGCCATTGTAAAGCTTGATGTGACCAGAGGATTAGTCTTTTCTGCTTAGTTTATCTTTCTGGTGAACTGAAGGCTAACTCGCTAAGTATCACAACCATGCACCCCAGTTTACCAGAGACCGTTTTGCTTATGCCTTTTTATGCCATGTAATTCATAATAGCACTCCCTTTCACTCTTTACAGTATCTAAACTTGAATGATAAATTATATGGGTACCCTAACCACTAGGCTTTTTTCCAAATTCTTGTTGAAAATAGTCATAAAGACAAAAAATTTTCCTCACATAGTAACTGCAGAGCATTGACCTTCTTTGACCTCTGCGTGAGGAGCTAACACCACACAGGCATCTGTATGTGGGCTTCAGTGATCCCCACACAGTACCCTGGAGGAAGAGGTTGAAGATACAGAGCAATTTCTGTCTGAAGCCTCTCTGTGTGGCTTTCTCCCATATCACTGTCGGCTGACTGATTTTGCATTTACTGAGTGCCTAGCTCCTTTCTTGTTTCGATGCTTTCTTTGCTCATTTTTGTTGCTCTTTTTGTTTCTCACTCTATTCTAAGAATCAAAGACTCCCTCCAACTCTCCCATACGAGGTCAGAGGAGGTGATGGGGAATCAAAAGACATCCAAGAGCACAGAGCCCGGAGAGATGGCCCTCATGACCCGGAGCCTCTCCAGGCCTTAAAGTGGCAGTTCATAGATCTTCACTCTTCTGCCCAGGCGCTGTCATACTCTGGTTTGGTTAGTTGGTCTGTCTGTATGTCCTGCTATAAAGACACACTCTGCCCTGTACTATATGTGTTTTTCCATCCCCTACTTCTGCTTGATCATAGCACCTATTTCCTGATTTGGGGCTTAAACTAGGGCCATTATGGCCTCTCCAGTCTCTCTAATTGGCCCGTTGGCTTTATGAGCCATTTTTAACTTTTATTTTCCCTGGACTTGGTCCAAATAACTTTTGCCTGATAACACTTTTGCTAGAAAACTCACCAACCATCCTATCTATTGTCTAAGGATCAGACACCAAGCTCTAGTCTAATCTAATCAGTATGAACAAGGGACAGGTAATTAAGTTTACATAGAATCAAGAATAATCTGTTCTTTCAGATGGGGCTGTAGATTACTCAGGCTCTGTGACTGACATACTAATCAGGTATGCTCATTGGCTACCATGAATTTTCTCCATTCTATGTGGTTTCAGTTTTTAAAGTAATGTATTCATTTGACATCTAAATAATCATGGATGTTCCTTTGGCAAGTGGATCTCTACACTTCATTGAGCTTTAAATATCTCGTGACTTTCAAATTCTTTTTGAAAATTAAGTTTTGAAAAACTTTGATTTCCATTTGATGGAGATTTCACTGTACTAATATTTTCAATGTCATTGAAACTAGGAGAGATGACTAAGTAGAAACTAGTAATGACTAAGTAAAAATCCTCAGAGACACTTCTTGATATCCTTGACAAGGTTGTTCCATTTTAGAAGTAGAAGATGTGAAAGCTTTCATGAAATTTTAATTTTAATGAGATTTTATTGACAGATAAGATTAAAGCTGCATTGAGCATGGCCCAAGTATATGAAACACATGTGGAATAACTTAAGCAATACACAATAACCTGGGCATGGCAATACAAGATAGAACACCCAAGAAAATCTCCTGTAATGCACACATACTTTTCCTTCCTTGTACAATGCTAGCTCATCACCCAGAGGTCAATTGTACAATGCTAACTCTACTTCTTATTGACAATAATGACCAACAACCACAACTAATAGAGTAACCTCATTTTTTTTCCCTATAATGAAACTCTGTAAAAGGCCAGGTGGCACTCTCAAGTTTGAATTCATCAGCACCATTGTATCTTCTATGGAACATTTTCTTCACTTAGGGAAAAGGTCTGCTAAGCAGCAGAGCTCAAAGTCACAAGGACCCTCCTATTGATTTCCACACTTATTCTCCAGGTGTTTCATGGTGTAAATAAGAAAAGTCTGGAAATTCTTTGTGGATGAGCCTTCTCAAAGACTTGCTTCTATAACTGCAACAATAGGTCAAGGTAGGCTGCATATTAAAATTACCTGAGGATCTGTAAGGAAAATGACTAAAACCTGGGTCCCAACCCATAGTTCCTTGGTCCCTAGCCAAAGCCCCTCAAGTTTGAGTACTACTACAATATATTAAATGAGGAAAAGAGAGTTAGGCATGAGGAAATGTAACATTAACATGGATGGGCACTGCTGTAGTTTAAGCAAGACAGGAACTGTAGAGAAAGGGCTTCTGCAAAAATGGTGACTTGCCCTGACCAGTGTTGCTCAATTGTTAGAATGTTGCCCCAAATACTGAAGGGTCATGGGTTTGATTCCTGGCCCCAGTTGGAGCATGTGCAGGTGGCAACCAATTACTGTGTCTCTTTCACCTCTCTCTCTCTCTCTCTCTCTCTCTCTCCCTCTCTCCCTCTCTCCCTCTCTCCCTCTCTCCCTCTCTCCCTCTCTCCCTCTCTCCCTCTCTCCCTCTCTCCCTCTCTCCCTCCCTTCCACTCTCTCTAAAAAATCAATGGAAAAAATATCACTGGGTGAGGATTAACAAACAAACGAACATGGTGGCTTGGTGGAGTAGAAGAGGTGGGTGCTCTGGTCATAATAATCCTTCCAAATATAATACTCTCTTTCTAATTCTCAGACTTCACCTCTTCTACAGTTGTTTGTGTTTGTTTTGTTTTTTTCCTGACTTTCCTTTGCTTGACTTAATAAGGCCATGTATTTCACTTATGTTATAATCTACAACTTCAAACATTACATCTGTTTTTTGGTTTCAACATATCCAAAGTTTTGAGTGTTGTCATAGAAATCTCCCTGATCCTCTAATTATACCTAGAACTCTGAATTTAAAATTTTGAGCTTATCATTTTTTTACATTCACACTTATCATTTTTTTTTACATTTACACTAATTCATATTAAACATGTATAAGGATTCCCTCTTTTCCATATCATCACTAGCGTTTTATCTTTTTTAAAAGCAATAGCCATCTTTAAAGGCATGAGGCATGAGGTAATATCTCATTTGGTTTTGATTTGCATGTCCCTGATGATTAGTGATGCTAAGCACCTTTTCATCTACTTGTTGACCATTTGTATGTGTTCTTCGGAAAAAATGTCTATTCAGGTCTTTGCCCATATTTTAAGTGGTTTATTTGTTTTGCTACTGAATTGTATGACTTCCTTATATACTTGGGATATTAACCCCTTATCATGTATATTGGTTTACAAATATTTTCTCCTGTTTCATAGGAGAAAATATTTTTGTTTTGTTGATTATTTTATTTTTGTTTTGTTGATTATTTTATTTTCTGTGATTATTTTTTTGTTGTTGATTATTTTATTTTCTGTGATTATTTTTTTTGTTGATTATTTTATTTTCTGTGCAGAAGCTTTTTAATTTGATGTATATATATTTATGTAGTTCTACTTTTGTTACCTGTACTTTTGGTGTCATATCTAAAATTTCATTACCAAGGTTAATGTCAAGGAGCTTTCCCCCCTGTGTTTTCTCCTAGGCATTTTATGATCTCAGTTTTTATGTTGAAGTCTTTCATCCATTTTGATTTATTTTTTACATAAGGGTCTAATTTCAATAGCATGTGGCTATTCAGTTTTATTCTCATTATTTATTTAAGAGACTATTCTTGCTGAAACCGGTTTGGCTCAGTGGATAGAGCATCAGCCTGCGGACTGTTAAGTCCCAGGTTCGATTCCGGTCAAGGGCATGTACCTTGGTTGTGGCACATCCCCAGTAGGGGGTGTGCAAGAGGCAGCTGATCAATGTTTCTCTCTCATCGATGTTTATAATTCTCTATCCCTCTCTCTTCCTCTCTGTAAAAAATCAATAAAAAAAATATTTTTTTAAAAAGAGGCTATTCTTATCCTAGTTTTATTCATGGTATCCTTATAGAAGATTAGTTGACCTTTTATGTGGGTTTATTTCTGAGTTCTTTATTATTTTGGTCTATACATCTGTTTTTATGCCATTACCATAACTGTTTTGATCACTACAGCTTTACGTATAGTTTGAAATTAGGAAGCGTGATGCCTCCAACATTGTTCTTCTGTAAAGATTGCTTTGGCTATTCAGAGTCTTTTGTGGTTTCATATAATCCAGCAATTCCATTTCTGGGTATTTAAGCAAAGGATTTGCACCAGGATCTTGAAGAGACACCTGCACTTCCATGTTTATTACAGCATTATTCACAATATTCAAGATTTGAAAACAGCCTATATGTTCATTGGTGGATAGATGGATAAAGACAATTGGTATATATGTATGACAGAATGTTATTCAGCCTTAAAAATAAAAGAAGGAAAATCTATCATTTGTAATAATAAATAAACCTAAAAAACATTTTACTAAGGGAAATAAACCAGACACAGTAAGACAAACATTAAATGATCTCACTTATATGTAGAATCTAAAATTCTTAAACTCATAGAAGCAAAGAGTAGAATGGGGGTTGCCAGAGGATGGGGGAAGGGGAAAAGAGGGTAATGGTGAAAGGGTACAATGTTTCAGTTATGTGGGATGAATAAATTCCGGAGATCTACTATACAGCATAGTGCCAACAGCTAACAATACTGTATTATAGACTTAAAATTTTCTTTGGGGGTAGATCTCATGCTAAGTGTTCTTACCACACACACAAAAATGATGATGATTATAATTATAATTATGATAATGATGATGATGATAAAGAGGGCAGGAAGAAACTTTGAGAAGTTCTGGATATGTCTGCGGTCTTAATGGTAGTGATGGTTCCATATGTGTATAAACATCCCCAAACTCATCGAGTTATATACACAGCTTTTTACATATATATCATACCTCAATAAAGTGGTTAAAAAATAACAACACACATCTAAGTGTGGGACATGGCAGTTTAGGAAAAGGAAGGGTATATTTGCAGTTCTAATAGTATCACAAAAATGTTAACTTGGAAAAAGAAGATTTAAAATGACAATGTTTATATTAGAGCTACAAGTGTGCCTAGCATTTCAGATATATCTTTCCGAATGCATACTTACATTTGGTAAGTTAAACATTTATTAAAAAGTACTTTATAATAAAAAATATATTTCTAGTATCCCTCTATAACTGGCCTACCAGATTTCTTACTGCAACCATTCAGTGAGCCTGAGGAGAGATGCCTCTCCAGATTTGCATTAAGTTCTTGATTTCCTTCTTGTATGGAGTTGGCAATATCCTTGGAAACTGGACGCAGTGGTGCTTTCTATTACCGACATTACCATTCTCACAGGAGCTCAGCTCAAACTTCTGAGTGACTCTTATATGCACCTCCCCTCTCTCTCACATCCTGTCAGTTGACAAATTCAGCTGATTGAATTGCCTCAATATCTTTCTAATTCATCTTTTATTTCCACTATCGCTGACCAGATGAGGCTCTTGTGACTTAAACTGGACTGTTATAAAACTTTTCAAATAATTTCTCTGTCCACAGGATTTCTCTATTCTCTTTCATCCCACAGAGACAAAGCCTGGTTTTGTTCATAGTGTAATCTAAGCACTTAGCCCAGAAGAGGAAAGATGAAAAATAGGCAATAATGTGTGTTAAATGAGCTCTGGTTTTATTGCTTCTCTCTCCAAAAGCCTGTGATGCTTTCCTGCTGCCCACAAGAACTCTCCTCAGCCTGGCATCGGTGGGCATCAGTTATCCTTTCCACTCTATTTGTCACACATGCCAGTGATGTTTTGCTGGTGACTACTCACCATTTGGCTGATTATCTCATCCTTGCTTATTTCAAATCTTCACTTTGTCAAAATTCATATTTTCACACCCTGCTCTGTTGTCAGCTCTAGAGGGCTACTCAGACTCTTTCCCCATAATAATTGGTTTTTGTATCTCTTCTGTGAACTTATAGCGCAGTCTGTCCTTATAGCTTCTGAGTGGACAAAGTTCCACTTTAAGTGACAATTTTGATGATTTGGTAATGGCAGCCTAGAGCATTATATTGAGGAGGATTCTAAGCTTATACTTTGGTTCCTCACAAAAGTAGATGCTAAAACAGATTAGATGCCATACTTCAGCACAGAAGAAGAGAGTTAACAAACCACCCATGGAGTAGTCAACTTGTTACAGATCCTCATGTATGTGTCTAATCAGCTAGATCATTTGTCCTAAAAGACATATTTCTGTCCTTATAGCCTCTATCACAATTTCTGTTGAGTTGATCTTTAAAAACTCCATTCCCTGCTGAAACCGGTTTGGCTCAGTGGATAGAGGGTCAGCCTGCGGACTGAAGGGTCCCAGGTTTGATTGTGGTTAAGGGCATGTACCTTGGTTGTGGGCACATCCCCAGTGGTGGGAGGTGGGAGAGGAAAAGAGGGAAGGGAGTGCAGAAGGCGGCTGATCCATGTTTCTCTCTCATCAATGTTTTTAACTCTATCCCTCTTCCTTCCTCTCTGTAAAAAAATCAATGAAAAATATTTTTTAAAAAAACAAAAACCCACAAAACAAACAAACATTCAAACAAAAAAAATCTCCATTTCCTGATTTTCAAAGTTTACAATCTAACATGGCCAATATAAATTTGTAATAGGAAGTGATAATGGACAAAAAAAAAAAAAAAAAAAAAAAAAAAAGCATTTAAAGTGCTGATGAAATGGCCCTTGAAATTAGGTAGGAAGTCATGGAAAACAAAAGGGCAAGGCAGCATATATCCAAAGGAAATGAAATCAGTACTCTGAAGCGATATCTGCATTGCTATTCACTACAGCATTATTCACAATAGCCACGGTATGGAAACAACCTCCTAGTAAATGCGATATACACATACGTACACACACTACACACACAAATGGAATATTTTTTAAAATATATTTTTATTTATTTCAGCGAGGAAGGGAAAGGGTGAGGGAGAGGGAGAAAGAGAGGGAAACATCAGTGATGAGAGAGAATCATTGATCAGCTGCCGCCTGCATGCCCCACACTGGGCATCGAGCCTGCAATCTGAGCATGTGCCCTGACTGGGAATCTAACCATGACCTCCTGATTTATAGGTCAACACTCAACTACTGAGCCATGCCAGCCAGGCCACAAATGGAATATTATTCAGGCTTTAAAAGCCAATTTATGTAAATTCAGTGAAGTTATCGCTTTGCACCGTGTTAAATTCTAAATTTTTCAGAAGTGAAAAATCTAGTATAGTTAGAAAAATTCATTAACTTGGCCATAAAGTGAGAAGGTAGATAAGGGTTAAAAAAAGGGTCAAATATATGGTGATGGAGGGTGACTTAATTTGGGTGGTGAACCCACAATACAATATACAGATGTTATATTATAGAATTGTACACTTGAAACCTATATAATTTTATTAACACCTGCCACCCAATAAATATAATGAAGTTAGATGTATATATATTTAAAATATAAAACCAGGTACTTGGTGAATTTTTCACTGTAGACTTCAAGTAGCGCTGAATAGGGCAACGAAAGCTACGAAGAAAATACAGATATCTGAGCATTCAATTTTTTCTACCTTTAAGATACCTATCAGGACATTAGAGGAGGATGAAGGATGGGTAAAAAAACTTCCCCTTTCCTATAGATTTTATTCTGGTTTTAGAAAGAAGTAAATCTATCTACATTTAATATTTATTAATTGATTTGTTTATTTTGAAATAATGTATATAAAAGAACCTAATGAAAGCCTTAGAAGATATTTAAAGTTTAACAAATATTTGTTGGATTTTAATTTTGCTTATTAACTGGACCCACATACAAACTGTTCTTTGAAAAGTGGTTCAGAAGCCCTTGGTTGGCATCTTCTGTGTGGCCCAGGGAACAGCTCTTACTCTCTTGCTGTCTACACTAGTTTCAAGACACCTTAGCATAGTTCAGGAAATGTATATAAAAGAAGATAACAGTTTTTTTCCCCACCAACCTTGAAAATTAGTAACATCCCATGCTGGCTAGGATGTGGGAAATAGGCACTCTTATAACTTTCAATAGGAGTATGAAATATTTAAATCTTTTGGGGGAGATTTATGTTCTAAAAAAAATAAATAAATAAAATAAAAGCCCAAGTCTTTGTAGTGGCATATATTGAAATCAACTCAAATTCATCAGTAGGGAGACAATTAAAGAAATTATGGTATTCCTACACTGTGAAAAAATGATGTATGTAAAAGGAAATAGATAAATCTATATGTGGACCAGAAAACTGCCATGATATTTTAAAATTAAATTATAAAATAACAGACAAATACGCTCTTTGTTAGCAACAAACAAAAACTGAAGTTCAACCACAAAAATAAACCCATATATAGGTGTATTTATTTATATAAGAAGACAAAAGTGTGGAAGGATATATCCTAAATTATTATCCTAGGAAACCCCAAGGAGGTGAGGCAATAGATGTTTGCCAGAAGAGCAAGGCAATCATTTAACCTTTTGTTCCTCTGTTGTTTGAAGATCTGATCCAAATCAGTGGTAACAGGAAATAAAAGACATAGGCAACTGCAGGATGTAATATGGAAATGGAGTGGATGGAATTTGGCAACTATTTGAATGTGATGGAAAGGGAAATGAAGAAATCAAGCTCATCAATTTCTAGCCTGAGTAACTGAGGAAAAATGCTGTCATTCATAGAAACAGAAATATCATAAGAAGGAGTAAATTCTTTTTATTGTTACCAGAGGAGAAATGATGAATTGGGTTATCAGAGTTGCACTATTTCTAATTTTAAATGATAATTGCTCCTAATAGGAAAGCTTTTTTATCTTGGTCTTGAAACCTTAAACAAAATGATACTTTATAGTTGTATTTCATGTAAATTTTGGAACGGAAAGAACCAGACTGGTGTCTAATATTTTACCTTATTCATGACTACTATTCCAAAATAAAAAATAAAAACATTTATTTTTTAATTGGAAAAAAATTATAATTTAAAATAATCTCAACAGTGAAAAAGTAACTTTTTCTGCTGTATTAGATTGACAGAAAGTATAAATTATGATCTGTACAATTTTTACTATATGTTTCTTTTGTGTTATTTTAATACTAGAGGCCTGGTGCTCGAGTTCATGCACTAGTGGGGTCCCTTAGCCTGGCCTGCAGAGTCAGGTCAAAACCAGCTCTCCGACATCCCCTGAGGGTCCCAGATTGCGAGAGGGTGCAGGCCAGGCCGAGGGACCCCACTGGTGCACGATTGGGGCAGGGGATGGATGCAGGAGGTTGGCCAGCTGGGGAAGAACCACGGGAGGGCTCCAGGACATGTCCAGCCTGTCTCACTCAATCCCAATTGGCCAGAACCCAGCAGCAAGCTAACCTACCAGTCAGAGTATCTTCCTCCTGGTGGTCAGTGCACGTCATAGTGAGCAGTTGAGAGGCTTTAGCATATTATTAGCATATTATTCTTTGATTGGTTAAATGGCTGACCGGATGACTAGACACTTAGCATATTAGGCTTTTCTTATTATAGGTAGTTATGCCTCTTCAAGTGTGTTTGTAAATCAATGACTATTAAATAAACAGAGTATGCTGTTGATATTCTATAAAAGTAGCCTTGCAAAAATTTTTAGTTCTAGAAATAGCTTGTGCAATTTTATTCCATAGAAAACAGCACTAGATATTTTCTCTAGATTTATATTATTTACTTGCAAATACTATCAAAATGCTATGTGAATTTATTTATGTATAATTATATCATATTTTATGTTGGCCAAAATAAAAATATGAAATTCACCAGGTCGAGCCCTTTTGCATAGATAAAGGAGTCAACAAATTCACCTGAATGAATCATTTTAATTTTCAGCTCAATTTTGTGGAAATTAACTGCTCTTGCATACCTTTATTCTCTATTCACTATTGATTGTATTTTTACTTCAGAAACTATTTCTACATTAGTCTTTCTTAGTTGAATTATGTGGGGCTTTCCCTGGGAAATGTGTTTCATATTGCATTTGTTATTTTTAATTTGAATTAATACAGGGATTCCTATAACTGCCATGATTTTATTTAGTCTGAAGAATTTCATGAATTTTAAAACTTTCAGAGAACTGGGTGATTATGATGCTGTGTGAATTCAAAAATTTTACTGACTAATTCTTATAGTTTGAGTTAAACTATAAAAGGTCCCCATTTGGAGGGAATAGAAGAAAGATAATTATTTTAATATTTTATATATTTCTTGCTTTCCAGAAAATAAATACTTCTGGAACCAGTAATGCAGATGTCCCTCTGGCTGATCCCGGAATGTACCAATTGGATATTACATTAAGAAAGGGTCAAAGTTTAGCCGCCCGGGATCGAGGAGGTAAGGTCATAAGAAGAACATTACTTGGAAGTTTATTCTGTGTGTTTTTGACAAAACTTTTTTAATGGTTGCTTCAGTTCAAATAAATGAACTATAATATTATAATTTTTAGAAGGCTGGGTCCAGTGATGTGGTTTGAAATGTTATCTGGTCATGGTTCAATTCCTGGTCAGGGCACATGCCCAGGTTGTGGCTCTATCCCCTGTGTGGGACATGCAGGAGGCAGCTGATCAATGATTTTCTCTCATCATTGATGTTTTTGTCTCTCCTTCTCCCTTCCTCTTGAAAAATCCTACCTAATGAAGAGTAATATGCAAACTGACCGTCACTCCAACACACAAGATGGCTGCCCCCATATGGTCAAAGATGGCTTCCCCCATATGGACACAAGATGGCCACCACGAGATGGCTGGCAGGGGAGGGCAGTTGTGGGCAATCAGTTCAGCAGGGAAGAGCAGTTAGGGGTCACTGGGCTAGCAGAGGAGGGCATTTGGGAGGGACCAGATCTCTAGGGAAGGAAGTTGTGGAGGACCAGGCCTGTAGGGGAGGGCAGTTGGGGGGGACCAGGCCTGCAGGGGAGGCAGTTAGGAGCAATCAGGCTGGCAGTGGAGCAGTTAGTCGTTTATCAGGCCTGCAGGGGAATGGTTAGGGGGTGATCAGGCTGGCAGGCAGAAGCGATTGTGTGGCAATCAGGCAGGCAGGCAAGTGAGGGGTTGGGAGCCAGCAGTCATGAATTATGAGAGAGATTTCCAACTGCCCATTTAAACGGGCTAGCGAATATCCCTAAGGGGTCCCAGATTGGAGAGGGTGCAGGCTGGGTTGAAGTTTGCAGAGTTCAATGGTATCGGTATAAACTAATGGTTTTTAATAGAGATATAGGAAATAATTAAAATAGACAGAGGTGTGTGTGTGTGTGTGTGTGTGTGTGTGTGTGTGTAGTATATTGTATTTTCCTAGATCTGTCTCCTGAGAGGCCCTCAGAGCAATTATAAAGGTGTAATCAACACACCTTTGGCCCAATCTTGGTTTCTAAATACACTTTTCCCAATAAAAATAAGCAAGGCTCTTGGAGAAAGGGTTGATTGCAGATGTAGGGCAGCAAAAGTACAAGATGCGTCTGGAACATTTTGCAAAGCCAGAGAGTAGGGAAGTACTCAAATATTGATGGCAGAATGTCAAAATGATATAGAGGCCAAATTAAAGGAGCTCCTAATGACTAGAGCTGGAACAATTTTGGCAACAAAATAAATAATGGCAGCAATAGATTATAAATCATAGAATAATATAAATATCTAAGACTTCTTACTAGTTAATCAATAATTGAATAAATAGATGGGTAAGAAGGCACAGCTTTTACTTATGTTAGAATTGCAATGAATAACTGTAGAAGGGAAAATAGAAATAGAAAACTACCTTTTAACAAGCAATGCAGTAACAATTGTAGGCAAAAATCACCAATTGATGCTAAATTTGTAGGCACAAAATTATGATGAGATACAGGTATTTGCATAATTTCGAAATACTTTTCCACTAAATACATGTGAACTACTAAGAGGAAAATAATAACTTACAGTGGAGAAACTTGGAAGACACTGCCGTTAGCAAGCAGTTAAAGTTAAAATCAGCAGTAATGAGGCAGACAGATACCATGGACCTGCTGATGTGATGTACTGAGAAAGGCACATTATGTCTGTGTGATTCTGTCATAATGCATAAAGACAATGTAAAACATCAGGCAGGTCTGGCAAGATATGAGGCCAGTCGTCTGAGCTGAGTAGCAGCTACTGTTTGCTCAATCTTGTTCCACAGTTTTAAGTTTGGATGCTACCACTCTTTTTCTTAAAGAAGCAAATTATTCTCTAGAGATAAAAATAGGAATTGTGTTAAGGTAGAATGAGAGAGCTATGTTCTTAAGAAAAAATATTATTTTTGTGGAAGTGAAGAATATCCCAAAGTGTTTATAATGCAAACTCTGATCCAAGTTCACTATTTTACTTACTTGTCTGGAATTCATGAAGTTTTTGTTGGGTAGATATGAGAAGAGAAATTAAGCACAGGAAACAACCTGAGTTACGTTTGAGATTGATTAAAATTCATTTTAGACCCATTAGTGAAAAACAAATGTGTTAAGCATATGCTTATGTATTTAGTATTGGAACACTTTAGATTTGTGAATATATACTATATCTCCTAAATAATATAAGGCTAATATGCAAATTGTCCCCTTGGGAGTTCAACTGACCAGGAGTTCGACCGCTTGCTATGATGTGTGGGTAACCACTAGGGAGCAGTGTGGAATGAAGGAAGGGCATGGCCAGCAGCTGAGGGAAGGAAGGCCCCAATCAACCCTGATTGCTGGCCAGGCCTAGGAACCCTGCCTGTGCACAAATTTCATGCACTGGGCCTCTAGCAAATATATATATGTATGTATGTATGTATGTATGTATGTATGTATATATGTGTGTGTGTGTGTGTGTGATAACTAGATGTAGATGGATAGTTTGAAGTGATAAAACCAGTCAGGAATAGTATAGGAGTATAGTTTTGAGGGTATGAACCAGTATTATGAATGTGGAGAAGGAGACTATGATAGGTGGTTCAGGAGAATGAATGGTAGCACCTGAGATTCATTTATGAGGAAGTTAAAAACAACAATTACAATGCTCTGGCCAGGTGGCTCAGTTGGTTGGAGCATCATCCTGTACACCAAAAAGGTTTCAAGTTTGATTCCTGGTCAGAGCACATACCTAGGCTGCAAGTTTAATCCCTAGTCTGAGTATGTAGGGGACGCAACTGATTGATGTTTCTCTCTCACTTAGATGTTTCTCTCTCACTCACTCTCTCTCTAAAATCAATTAAAAAAAAAAAAGTATATCCTCTGGTGAAGATTAAGAAACTATTGAGATTTTTAAGGCTGATGGCACCTGGGAGCCAAGTGGATTTTGGAAAAAGTTGAATGTAAGAAGAAATATTGTATTACTATGATAATTAGCAGAAAATATACTTTTTTTTTTTATCATTCTTTATATTGATGCTTTCACCTACTGCCCAGTAAAACCAAAATCCCATGACCCCTGTGTCCCATATTACCCCTGCACAGAATAGTGGAAGAAAAAAACTCATTTCCATCCTCATAATTATTGCTTGAACTTTGTGTAGACAGAATCTTTCTTCAAAAGTAATAGACATTGAGTTTGGCTTAGCAGTCAAAACTGGCCATTGTTCCTCCATTTTTATAACCTGTTTTGTAGAACAATAACCAGATGGCTTCTGGGAATGGTTCAGCCTTTTAATAGGAGTTTTATTATCTCAGCTTTAAGAAGCCTGGTGGACTAGAAAGCACATGATATGGGGAATCTGACACACATTGTTTCAAAGCCAAGCTCAGTATTATATTAGCTGTGTGACTTATAGATCTGCAATTTCTCAGCTGAAATTGTAGAGTTCCAGATGTAGTAAATAAAAATACAGGATGCCTAATTACATTTGGATTTCAGATAAATAGTGCATTACCTTTTTAAATGAATTCCATATTTTATCTGGCAGCCCTATGACAATTGTCATGTCTAGTTATTAGAAAAATGCCATTTATGTTTTAATTGGATTGGGCCTTTCAGGACTATATTATCATCTATCATATGTTGTATGCCATGTCTTGTCATGATTATTTGTATTGCTAGAAAGATAAGAACCATCTGTGTAGATATGGGTGGTGATAGCAATACCTTATAATTGAACTTAAAATTTGTATCATGGAGGATATTTTAATTTCCTAGGGCTGTCTTAAAAAATTACTATGAATTTGGTGGCTTAAAACAACAAAAAATTATTATTATTTCACAGTTCTGAGGTTCAGGAGCAAAAAATCAAGATGTGCTAGGGAAACACTCCCTTTAAAGGCTCCCTTGCCTTTTTGCTGCTGGTGGCTCCAGGCATTCCTTGGATGGTGGCAGCATCACTGTGATCTCTGCTTCAGTCTTCACATTCAGTCTTCTCTCTGTGTCTTCCTGTCTCAAATCTTTCTCTTCTGTCTCTCAGAAGGACAATAGTCATTGTACTTAGGCTCACCCTAAAGCCAGGATGATCTCATCTTAAGGAGAATGCATCTACCTGAGATTGCATCTACAAAAACCCCATTTCCAAATAAGGTCACATTCACAGGTACCAGCATTTAGAACTGGGACATACCTTGGGGAAAACCCACATCAGTCCACTACAGAGGACAGTTGCTTCTCTTCAAATGCTCAGAGCAAATTTAGATAATCAAAAAAGTGATCCATGTGAACTAGTCTATTGTGTGTCTATTAATAACAATGTTAGAAATCCCTGCATTGAGTAGAGTGAGGGAATCCCAGTCTACTCTGTGAGTCTGATGTGTCAAATGTTAAAGGTAAGTGTTTCTGAGAACAAAATTTTCAAGTTGGAATAAGAATTATGGAACTATTGGGGCTGGGAAAAGACTTAGAAGGTTATCCCCTGCCAAGCTTCATTTTTCTCATGGTTTAATGAAACCTTGCTAACTGAGAAATTCTACTGATTATACCATAACCAGATCTGAGAATACGGGAAGCCAATAGGTTTTCCTTTCAATTCTATCACATGCACCAGAAAATCAATACAGTGAAAGGACAAAAAATCTTAAGTGGGTAATTATTGCTCTTGAAACACATAATTGTAGCATATCAGGAACAGAGAAAACTGAACAAGATTATATTTTAACTTTTTACATGAAAATAAGGAACTGTCCTTAAAATTTCATTAGCAAAGACAAAAGTATTCTATTGTTTTAAATATGTTTTTATTGATTTCAGAGAGTGAAAGGAAGAAGGAGAGACATCAGTATTGAGAGAATGGTCAATCTGCTGCCTCCTGCATGGCCCCTACTGGGGATTGAGCCTGAAATCCAGGCATTTGCCCTGACCAGGAATCCAACTCTGATTCACGGATTGAGCTCAACAAGCCTGCAGGGGAAGGCAGTTACACCAGCCAGGCAACACTGGCCAGGCAATAAGAGCATATTAGATTTACCAGTGCTTAATAATGATACATGTCTCTTTATAGATTTCTAATTTTTATAGCTTTGTAAAGACAAAGCAGTGCACCCACTATTTTTAAGAAGTCCAGCATAAGGAGAAAAGGGAGGAAAAGTAATGACAAATCCCTAGGGAGAGAGACCTGGCTATCCCACGGAAGGCCTCGGAGTTGGTAATTCAATGATTTATCTAAGCTTTGGGACTGTAGCTGAAGAGCTTGTGGAGAGGTCTAGAAAATAGGATGAAGCAAACTGGTTAAGTAAAATTGGATTTAGGACCTGTGTGTGTGCATGTATATGCAAATTCTAAATTGACCCCTGATGATCCCTGTCCTTATTTATTAGCCCCTCCCCTTTAGTTTGGGTGGAATCTGAGAATACAATGGCTATCACTCCTATAATTATGCTATTTTATGTTAGATGTCAAAAACGGTGGGAATGTTTTGCAAATGTACTTAGTGCCTCTAATTATTGACTTAGAATTAAAAGGGAAATGGTCCTTGGTGGGCCTGACCTAATCCGGTGAATCTTTTGAAAGGACCTGGTGAGATAGAGAGCTTCTCTTGCTGGCCTGAAAGAAGCAAACAGCCACCGCCGAAACCGGTTTGGCTTAGTGGTAGAGCGTCGGTCTGCAGAATGAAAGGTTCCAGGTTCGATTCCGGTCAAGGGCATGTACATTGATTTCCGGCACATCCCCGGTAGGGGGTGTGCAAGAGGCAGCTGGTCGATGTTTCTCTCTCATCTACGTTTCTAGCTCTCTATCTCTCTCTCCTCTCTGTAAAATATCAATTAAAAAAAAAAAAAAAAAAAAAAAAGCAGCAGCAAACAGCCAGGTGGATTGAAAATGGAGAGGGATGGCCTCTGGTAACTACAGGCTTCCATCCCACAGCTGCAAGGTTCTGAGTTCTTACAACAACTGAACGACCGTGAGGGAAAGATCCCAAGGACCAGTGAGAACTCAGGCCAGCTGACACTTTGATTGCAGCCTTGTGAGAATTGTAAGAGGAGCTCCCGGTCAAGCCCAGCTTGCCCTGCCGAAACCTTGAGATAAGAATCGTGTGTAGTTTTAAGCTACCTAAAGTGGACACTAGTAGAAAACTGCTACTACAGAGTCTACCGTACTAGTTAAGCAGAGAGACAAAAGGGACATTCACTGTCTTTCCTTCTATGTTGTCTAGCCTGTTTCCATTCTCTAGAAAATACTGTTAAAAAACACTCGTTGAACTATTGCAGTGGTCAGTACCATGATTGAAATTTCTTTTGAGAGCCAAATTTTTTAAACTGAAATTTCTTCTACTGCCACTTCTTCAAAATAGACTAGCCCAGGAGGTGGTATTTTGTGGAAGAGCCACACTCAAGGGGCCAAAGAGCCGCATGTGACTCAAGAGCTGCAGTTTGCCGACCACGGAACTATTGGAATTAATCAAATCTTAAGTAGTTTCCCTTAATAAGGCTAGAAGGTAAAGGACCAAAATAAATTAAAATATGGAATTATTAGATGACAAGTTGCTTTAAAAAATCATTTTTACCACACCCAATGAACAGAATTGCTAAAGAGCACTTTCGTTTCACTAAAAGATTAGCATTTGGAAAATATTAATTCTTGAGGTAGCAATCATTTATTTGAATACAATAGAAATCAATTGTCACATTTCTAAATGGAAATGAGGATGCTAGTGAAGGTTGAAATGATTTAACAAGGATACACTGTTATTCTTTGAAGGCTTGTAAATCAGCCCAGACCCCCAAAAAGGAGGGACCTCGGTATCTGTTGAGATAAAGGTATTTTTAAAAGGTAACTCTAACTCAAGAATAAATATGAATGTAAACCTTCAGAGCTTTTAGTATCCATGGAAAGTAGATTAGAATAAACTGCTTTAATCAATTTATAGTGAAACAACTTCAAAGAATACAAGTAAATCGAAATATAAAAATAAACACATATCCTCGGCTAAGAGGACAAAACTGCTGAAATTTGATTACAATTCTGCCTTGTTGCAATGTGTGGAATATCTTTAGCAAACAGGATAAGTGTTTCTGACAAAGGCAAAGAGAAAATCAGTTATTTGAACTTTGTAATTTTTACATAGTTTCATAATGAGAATGTGATTAAATGTGAAAGGCTGAAGCAAACAGAGAAAGCCCATAAAACTCTTCTGTGTAAAACTGCACTCAACATTAGGAAGCTGGCCAAGTGATTCTACGTGTAATAGTGAAAGCTTTTGAGCTTTCATGGAATCAAGCATTTGATTTATCAAGAAAATTTGCACTGGCCCTAACCTGTTTCGCTCAGTGGTTAGTGTCGGCCTGCGGACTGAAAGGTCCCAGGTTCAATTACGGTCAAGGGCATCTATACTATAGATGTACTTTTCAGGGTAGACACATTAATTTTCTACTGATGTCCATGAGTTAAGTAGCTTAAAACAATATCTATTTAATAGTTCACAGATTCTGTAGGTCCAGAACCTGAGTTCTCTGCTCAGTCTCATAAGGCCAAAATCAAGGTGTCATCCAGGCTGAACTTCTATCTGGAGCTCAGGGTCCTCTTCCAAGTTCATTCTTGGTATTGTTAATGGAATGAAGGACTGAAGGGGTCCATTTGCCTGTGCACATCAAAGTCTAATAAGGCATGAACAGGAGTTTGCAGCCAAGAAAGTAAAGATTTATTAAGGAGATGGCACCATGCCTGGAGTCACAGGTAGTTTCATGCTTAAAGATCTGGCTTCCTAATGGCTCCCAGGGGATGGATTATATAGGGAAAAAATCAATTGGTCATGGTCACTAGTAGAGTTAAGATCATGGTCTCTACTGGTTGGTTGATGCTAGGATAGGGGTAATTGATCATTGCATTTGGTCCCGACATCTGCCATGGAGTTGCTGTATCCAATTTTCCAAGGATGGTCTGTGTGTTCGTTCTGCTTTCCTGGCTCCAGAGCTAAAACACAACCAAGGCCAAGGTATTATGTTGAGTTTGACTGAGAACTTTGTCTTAATTGTCAGTAGACCCAGGTCCTTGTTTCTAAGATCAGGGTTCTGGATGCTGACCAGATCTCATTGTCCTGGAGGCTTTAATGATTAAGCAAGAGAGAGTGAGGTGGGTAAGTCAGGGACCCAGGTGAGGCTAATTTGAGTTCTAAAATAAATAAATAAAAGGCTAGATGAAAGAAAATAAGGTTTCTGCATGGCTGTGGTATTGTTAGAATCCAGTTGATTGTGGATGTAAGTCTACAGTCCGTGTTTTCTTGCTGCCTGCCACCAGAGTTTCTTTTGACTCCTAGAATCCAGTTTCAAGTCCTTTCCATGTAGCCTCTTCCATTTCCCAGGCAGCAAGAACATGTCAGATCCCCCTCATGTTTAAAGTCTGGCTTTCCTTTCTGCTGCCATATAGAGAAAACCTGTGTTTTCAAAGGAGAGTTGATTAATTTGGGTCTGCTCTAACAATCTCCCTTTTAATAAACTCAAAGTTAACTCATAGTAACCTTAATTACATCTGCAAAATATCTTTTATCATGTAGGTAGCACAATCACAGATAGGATATCTCATCATTCTCAGTCCAGGGATTGGAAGGAGAAATCTTGGGGTGTGTTTTAGAATGCACAATAGGGAAGACATTTACCACCAACTTCCAGTAATGTCTATCTCATTATGTTTGTGGCAAGCCATCAACAGTTAGTAAATTCTCATTGGTTAAATATCATATTTTAATGACAAATATTGGGTGTCAAATCTCATCTAATGATAGCTGACATCAACAGGAGTCATAACAGGTTCTGAAAATAATTTGTATTTGGTTATATTGTATCATATATAGCTTATAAAACTAAATTTTAAAGGATGCAGTGTAGATGTAAATACGAGAACTGTAAAAACTCACATTCATTTTATATGCATTATTAACCTTTAGGTTGGCTTTGTCAAATAATTTTAGACCAGCTATTCTTAAATTTAGAAATTACTTTGAATAATTTAACAACACAATAGACTTACCCTTTTATAATTGGCCCCTTTTTCAGGTGCTGGTATATTCTCTAATTAAAGGCAGATCATTTGACATTAGATAATGCAGTCTTAAAATATTTTTATCTATTTAATCACTTACTGTTCTATTTTGACTTGAAGAAAAATTCCAAGTCCTAACCAGAGACCTATAGATTCCCACATGATCTGTTCTCTCACAGAGCTCTGACTTCTCCTCCCACTTCCTTCCTGGGTCACTCACTCCATCCACACTAGAAATCTTCAGGGCCACTGCACTTCTGCTGCTTCTGCCTGAAATGGGCTTCAGGCCCCTTTACGTGTCTGTAGGTGAGGCTTTCCCTCCACACCCTGTCTAAAATAGCAGGTACCTCTGACCTTTCCCTGTGGTTCTATGTTCCTTCATGTACCTATCACCTCTTCATTGGCTCCTGTGTGTTCCCCTCCACTAGAAGGAAAGTGCCTTGGGAATAGGGACTTGGTTTTATGCTCTGCTGAATCCCCAGTGCCTAGCACACAATAAACATCTGGTAAATGTTGTTGAGAACATGAATGTCCTTCAGAAAAGAGTATATATATATATATATATATATATATATATATATATATATATATATATATACACAGCTAGAGAATTCATAACACAAATCTTGTGTTAAGAAAGAGCCTTGTCTTCTTTTAAAAAGTAGCAAAATGTTAATGGAAATGGGAAAGTAGCATGAAGGCAGAAGGCAAGAAAGAGTGGGTCATTAAATGTAGTGCTTGGCTTGGTCCTTCAGTTGTTCTTAAACTTAACGTGCAGACCTGGCCTTTCCCCACACCGCACTAGAGAGCTGAAGGGGAGATGAAGGCAAAAAACACCTACTACTATCCCTAATACTGTCTTTTCTTCTAGAGGAGACAACATGCTTTAAAAGGATAATTGCAAGTTTTGAAGTCACTTGTCACATTAAACATTTATTAACTGTTTTCAACCTAAAAGGCAAAGGCTTTTTTCATTGTTCCTCAAGTATTTTAGTTACATTGTAGGTGTTAATATTTCACTTTGCTTATCATTTTCACTTGCTTATGAACTTACATAATCATTGACACATGTCATCTTCTGAATTTAAATTTAGTTGGGAGCTATAGACCAGTTATGTGCCTGGGAAGAAGATAACATAGTTATTGATGAGAAATGGCAGTCCTGGCAGCAATCTACCATCCTAGTCAGCAAATACCTGGTTCACTCTTTTTTCTGAACATGAAGACATTCACCTTTCCCAAGGGAAACAGCCCAAAGTCCCATGAGGTCATTGTGTCCAGCTCTACGTGCAGGATCTCTGAGCAAAAGGAAAACCTTTATCAGGTCCAAATATGGTTCATGGGAGTCCAATGAACTATTAATCTGTCTGCCACTTGGCCATACACATCGAATATATAATGACCATAAGAAGTCATGGGAAACTCATAGCAGTTACTTGTCTGTAGTAATTTTGAAATCCCAAGTAAGGCCACTTACCTGGAGGATAAGGAAATTCCTTAGTTAGAACTCTACAATGTAACAACTTACCCATTGTTCTCTAGGGCAATTGCCTCTACCATCTAAGAATTCTTCCTTATCCATTGTTATCCTCTGTATCCATATCTGAAATGGATACGGAAGAGCCTGCCCTCCTTGGGCATGTATAGCTTTCTGCTGCCTGCTGGCACAAGATCAAATATCTCAACCAGCTAAGCTCCTTTTCTCAAAAAAATGTAGTAGGCTTCCATGTGCCAATAGCCACACCCAATGATCATTTTTAGACATCCTCCTCAAACATGATTTATTCCTTTGCTCCTTTTTAACATATGGCAGCTACCTTATGACCACCGTGCTTGGGTGGGAAGGCCAATCTGATGTAGGCCACTAGGTTGTTTTAATGACATTTTATTGTTTAAAAGCTTTTTCGATCTTATTTTCTATTATTTGGAGCCTAAATGCAGTTTTTCCAATTCTTTACATGTAAACGAGCCTATTTTCACCTGAAGTCATTGCTTTCTTATGATTACTTACTTAAGCCAACCAATTTGAGAAACTACACACCTTTCATCCATGTCCCCTGAAGCCTAGGTTCAAGAGCAGGTGGTCTGCCTTTCAAGTTACCACAGGAACAATATTACCAAATATTTACTATGGCATAAAAAAGATTATTGAGGCTCCCAGAGTTACCTTGCTATCCACTACCTGACTGCTAAGCCAATGTCATATATCTTAGGAATTTTTTTTGTAATAGCAGCTCACATTCTTGGAATTAATTTTTGTATTATTTAAGATAAGTAGCATTAAGACCTGTCAAAGATAGACACCCACATTTCATGGGTTTAACAAAATAAAAATATATTATTTATTTATGTAATATATAATAGATGGTGGTTCCATTCAGGGACTCCAGACTTGCAGGCCCTACCCTCATCTAGGTTTCTAGTGTTGGGAAAAAGGTGACAGGATTGTATATGGAAAGATGTCATGGGCTAAGCCTAAGAGTGGAATATAATTAACTTCTGCTCACATGCCATTGGCCAGAAGCCAGTCCTCAGTCACACGGCCACACATAAATTAAAGGTCTTGAAAATGTAGGTTAGCCCAGCTGGTGTTGTTCAGTGGTTAAGCATCGACCTATCAATTAGGAGGTCACAGTTTTATTCCTGTTCAGGGCACATGCCTGAGCCCCAGTAGAAGGCATACAGGAGGTAGCCGATCAAGGATTCTCTCTCATCATTGATGTCTCTATCTCTCTCTCCCTCCCTCTCCCTTTCTCTGAAATCAATAAAAACATATTTAAAAAAAGAAAATGTGGTTTAGCTACTTGCCTGTGAAGAAAAGGAAAACATAGCTGTCAGTGAAGGGCAGCAGTTTCAGCCATAATTTATCTGTACACATAAAATTAACGTTCCTTCCAAATATTTTGTGCAAAAATATGTCAGTTTTTACTACATATCTACATAGTAGACGTATGAGATAATAATAGAAGAGATGTCATAAGCATATTCATTCACCTTTATCATATGGTTTCTAGTTTTGTTCTGAGTAAATACAATAAATCAATTAAATAAAAACTCTAAGCAGATTGCTATTGAACTGAGATTTTTTAAAAAGCATTTTGTAAAACTAGGGTAGATTGACCTTTTTTTTTTTTAATTATAATGAATATCAATTACCATAGTTTGAGAAAGTACCAATGGCAAAATGCTTATTGTTATAGAAAGTATACCATAATGATTTTGTGATATTAAGTTTCATGTATTTCAGAATCAGTATTTGACAATAAAATTGAAAGGAGATTTTTAGACTCATAGCGAATAATAGTGGAGGGAAAAGATTGGGATATATGAGTGTACAACTTAAGTACTAGTTACTTTATTACTAGCTTCTGTTATTAGAAGATGATACAGGCACTCATTTATTCAATGATACAGGAGTGTTTTCAGTCAACCAACACTTTTCTTGGTCACTTATAATCATTCAAGGGTTGTTGCCAGACACAAGGGATCAGAAATAAACAATGAGGCCTGAATGTGATAACTGCTATTATAGAGGATGTTTGGGGGCATAAGATAAGAGCCTAGTAATGTCCATGGGATGGGTCAGGAAATATATCCAAACAGCAAGGGGGCTTGAATTTACTCGTAGAACTATAGTACTGAGAGAGGACAGAGGGAAAGGGATGGAGAGGGGATACAGGCATTGGAGAGAAGCTGTGGATTTGAGGTGAGGTATCCTACAGATGAGTGAGAGAGAAGTCTGAAAAATTAGTAGCAGACCACAATTTGTATGACATACTCAAAAGTTTGAATTTATTCTGAAATCAGTAAGAAAGCAATGAAGAATTTTAGAGCAAGGGAGTAACATCAGATTATTATGTCAGAAAAATATCTAAGCCTAAGATTTTGGAGAATGAGTTGGAATGGAGAAAACTAAAAGCAGGGAGACAAATAGGAGACCATCACATTTTTTTTTCTCTCACAAATTGAATATGTGAATGTGCTAAGGAAAGTATTATTCAATTACCATGCATTTATGCCTTTTAATAATTATCTTTAAATTATCTTAAAATTCTTTCAGTTAATGATAGTAATCAATCAAAAGTCATAAAATTATTTCCAGTTAATTGACAAAGGACATTTTGTTTTCTGTTTAGGGTTGTAATGACATTTTTTAATGGATGTGTCCCATAGGGACCCAGACATTTTCATCTATATTTTATGACACTTCCTTATAGTACTGTTTATTCATGCAATGTTTCTAGTTATTTATGGGCTAATTTTTTTCTTGATTTAACAAATCTAATAGAATTGCAACTTTACCAACGAGGAAGGAGAAATCTGAAAATAGTTATTATTTGTCTGCTATATGTTCATATATTCTTAAATGATTAAAGAGTTAAATAGTAAATGTTTTCTTAACTGAAATGAATTATACAACATACAAATTGAACAAATAATTTTTTCTTGCAAATACTGAACTTTGCACTTTTTAAAAATATGCCAAAAAATTACTCATAAATGTCGATAACCTCTGTCATTTACACTTTTTCAATTTCATGTGCCTTCTTCTCAAAGAAAGAAATTTACTTAGTTTAGTTTTCTACTACATTTTACCACAGTGTTATTTTTAATTCATCTATGTGCTACCGTGTTTCCCCGAAAATAAGACATCCTCCAAAAATAAGACCTACTTATAGGATTTCTTCTGAGTGAAATATAAGGCATCCCCCCAAAAATAAGGCCCCCCCCCTAGACTAAACATGAGAGATTTGGTCCACTGATTCTGAAAGAAATGGAATCACAAGAAATTCACCTGGAAATTCAGGAATTGGATTGTTATAATGATGTTCCAGAAGATGATGACATGATTGTCATTGAATAAATGAGTAAATTCTTGATACTGTAGGATTCGCAGTTTGTCTGGTTTGTGTTGACAACTACCGTACTTCCGTACTGTATACAGGTAATAAATTTCCTTTATTTTCATTTAACAATAAATGTGTACCATAGTCTTCTTCATGGAAAAATAAGACATCCCCTGAAAATAAGACCTAGTGCATCTTTTGGAGCAAAAATTAATATAAGACACTGTCTTATTTTTGGGGAAACAGGGTATATCACAGTAATGCCATTTAAGAAATTTAAAAATCACTTAAATAGTCCTATTACTCATTATGGAAAAACTAGTGGCCCAGTGCATGAAATATCATGCACTAGAGGAGGGGTCCCTAAGCCTGCCTACTCCTCTCACAGTCCAGGAACTCTCAGGGGTGGAAGGGGACTTGATGATCAGAGGAAGGTGAGCCTCATCACACCTCTGCTGCTGCAACTGCCGGCAGTGCAAGTCTCAGCCAGCCCTGGTTATCTGAGCCTCAAGTGGCCCTGGGGGGGCTGGACAGCCGACATCTGAGGTTTGCCTGCACCTTGGGCATTAGCTGGGCAGCCACCATCCAAGGCTTGCCTGTGCCTCGAGCCGGCCCTGGGCAGTTAGGGGCTGAGGGGACTGTGGGACTCTGGAAGCAGGCACATGAAGTGGTTGGGCACCTTTCTCTCTGGTGGGGCTGAGGGGACTAGGTGCCGCCATCTTGTGGCTGTGGGTGCCACCATCTTTGAGGGCGGGGCAGTCAATTAGCATATTTCCTCCTTATTGGCTGTGGGTGCTATCATCTTTGTGCTGATGTGAGGATCAATTAGCATATTCCCTCTTAATTAGATAGGTTAAGTGGATAATAAGTTTATTATTTTATTACATTAAGACATGTGATTATCAATCTCTTGCATTTGAATTTTAATATATTTAGTCATTTAATCCATGTAATATTTCCAATGTTGGGCATTACAAATCTTCAACAAAAAAAAGGAATGGAAGAACTTTAGGAAATTATTTTAACTCATAAATATGGTACCTGCTTTGAAGATTTGAAAATTATCTTCTACTAAGACAATCTATTGCTCTGAGTATATGTTGAACATCACTGTTTTTACAAGCCTCTTTCTAGAATGAAGGATCTAATTTTACTGTTATCTTTTTTGTTGTCTTCTTTTTCTCTTCTTTCTCTTTCTTTCCTCTGTGAATGTGGAGGGGAGGTATAGTGATCACCTAACCTTAATGAGATTTTAAGACAAAAACCAAACAAATAGAAAACTCCATAGAATATAATGGAATTTATTATAGGGTAATTTACTTACTTACAGGGACGTAGCGGAGTGGACAAAGGACCCCAGGAGTTTCATGCTGCTAGACAATAAATGTGTTACAATAAATGTTCTCTAGAAGTGCTGAATTCTAAAGATTGACAAGACAAAGGAAGCAGTATGAGTGGGACCATACCTCCTGGTGGTGTTGTGGATCATTTACTGACTTTAACATCAGTGTGATAGTCTCTCAGCTGTTATGTCCTTCTGTCCATTACTGATAGGAATCTTTATGGTTACATTGTGTAGGCTTACAGAACACAGCTTGTAATCATTAATTACAAGCCCGTGTGTCCTGGCCAGGTCTGGTCTTAACCAACGTTAAATCAAGGATAGAGAAAATGCAGCTTACAAAGATGGATCCAGTTTTTCACACCAGTAACCTATGCATCCTCCTCCTCCTTTTATTGCATTCTAATTTAGGACTGAGTTTCAAATTGGCATTGTTTTTATTAGACGTTAGCATTATTGAAAAAATACAATTCTCTGAAATGCTAGGCTTGGGGTAAGATTGATTTAAACTTGATAATCAGGAGGCTTATTTATTCTGAGAATGGAAACCAAGAGACTCAGCATTTGATGGCTATTTACATTTTAAACAGCTCTAATACTATTTTAAGGAAGGAGAGGCTGCCATCTTGTGTTTGCTGTGTTCATTGCAGCACAAAAGGAGGCCCATTCAAAGTCTAGTCCTGTTGGACTTAAATTATGTCTGTTATTCTAACCAATCGCATAAAATATTGAAATGCTTATCAGTGACCTGGCTCTGAAAAAATATACAAAAATAAAATATAACATTTGGGACATGTGATTTTTTTTCCTACATGAGAAAATATTATATAAGCCACCTAATTATTCTTTTTAAGAAATTTAATTTTAGGGTACAGAAATAAACAATTAATATTCTAAATTTTTTGAAGCAAGGAATTAACAGTAATAAATAATTAGTAATGTTTACAAATAAATTCTGAAGTTAATGCTACCTGATGAAATGAATGTTGAAAAATTGCTCTTGAAAATGACATTAATAAAAAAAGGCTGGGTTTTATTTTAGGGCTAGCACCTCCTATTTTCTTCTCCCATATTTACCTGCCTATTTTAATTTCATTATTACTGTAAAAAAATGTTTCATGAGGGTCATGTTCCAGCTAATGACAATAAAGCACAGGAAAATGCCTGAGAACAAGTGTGCAGTAGTGATGCCTTAACTTTGAATTTGATAAGTGTTAGTGCCATCTTGTGGTTGAATGTAATATTGCAACAAATAAACAGGCACATGAATTTATTGTTTTAGGGTTTTTGTTCGTTTGTGTTTTGTTTTTGTACCAACAAACTAAAATTGTTGGTATAATATATTTATTAGAGATTAACCACATGTTAATTGCTTGGATTTATTGGGTGGGTTATTGTAATAAAATTCCTTGATTTCATTGGGAAATGTATTACAATAAAAGAACCTCCAAAAACATGTGGAACTTTCTTATCTACAAAAGATAATAAGGCAGCATTTCCTAAAGAGAGACAGGGGATTCTTAATCTTGCAATATGAGCTTAAGAAAAGTAGGTCAGCCGAAACCGGTTTGGCTCAGCGGTAGAGCGTCGGTCTGCGGAATGAAAGGTCCTGGGTTCGATTCCGGTCAAGGGCATGTACGTTGGTTGCAGGCAAATCCCCGGTAGGGGGTGTGCAAGAGGCAGTTGGTCGATGCTTCTCATCAATGTTTCTAGCTCTCTATCTCTCTCCCTTCCTCTCTGTAAAAAAATCAATAATATATATATATATATATATATATATATATATATATATATATATTTTTTTTTTTTTTTTTTTTTTTAAAGAAAAAAATAAAAGTAGGTCAAAAAAGTCTGATAAATGTTGCATGTCATGTCCCCATCTTGGAGAGTCCATTTACTTATTTAAAGGCCATAAGGGGTTAATTTCCAAAATATATAAAAGAACATACACAGGATGAAAACAATCCAATTAAAAATGGATTGAGAGATAACACACACTGGAATAAAACTGCTAAAATAAAAAGAAAGTGGGCAGAGGACCTGAATAGACACTTCTCCAAAGAGGACATGCAGCTGGCCAACAGACATATGAAAAGATGCTCAGCATCACCAATCATCAGAGAGATGTGAAATAAAACCACTCACACCTGTCAGAATGGCTACTATCAACAAATCAACATATGACAAGTGTTGGTAAGGATAGAGAAAAGGGAACCCTCATACACTGCTGGTGGGAATGCAGGCCAGTATAGCCACTGTGGAAAACAGTATGGAGTTCCTTCAAAACACTAAAAATGGAGCTGCCTTTTGACTAGTCCCACTTCTGGGAATATATTCTAATAATCCCAAAACAGCAATCAGAAAGTATATATTCACCCCTATGTTCAGAGCAGTGTTATTTATAATAACTAAGGTCAGGAAACAACCCAAGCGCCCATCAGTAGGTGAGTGGATAAAAAAGATGTGGTACAATTACACAGTGTAATACTATGCAGCCATAAAAAAGAAAAGACCTCTTACTTTTTGCGACAGCATGGATGGACCTGGAGATTATCATGCTGAGTGAAATAAGCCAGTTGGAGAAAAACAAAGGCCATATGATCTCACTTATATGTGGAATCTAATGAACAAAATAAACTGACAAACAAAATAGAACCAGAGGTATGAATACATGAAACAAACTGTGCAGAGGTGGGGGAAGGATGAGGGTACTGGATGGAGGAAGATGAAGAGATTAGCCAAAGAAAATATCTGCATAGCCCATGGACACAGACAACAGTGTGGTGAAGGCCAGAGGAAGGAGGGGCAGGAACTGGATGTAGGTGGGTAAAGAGGGGAAAAAGGGGGATATCTGTAATAGTGTCAACAATACATTTTCTTTAAAGGCTATAGGAAACAATCCACTTAATTTTGTTTTAAACCAGCGTTTATAAATACGCTTGACCACAGAACTCTTTTTTTCCCCTTAATGCTAATAATACCTATTCATGTTATTCAATAATAAATTGCTGAAATAAGTTTGGAAAATCACTTTCAAACATAGAAGATTACATGCAAAATTTTTACTCATTCTCAATGAAACAATGTCTTCCAATTCTGTAAGCTGTAATCATAAGCTGAGGGTTTTGAACTATTAAGGACTCTAAGTCACTAAAGGTCCCCTAAGTTAATAACTTGAAAACAATTAGAATATTTTAAAGAAACATGACTATGAAAAATATTAAATTTTAATGATAGTCCCAGAGGGCAGATCAATGGTTGCAAAGAGAAGTATAGCACATTTTATTCTATGGAGTCAAAACAAAGTGAGGGAAGTCAGGTGATATTGGCTCCCATGAGTGTGCAAATGACTCTGTCACTCCTGTAGTTCTGACTATGAAATTTGCTAACATATTTACTATCTCCAATCCAGATCATCCTGTGGCCAAATATGCAAGTTAATAAAATATATTTAACTTTTTTTCAGAGTCCTAAAAACAGCCTTTCCCTTTCAATTATACCAATCCTTGAGATCTTTGTGCCTGTCACAGGCTAAAATATCTATCCCTAATCCTTAACTTAATGCTTAGACCTACTCTTGTTAGCTGGATTGTTTTTTCTTCAGGCTATGGGATATTTACTGCCTCAAATGGTCAAATGGCATCATGGATATAATGAGAAGTTCTGATTCTGTACTAAGTACTGAAGATTTTATAAAAGTGACCCCAAAGACTCCGGTATTATATTTTAGCAGGTAGTAGCAGTATGTCAATGCTTTTCAAAATGAAAGACAATAAATGGTCTAGGCCATGACTGAGAAAATACAAATGGGTACATGGGTTTTAATAACCCTCAATATATGTTTTACAACACTCTCAATTCCCAGTTCCTCAGCCCCAAGTTGGGAACTGCTGTTAATAATAGTCATTTTAAGTACTGAACATTTTTATTGCATTGAGTTCCCTAACGAATACATTAAAACAGGTTACGGTGATATACCCTGCATTTACATTTATAAATAGTTTTTCAAGTTTGTACCATAATGATAAAATCAAACTACCCAAGTGGGAATTTCATGTTGGAAATTGGGGTCATTATTTCATTAGGCTCAGGCCTACTAGTAGATGCATTAAAAATAAGGTATTACATTTATTTGAGGAATGTGGAGAGTTTTGAGAGGGCCTCTGAGAGATTCAATAAGAAAAACCAAATCCTATAATGCACCTTATGCCAACCATAGATATTTATGTGTCATTGAGATTAGTGGAGGGTAAAGGAGGGCTATTAATAGTGAGTTTAAGGAGATCAGTATCATAATTGTAATGCCAATATTCATATGGTGCTTTTCAGTTTTCATAGGCCCACTCATATTTTCCTTTAAATTATATAAACATAGTTATCAATTATAACTTCAGCTTGGGGAGAAAACTGAAAAATCAAACAAAGTTTTATTATAAGTGCCTCGAATAGAGAGTTATTTCCTGAAGATGAAGGTTGTCACACACTGGAATGATTTACTTGGGGTCAGCAATGATACACCTTCTCTAGGAATTCTTAATAAGGACATAGACTCATTAGACCAAGACTGGTCTCATTCATCAGTCAAAATGGGAAATGGTATAATATCTGTGTAAGTCCTATGTAAAGGCCCTTCTCTCTTGCAGGTGTAGTAGAAAAGACACATGCATTAGAGTCAAATAGTCTTGGTTGCAATCCTACTTGACAGCTCTGATTTTCTTTATTATTTTGGGAGCTTAGGAGATGCTAAGGAATAATCTCCAGAGCACTTCATAAACATGTGTTCCCTTCTCCCTGATTCCTTCCTCTGAGACTGTCATTCCTTCCTAACATTCTAAAGCGGAAACTTCTGAGCAAAAGAGAATATGGAACCATGGACTAAATTGAAGCCAAATTTGAGACTCATCTTTTCCTAATTAAACTAGTATAAAATTTTAGCAGCATCTGTAAGTCTAAAACTCCTTAAAGCAGCCAAGATTATGGATCATCCTTTTTAGAGTGAACCTGATGATACCAAGAGAAATGCCAGATTAATCACTATCATTTATAACATGAATTACATTTACTTAAGCAGTATGCAATAGATTTTAATTTTTTTTAATTTTTTAAAATATATTTTATTGATTTTTTACAGAGAGAAATGGAGAGAGATAGAGAGCTAGAAACATCGATGAGAGAGAAACATCGACCAGCTGCCTCTTGCACACCCTGTATGGGGATGTGCCTGCAACCAATGTACATGCCCCTGACTGGAATCGAACCTGGGACCTTTCAGTCCGCAGACCGAGGCTCTACCACTGAGCCAAACTGCCTTCGGCTACAGTAGATTTTTTAAAAATATCAGAACAGGGTTACAATATTGAGTACAGGAGGTTGATAATAATAATTATTATTATAATAAATACTTTGCTGTCACTTTAATATTTCAGGAAAAATTTAGGAAAATACTCTTAACCCTTATTTTCCAGGTGCTAAGCTTTGTTTTTTATTCCTTGAGATACTTGCTGGTGAGTAGATGAGCTATTCTCTTGCCTCCATAGAAAGGCATAATTAACTTGGATCAATCTGCTTTTCTTTAACAGGGACAAGTGACCCATATGTGAAGTTTAAAATTGGAGGGAAAGAAGTTTTTAGAAGTAAAATAATACACAAGAACCTCAATCCTGTGTGGGAGGAGAGAGCGTGCATTCTTGTGGATCATCTCAGAGAGCCATTGTATGTGAAGGTGAGCCATTTTTTGTTTCTTTGTTTGTTGTTCACTAATGCAATTTGACATAAAAATCCCTGTTTAATGGCTTTTTGTCCTGTCTTTCTGTCTGATAAAAATTTCCACCAGAGATATAGGCTGCTGTGCACAATTCAAGTCTGTGGATGATGTGATAAAAATGAGATTGAGGGGAAGGGGAGGGATGGGAGCATGATAGTACTATTGCCAGTCACTCATTGAGGAGGATTATGAAGTCCGCTTCTTCCTACTTTGTGTGGTTGACTGGTTTAGTGCACTTTGGGAACATATGCAAACAAGAGTCCATGTAAGCTAGCAACAAGGAAAGCTTACACAGAACCAGCCTTTCTGATTAAGAATGATATCAGGACCTCTATCAGTCCTGAGTACAAATCAAACACTTTACTTGGAAAACAAGGAAGGTAAAGATAATGGGGGAGAAATACTAATATTCCTGTCTCTATTATATTGTCAAAGATGAAAAAAAAAAAAAAAAAGTCTGTTCTCTGGCTGAATATAGTTTTTTAAAGGAGGATAACCTTAGGAAAGGGTTACAACCCTAATTCCTTGTTTTATTTTCATACTTGACTTTCCTTTAATTCATATTTTCTAGGTACATATATTCATTTTGGCTCCTATGTTCCGAGGACCTGTTCAGGGACTAAACCTTTTTCTGTCTTTCTACCACACGCCTCATCCTTTTCTCTAAATTGTCACAACTGGTACATGAGCCAGAAATCTCATATCATCGCTCTTTCAGCAGTTCTGGACATCCTCCTTTCCCCCAGCTCTTCATTTGTATTGCTCCCAGTTGTTTCGCTTCTCCACATAAAGAAAAAAAGTAGTCAAGGTTTTATTAAATTCATAGCACGACAACTTATAAGATCAATGGATAGAGAATTTCCTAAGTCTACAGTTGATAAGTTTCTAGAATTCATTTTGGGGAGAACAGACCTATTTCACATAAGAAATAGTCTCAAGTAGATATTAGCTAAAGAAAATCAAACAGAATTAGTGAGCTGAACTTTAATATATACTATATGGTGGCATAAAAAATATTGCGAGAGTATCCATCACCAACTCCTCCCACCAAATAGATGATCTTCAGGGTCAGAGATGTTTCTCCCTTGCCCCACTCTTCTAGAAGGAAAGAAATGTCTACATGAGAAAAAAAAAAAAAAAAGAAAAAAAGAAAAGAAAAGAAAAGAAATACCTTCATAATAAAGTGCTGAGATCAGAGATGAAAAAATAATTTAAGAGAGATAAGTGGGATGTAAAGGAAATTTTCTTTCTGGGGAGGTTTAGAAGAGATGAGTTAGAACAGCTATAATCATGAAGAAAATTGGCTGAAAAAGAAATCAGGGGTGAATAAGGACAGCACTGAGATAGCTGGATCTCATTTAATGTCCCTAAGAGAAAAATCGGGAAGAAAAGGAGTAACTTTTATTTACCTATGTTGTGGATCTGTTTCTTTAATGGGATACTACACTATGACAGGCAGATCACCAGTCTTTACAAGCATTACAAATGAACTTATCAAAATTACAGTAGATATTGGTTGAGTTCTTTCACTTTTCTCAAACCTCAGAGGGAAGATAGGGGAGGGTGGGGGTAAGGGGAAGACATCAACTAAAGGACCTGTATGCATGCATATAAACCTAACCAATGGCCACAGACAACAGGGGGGTGAGGGCATGAGTGTGTGTGGTCAGGGGTGGTAGGTAATGGGGGAATAAGGACACATATATAACACCTTATTCAATAAAGAAATTAAAAAAAAAGAATGAGTATTAATTTATGTAAAAATCCAAATGTCAAAACGCTAATTTCAAAAGAAATCTCCTAATTGGGTAAAAAAAAATTAAAAAAAAAAAAAAAGATGGGGAAAAAATGGTGTGAGAGAGCAAGAATGTACACACAGATACACTTGTCCTGTCAATGGAGACAGTGACACTGTGTGCAGGTGAATGACACGCTGTGAGCACAGAGGCTGAGAGGGAGCACCCGAGGGTTGCTTTTCTTTGTCTATACTTGGAGTTCTCCGTGTACAACTTATGGCCACGGCTTCACCTCTACCATACAGAAGGTACACAGTGGATAGTAAAACTTTTTAAGTTAAACAGGATTCACACTGGCCTCTCAAATACTAGCACACATACAAAATGATCATATTTTATTTTATCTATTATCTTATGCTTTTTAACATGCTTTGATATTTTTACTTTGATTTTTATATTCTGTTAATTGCAAAGAGCTTCTTTTGAGAAAAAAAATCTCTAAATTTTTGCTTTATTTTTTGTTTCATTTTATTCACTTTTTGCCTAACCTTGGACACACAAGAATCTAAATAAAATGCATTGGTAGAAATGATATTTGAAGTCAGTAGAATTTCATGGAAATTGCACCGTTTTCATGGTCTCCACGCAGCCTTGTGCTGTTGACTGGCTTGATTTTAATATGATGTCCACAGCCTCCATGAGGGGAGATGAATCTTGCCTGAAAGATTTCTTAGGGACCAACCAATTCTGTGGTGACAGGGAATATGAAAATGTACCCATGAACTGAATGGCTATAAAATATTAAGTGCACTACTTTCCCATATCTACTCAGAGGTAAAAGAATCCATGTCTACCCTGGGGTCTGATTTCTGTGGATGGAAAGCCCACCAAGGGAAATACTAGTAACACAGGTTACAAAATCACATTAAAGTTTCAGTGCTTGTACTGAAACTTCCTAGTATAAACAGATTTTTTTTTTTTTTTTAAATCTGGTACTGGATTTCTGCACAAAATAAATAAGATTTTACTTTGCATTTAGTTTGAATGGAAGGAAAATATTCCTTCCATTCTGAATACCTTCACAGTAAGGGCAGGAGGTGTAAACTAGTCTGGAGGAAGGGACTGGAAAATCATTTATAATAAGGTAGGAGTAGAAGTAGGGAGTTAAAATGTGGTACTTCTAACTGAGACAGGAGCCTCTGGAGCCTGCTCTGTATCCTCAGCGATCCTCTGGCACATCATTAAACAATGGGGTAAACTCAGCATCCATTTCCACTGAATTGAATAAAAATTCTCCATCGTCATTTCCCTGTCTGTTATCTAAGGTACACAGTGGAAACCCAGAGTTTTAATGGGAGAGACAGAAATACTACAAAGAGGAAATGTTTGCATAAATTGTTGCTTGTTTGGCCTAATAATGAGCCTGAAACCCGGGTATTAAATTTAAGTGCTCTCTGGAATAATAGAAAAAATTTGATACTTAGGAAAACAGTTCCATCAGGGGCTATATGACTGTTTCTTAGATTGTCATTTTAACAAAAGTGGAGTTCCTTAAATAATGCATGTCTGTTTAAGCTTAAGATATACGATTGAAAAGGTACTATATGCTTGGTTCAATTAAAGGACTACCTTACTGTCTTATGTAAAATTATTCCTCAGTAGCTTTTAAGGACCCTGAAAGGATGTCATATGCCAATAATCTCCCACCCTAGCTGAACATAAGATTATCCAGAAAGCTTTAAAGAATCTAGATGTTCAAGTCTCTTCACTAACGATTCTGATTCAGGACCTTGGAGATGGAGTCCATGTTTCTATGTTTAAAAACACACACAATAGTTTATTTTGATGCACTGCTTAGGTAGGGACTCACATATGTACACATTTATTTATTTATTTATTTATTTATTGAATATATTTTATTGATTTTTTTACAGAGAGGAAGGGAGAGAGAGAGAGTTAGAAACATCAATGAGAGATAATCAACATCGATCAGCTGCCTCTTGCACACCCCCTACTGGGGATGTGCCTGCAACCAAGGTACATGCCCTTGACAGGAATAGAACCTGAGACCTTTCAGTCCGCAGGCCAACGCTCTATCCACTGAGCCAAACCAGTTTCGGCACATTTCTAGACATTTAAATGGAAACAACTGAATACTTGGAATGGAAATATGTTTGCAGCCACAAACCCACGGAGAACCCAGAAAAAATTATTCTGAAGTTAGACAATGTTGGTATTATCTTAGATGCGTGTTTTTGTTTGTTTGCCATTTTGTTTTGTTTTGCATGATTCAAAAACCCATCCTAAATGCATAAATCAATAATCTCCACTATTTTATATTTTAAAAATCTATAGGAAAACAAACCAAAAAAACAAACAAAAAACATGATTGCACATGCTTTTGTGTTATGGGCAAAGAACATGTGAGATTATTGAGTCTTGGGATAGAATCTAGAGTCACATCATAGCTGCAATTTACTGAGCATGGTGTTAAGTGCCTGAGCTATTGTATCCCATGTATCCTGATAATAATCCTACAAGGAAGTAACTGCTATCATCTTCTTTTTATTATTTTTAAAATTTTATTAAGTTCATTGGAGTGATATTGGTTAATAAAATTACATAGGTTTTAAGTGAACAATTTAATACACAATTCATATATTGCTTTGTGTGTTCACCACCCAAAGCCAAATCTCCTTCCTGTTAGGGTCAGGCAGGTGACACTGGCTGTGAAAGAATTCACAACTAAAAGAAGAGATACAGAGAGGATGTTTATTTTACTTTCCACTTATCAATACAGGACAAGAAACAAAAAGCAGCTTCCCCTTTTAAAGGGTAATGGCTGCTGTTGGTAGGTGACAAGTAGGGGAGGAGGATTTGGGCTGAAGTGAAGTTTGTTTTTCAGGAGACAGTCTGGACAGATGTCCTTGGAAGGTGTCTTATCAGTATTTTTCCCAAACCAGAAAACATGCTTAGAGCAAAAGTTGGGAAGCGTTCCAAAGAGGCCTGTTTGAAGGGAGGGAGTGAGGGAATTTTCTACAGCTAGAGACTCCTTGGTGCAAATTATCCCTGAGTTGCAAACACAGCAGGGAGGAGGGGTATGCAAGAAGGTAGCCTTGAGGGTAGCTTATCTTGTCTTGCAGTTTGAATGGAGGGGCTGTTTGAATCAGAGGAGCTAACAATCTTGGGGTCTAATACCAAGTGCTTCTCATAAATTGTGGAAGGCTCCAGCAAAGGAAAAGAAAGGCCTTTTTTTTTTCTGTCCTTACACTTCTGTCACCATATATTTGACCCTCTTTATTATTTTATACTTTCCTTCAAACCCCCCCTCCCCTTTGTCTCTGGTAACCACCATACTGTTGTCTGTCTGTCTCATTTTCTTTTTATAGGTAAATGAGACCTAGAGAGATGAAGATTGCTATGTCCACTCAGCAATAAAGCAACATAGCTTCTATTTTTCACTAAAAATGATTAACTGCAATGGCCACAGTTAGGTTTTATTTTGTTTCATTTCTTTGTTTTGCAATGTGAGTTTTATTCTTTAGAGTTTAATTATTCTTTTATAGTGAAATGACTTGAGAAGAATCTTATATCTTGGGTCATATTGTATGATCTGGATACCTTCCCACTTTCTATTCCCATTAAGCCTTCTTGCTTCATTCTACTGCCAGCTTCTCTTATACAACTAGCAGTTCCCATTATCCCCCTACGCTGAGATAGTTTTCTCCATGGCACTTATGACTACCTAACATGCATTTGTTTATTGTCTGCATCTTTTCCTTATATGGAAGAACCAAGAAATCAAAGACTGTTTAACTGCTATATTTTCAGTTCCTAGAACAGTACTTGGCAAATGGTAGGTGCTCACCAAATATTTTTTTTTCACATAAATGAATGAATAAAAGTATGAGTCATTCAAACTGTCAAGTTAAAACTCCCCAAAGCCATAATTACCTAGGAATATTTCAGTCATTTGAGCTAACAAGTCACCATTCAGGCTGATGCTGGGGGAGTTGTTTTCTGTTATTTGCATAAAAAAGCATTTTAACTGATGCACAATCTAATTCAGTTTTTATTGGGAGACAATTGAATCAGAAGCTAAACAAATGCATTTATTAGAATATGTGTTCTTTTAAACTCATTTGAGAATGAAGAGAGGTGTTACTGAGCAGCCAAGAGATTTCTACCTAAATTTACCTATTATTTCCAACACAATGGATTGGAGGGTTCGTGCAAGCCAAGATCCCATTTAATTGTTCACATTTGAATTCCCAGAACTTCACCCAGAGTGAGTGCCCAAGTTATGTTTGTTAAATTTCTGAAATTCAGTATAACAATATTTGAATCTGACTCCTTTCAATCTTAGGATTTAGGAGACAGTAACATATTCTTTTTAAGTTTTGGATTCATTATCTTCAAAATGGAAACAACACTTTGTTTACTGAGTTGTGTAAGAATTAAATTTTAAAATCTATGTAATGCATTTAACACAGTGCCTAAAATATAGTGAATATGGGAAGGGGGGGGGGGGAATCCATCAGAGTTAGCTGTGCATATTGTGTGGTAGAAAAATCTTTTCCTTTTATCTCTTTTCTATGCTCTGTATTTCTGAAGCTCCACCTAAAGCGATGACAAATAGTTTATAGAACTCGAACCAAGTAGCCTAGCTTATAATTTCATAACTAATGAATGCTGATGTTTCCATTTGGTCCCGCGTTTATGCTTTTACTGATTAATAGGAATTGAGAACTAAAGTAAACATCTAGCATTAAGATAGTGGGAAAGATTCTCACCATGAGTAAACAGAGTTTAAATGTTGAATCACCCAGTTGGGTTGTCTACCCTTGATCTATTCACTGGCTTCACAGCTCTTCACTTCACATGGACGGGTGTACCCTAGGTGTTCTCACTGATTATATTTCACTGTAGTCTCCCCAAGATTTTAAGCCTTAGGATAATACAATGAAAAGAGATTGTACTAGAGAAATGTCTCTAATTTTTCATGTAAATTTTATGTTCTAAAGTACTGTACTGCAGTCACTTGCAAATACTGAGGTGGCAGTTGCATAGATGTGCAATATATTCATGTGATATGCCACTGAGTGATGACTAAAGCTCAGATGTGTAATTGATCAAGGAGAGTATTTATTGCAGGAGTGCTGTGCTGTCTACAACAAATGCATTCCTGAAAGATTGTAGATAAATCAAATGACTGTAAATTGAATAATTTAAGAGGCATTAGGGGAACTTGTTACTTAAATAAATCCCCTTATGACTCCTCAAATTTAAGAATCCTTTTATAATGCAAAGTGCTTACCTTATTGTTTTAATATTGATTTTTTTCACGTTAAGTTTGTTTACACTGAAGTACACCTGCACTAGAGAAAAAGCAGTAACTGATTGAGGCTGCTGTGGATACTGTTACCTCTGCTTCCAGCTTTCAAACTTGTGCCAAGAATTGGGCACAGGAGCACTGGGCTATGGATTCTCACATCCTGGAGAGTCCAGTGGCCTGGGAGAACTTACCTGTTTACAGTTATATACCCCAGTATACGAGTATACGATTTTCTGTTTCAAAAGGTCAAGAAACCCAGCTCAAACTTCATCTAGTAGCAATTTTTTTCATCTTAAAAATTTCCTTGACCTCCACTGTTATTTTTTTTTCTTTTCAGTTTCTGTTCTTTTCTTTACAACACTTATCAAAATGTGTAATTACCTATGCACTTCCTTATTTAATATGTGTTTCCCCTTCACTAAGCTGTAAACACTGACAATGTCAGTATTGCTCTCCACTGTTTTCTCAATGCCTAGCATAAGTCTAACACATGATAAGTACTTAATCTATCTTGACTGAGGGAATGAATAAGAAAAACTTAATAAATAGATAGAAATTAGCCAAGTCCCATTTACTTAAGAGAGTTTTTTACAAGGGGCGCTCACTGGTCTAGCTCTGAGCTCTCTCCAATCTCCTTCCACTCTCCATCTTTCTCAATCTGTTTCAACCACAATAATTATCCTTGAATATGCTAACTGCTTACTGTTTCCTCCACTTAGTGTGCTCTCTCCTTACTAAATATTGGGTCGGCAACTAAGTAATTGCGGATTTTTTAAAGAAAATCAAAGACAATTTTTTCATGGAACTAAATAACTTTATTCTGTAATGTATTGCCCATTTTGATCAATGACCTTTTGCCATCTTTCAGGCAGCATCATAATCCCACGTTCAAAAAACTTCTGGTTTTTATTAGCAAAAAACTGAATCAGGTACGATTTGACATCATCATCATTATTGAAATTTTTACCATTCAAGGAGTTTTGTAAAGATCGAAACAAAAAGTAATCAGATGGTGCAAGGTCAGGACTATATGGTGGATGTGGCAAAACATCCCAACCAAGCTCCATTAATTTTTGCCGAGTGACCAAAGATGTGTGTGGCCTTGCATTGTCATGATGGAATACAACACCTTTTCGATTTGTCAATTCGGGCCGCTTTTCTTCAACTGCATTGTTTAATTTCGTTAGTTGTTCAATGTAGACATCAGAATTGGTCATTCGGTTGGGTGGTAAGAGTTCAAAGTAGACAATTCCTTTGTAATCCCACCAAACTGATAACAAAACCTTCTTTTGATGAATATCAGCTTTTGATGTTGTTTGAGTTGGTTCACCTGGCCTGCTCCACGATTTTTTCCACTTGATATTGTTGTAAACAACCCATTTTTCATCGCCAGTTATCAGTCGTTTTAAAAATGGATCATTTTCATTACGTTTCTTTAGCAAATTGCAGCTGCTAATGCGTTGCGTTAACTGTGATTCTTTCAGTTCGTGAGGAACCCATGTATCGAGTTTTTGAACACAGCCAAGTTGTTTTAAGTGATTTTCAATGCATGTATGTGATACATGAAGCTTCTCTGCAATCTCACATGTTGTACTGTGACAGTCCGAATTGATTATTGCTTTGATTAGGGCGTCATCATCTTCAACTGGACGACCAGAGCGTTTTTCATCTTTGAGTGAAAAATCACCAGAACGAAATTTGGCAAACCAATTTTGACACTGCCGTTCTTTTAAGGCTTCGTCACCATAAACAGCACATAACTTTTTATGAGCTTGCAATGCGTTTTTCCCTTTGCAGAAATAAAAAAGCAAAATATGACGAAAATGTTCCTTTTGATTTTCCATTTTTCAACGAACGCCAAACGAAAACTACAAAACAGATCAAAAAACTTTTTTTACTGATTAACAGCTGAATAGCCAACTATCAAATAACAAAATGTGCTTTACATTTGTACTACGTCTGCAAACCTAAAAATTCAACTGAAGCCATATATGTGTGAAACCCGCAATTACTTAGCTGCCGACCCAATAGGTTAATCTTTCTCAGCACTGGGGCTCTGCGGTGGGCATTTTCTGTTTTCCGCATCCTGCACGGAAAAACGACAGTTTCCTGAGTGGAAGAGCTGGGGATTAAGAAATTAGAGAAAGAAAGAGACAACAGGCAGAAATAGATTCATAAAGCTGGGCGCTAGGTGGGCGCCATCTCTCTGATGGAGAGACAGTCACACTTACCACAGACAACACAGCATATTTATTGGTTTCCAAAGGGAAGTTTAAGGTCAAAAGGAGTTTCAGGTGTGCCCAGATCCTATTCAGCAAGATCTGGGTAAGCTCCTCATTTTTTGGTACAAGATTTAGCATATCAAGATCTGGGTAAGTCAAGGTCCTGTTTGTTCCTCATTCGAAGCACATGGATAAAGATAAGAAATCAGTACTGATAACAGGATTCTGCCAGTGCCCCCGGGCTCAGCTGATAAGAATTAAAAGAGTCCATGTGCCTTCTCAGGCGGCTCTCTACAGGTCTCCACAGGAACACACTTCCTCCAAGGAGCTTTTCTGAACTCCCTATCTAAAACTACAGCTCCCAACACGCCCCTTAGATTTTTTTCTCCATAGTGTCCATCACTAATCTGTACATGTCTATTTGGGTATTGACTGTTTCACCTCTATACATAGGGAAGTCAGGGACAGTGCCTGTCTCATTCACTGTAGGGAATAAGAACCATGAAAAGCACAGAGAAGATACTAGATAATTTGTTTTGACAGAAATGTTCTCTCTTTTCTTGTCCTTTCCAGTGTTAGTCATGTTAACATTATCCCCCAGTCATTGCTTGTGATAATAAACTTAATTTAACTTAACGTTAATATAACATTACAAAATGTTTTGCTTTTTACAACAAATGAGCTTATAATATCTCAATTTTCACATGTTTGTATGCTTAAATGATATTGTCCTATTATATCATAGAATTTATCTACAATGCTCTGAGGCATATGAAGAACTTGGAATCATATTCTCATCATCTTTAGCTCAGTTTGGAAGACATCTTTGTAGAATTTCTTACAAACTCACTCCAATATTTTATAATCAAGATGCTTTCATTTAAAGCCTATTTTGGAATTTTTATAATAATGTCTTCTTTTTGGCTTCTTAGGTATTTGACTATGATTTTGGACTACAGGATGATTTTATGGGCTCAGCCTTTCTGGATCTCACACAGTTGGAGTTGAACAGGTGATCTTTGAACTGTCATAATATCACTACACCTTGTTAGAAAGCTGGGCTAGTGTAATAAACAATGTCAGCAGATCTGGGTTCTAGTCACTGTTCAGTCATGTGTGGTTGTGAGCCCTCATGCAAGGCAGACTTTCTTAAGCACATATTTTTCATCAACCCAATGGAAATAAAAACACCTTCCCTATCTTACTCAACAACCATTCAACAGAAAAATTCTTGGATGCCTGCTTTGTCCCCCAGCACAGTGCTAAGTACCAGAAATCTAGAGATTAATGACACATTCCTTGCTCCTGCATTACTTGTATGGTTGTGATGGGGCATAAAGGAGATTATGTTTGCTAATCATATTTACTAAGAATCAGGCCACCATATGGGAAATAAAATGCATGCACTTTTCTCAAAAAACTGCAACTTGTCACCTGAGCCAAAGTAATCACCAGTAATCCTAGGTTACCAAGGAATGCCCCAAAAGTGGAGGCAGACTGGTTGTATTTGCTCAGTTAGATCAGTTTACCATTGCATGACCAGTTGTAAAGTTATAGTATTAATACTAATACTGGTATTAATTATTCCTTGTACCTAGTTATGGTCTTATATTTTTTAAAAAATTCATTTCAACATAGGAGTTAAGCATTGATTAATACTATGGAAGAAAAAAACAGGCTCAAGTGATGCTGGAATGGGTTGTAAAGGAAGCTATAAAATCTTCTTTGATGGTTTTATGGAGAAAGGACTCTGTTTTAGATGATCATGCTCCATCATGTGGCAGGAATATAATGTGGAAAGCAACATAATGGGCTAGATTACTACTCTATTTTTCTGTAAATGTAGATGAGTGGAGAAATAGAAGTTATGGAGACACCTTAAGTGTTATAGTCAGCTGAGTTTGATCACAGCTTATGGGTCTTCCTAAGATAGTTTTTGCCTCCAACTTGACAAAAGAGGGGCTTTTCTGTAATTCCTACATGTCCTTCCTTTTAACCTAAAGTGCAAGCTTGACTTAAGAATAGAACCCAGATGGTCACTGGTTCCCCACCTCACTACAGTTGAAGGAAGTGTCCTAGATGGTGTTGTATGTAGTCCATTATCGTAAAAACTGAGCTCCAGCTGGGATGGGCTGTGCTGTTCTTCTATAAAGACCATATTATTTTCTCTGTAGACCTCTACATAAGGATATGCAAACTATTGGACTTAATCACAGAGCATAAATTTCTCTATTAAAGATAAAATTATTGTGAAAAATGACTTAAAATAGAAAACTATGGGATGATAAAGAAAATAAAAAGAAACGATATGCAAGCATTTGGTGTTTATGTTGACACATTACTTATTTTACATATTACTTAACCATTCCATTTTCCCCAACCACTTTTTAAAATCACATATTACTTTTTGAAATTACATATTTATAATTATGACATTGAATTCCATGTATAAATCAGTAGCCTCTGAGTGTAGAAAAATGGGTAATAATAGTAGCATATAAATGCTTAGGCTACTATATAATGCATTAAGGTATCTCTTTGAAAGAAAATAATAGATGTATCATAAAGCAATTGCAAATGTCCTTAAATCTTTATCATGCAATCATTATAAAAATGTAATGAAGTGGGTCGGGGGTAATGGGGGAATAAGGACACATATGTAATACCTTAATCAATAAAGAAATTTAAAAAATGTAATGAAGTTTTTCCTATTAATTTATATATATAATCATTATAGGAAAACAAGTCAAATCAAGTTGTAAACCCATACATACACATGCACAATATAATATTTAATATATATTTGTTAAAATAAAAAGAACAAGTTTTTATCTTATTATCTGACCATAATTAGCTATAACTAAAATCATGTTGAAACAATTTTCAGCACAATGATTATAATGTATATATATTATCTTTCTAACAGGTTACTTGTGTTTCAGTTAAAGCCCTTGATATTAGAAACCTGTTTATATTTTTAATAATATCATTCTTTGACTTGGTAAATTAAGCATTATTTGAGTTTCCTAGTATTATAATAACCGAGTGCTAGAAACTACATAAGGTTCTCAATCCCAAATCCTCTTCCCAGTATTAGCCTTCAATTGCTTCATTTCCTAAAAGTTAAGCTCAATGTAGATAAGGATCTTATCTTTGGTCCTGAGCTCTGGTTTTCACCCATAATCTAGCATTGTGTGTGGCATTTAATATGTGCTTAATACATATTTTGTGAATGAAATGAATGAGCAAGTGACTAAATAAGCAAAGGAACATTCCTAATTTGCCAACATTTCAAGATTCAAGGTTAGCACCAAACGTTACACAGTCACTGAGGTTAATGAAGGGCATGAACCCTAACTTGTTAAATATAAATTAAAATATGGAAATAAGATATCATCTATGCACTACTTATTGAATGTATATTTTGCTTATTTTCTAAAAGTGATTGTGGGTAATAAATACTGAGCAATTCATAATCTCTTCCTCAGATATCTAACTATAATGATTGCATGATAAAGATTTAAGGATATTTTAAAGTCTACTAAGTACTGATAAAATTATTGATTACTTTGTATTTCTGAACCTAAAAATTATTCAGGGATCAGTTTTTAAAAAAACACACAAAATAGAAGCACTTTTTAAAATATTATAATTTCTTTCAAGTAATTAGACATTGTTTTTAAAGTATGTCTATAATGTGTAGCAGGCAAAGTATAGTTTATATTTGCCTCTTCTCTCACTCATTTATTACTCAATATCATATTCATGATTTTAAAAAAAATCTTAAAGATGTGAGAGGAAAATAGTGGTCAATAAATGACCCCATTTGGTTCTTGAACTCAAATTTTAGAAAATACCCGCCATTGCATTCTGTGTGCTTAGAGATCAAAGAGCAGGAGCATTGTATGTTTCTGAAATCACTTCGTGGTTTTTATGGCCTTCCTAGTGACCTCATAGCCTTTCTAGAACCCTTAAACTTATCTAGTAAATCCAGGTATACCCTGTTGGCTCAAAACTTATTGGACAACTTCATTCATCGATGAAATGTTCACAAGAACAGAGTGTAAAGGAAGACAAAAATATTGATATAAAATATATTTTTTGCTTATTCATTTAATAACTGTTCAGAATATTAATAATTTCTGTCACAGGCCCACAGATGTGACTCTGCCATTGAAAGATCCCCACTATCCTGACCATGACCTTGGAATCATTTTGCTGTCAGTTACCCTTACACCTAAGGAAGGAGAACACAGGGATGTGGTAAGTCTCCCCACAGCCTTGTAGAGCTGTTTTCATGCTCTCAAACGTGCGCTCTGATGTTCACTCAAACATTGTTTGAATGCGTGAGCGTTCTCTGAGCCCGGAGGTAATAATAAAGAGAAGCAGCATATGAAAATCTGGCCGTCTTTTGTTTCTGTGAGTATCCTGGTATCACTGATCCTTGTATATTATATCTCTTGAACTCAAATCTCCTGTCCTATGCTCCAGATCAGAACTTCTTGTAAATAAGAGAAACATTGGCATCTTTTATTATCATTTGATTTACCCAGCTTCAGACATGTTATATTGTAGACAAATGATAGTGTTCATTCAGGGAATACATTTATTAGTGAATTAAATATTTGGAGTTCTACCTGGAGGTATTCAGGACTTACCATGTTGACTATATTGTCAGGTGTGCCATAAGAAAATGAAGTGAAATGATAACAGAGTTTCTGCTTTCTGGTATTATTTGCTGAATGATAAGTGAGCAATTTTTATCTTTTTGATGGACTACCATATCAGTGCTACCCATTTCCCAGCACATCCTGCTGCTGTGAGAAGCTGACAAGGGATACAGAGGGAGCCAATTACTGTATCACTGCTGGAGGGATATTAAAAATGTCAGGTTTGACCCACATTGGTAGGCTGGCCAGTGCGCTTTCTGCCACCATTTACCAGAGATTATTTATTAGACTCCACATCCTTTTGTGTACCCAGAGCTACTCTCATTAGGTTTGATTGTAACACATTTTCGGAGTAGACATAATTTTTAGGCAAGTTCAAATGTTCTTTCAGTAATGTGGGTGTTGCTGTTTTAAAATAAGGCATGATTAGAGCTGATATATATCATTTTCTGAAAGTTATTATCAATATTTTCTCTAAATTGTAGATGAAAATAGTGAATTCCATATTCAAATTAGTGTTTTAAAATCATTGAAAATTTCACCCTTCTCGATAAGTACTTTTCTCCATCTTTTTAAGAATTAATAAATGCACATATTCATAGGTAATATTTAAGTATGATTTAAGTGTCTATAACTATTCAGTGAGGAAGAAATTTCTGTTTTCAAGCAAGTATTACCAAATAATACCTTCTGTGAGAACTTAATGCGATGGAAGAATGCATTTACACGTGCACAGGCCCATGTGTGCAGACAGAAGAGTGGGTGAGGACCTGGTAATCAATAAGAACCTACTATACACCAGGTCCTGTGCCAGACCCTAAGGATACAGGAGAACTTATACCCAGGGGAGAACTCAGAAATCAAAAAAATCACTGAAGAACATGTATGCTGACAACTGTTTTAAGTGTCATGAAAGAGAGGTCTGTGTTGCTATAACAGCAAATATAGGAGAAATTGTTTTAGTCTGGGAGATGGTGATTCTCTAAGAAGTCAAATTGCAGCTGAAGTCTAAAGTATAAATAGGAGTTAGTAAGGCAAAAACGAGGAAAAGAGGCAATATTTTAAGCAGAGTATAACAGCCTGTGCAAAGGTTCCTCCTTATGGCTAGAGGAACCATGTTGCATTTGAAGAATTTTAAAAGTATTGGAGTTTAGAGAAGATGAAGGCAAAGAGTGAGTGGAAGATCATGGTACATGATGACAATTGGAGTGGAAAGGGATGCTCAGACTGTGTCGGGACCATTGGCCATGTTCAGTTTTGTGGTCTTTCCTCGGAGAGCAATGGGAGCCATTGAAAAGTCTGTAACTGGGAAGTGGCATAATCATATTTGCTTTTTGAAAGTAGCTCTGCATCTGCACGATGGAAAATAAATAAATGGAAGAGTAAGAATGGATGCTTGGAAACCAATTAGAAGGCTATTGCAAAAATCCAGGTGGAAGATAATGGAAGTTTAGATGAGACCTGTCAGAGATAGAAATGGAGGGAAATGATTAGGTTTACCTAAAGGAGGTGAAATCAGCAAAACTTGGTGATAGAATGTTTTTGCTTTGGGATTCTTTGGTATGTTAATGAAGGACAGTACTTCATACGTGAAAATGCCTAAGTGCTTGAGGTCTTGTATATTCCCTAACCATGTAGCTATTTGGGTGATTTGATGATGGAAAGTCTACTAAATTTTATATTAAAGAGATATTTATTAGGTACTCTCAGATCAAACTGAGGGCTTGAGGGATCAAATAAGTATCCAGTGATCTTACGATGGAGCTGCTACTTGTTCTAAATTCACAGAAATATATGTCAGCTCAGACAAAGTAGTTCCCACCTCTATTTCTTCTTCAACGATTCTTGCAAAAGTCCTTCAATCCTCATAGCTGCTCAGACTTATGTAGGCACAATGTCTTCCTAATTAGAAAAAAATCATTTGAAACAATTTAGGGCCTGGTTGTTGATCATCAGTGATTTCTCAAACAAGAATAGGGAAGAAACTGGTGGGTTACATAAAACAGTTACACATAAAAAATCTGTCATTATTCATCTTCTTTTCTTCCTTTCCTTTCTCTTTATCATATCTCTCCAGCATAAACAGTTCTTTCTGAGATCCTCATGTCATTTTCTTTATTTCAATCCTAGCTTTTTGGAAGAAATATTTTACTGCCACGTATTTTTCATCCACTGCCTTACTTCATATCTTTCCCCTTCAAAGTCCTAAATAGCACTGGATTTATTCTGTGCCAACTGAAAAACTGTCTTTTTTTTTTTTTTTTTTGCCTCCTGTATTACTGTGGATTCTCACCTGTCTTCTCTCTTCTTCGTCAGGGAAGCAAGTGGCTTAGCAAGGACTCAGTGCCTCAGAAAAGGCCTATGCCAGGCTAACCTCTGGTTGGCGAACCATCCTGATCTTGGCCACACCTGAGGAGCAGAGAGGGGGGTGACAGGTGTGACTATGTTGGCTCCTCCTCGTGGGTGTGATCATGTGATTAATAGATGGGAACATGGAGTTGGCTATAGAGAAGTGGGTCAAGAGGTGGGGAGGAAGGTTAAAATGTTCCTCATAGGAAATTCTATTCAGTTCCCCAATATCCTGGTGAGTCTAATGTTCTAGATTTGGATCTGGGTTCCTAAGCATATTACTAAGCATGTTACTCAACATTTCTAACAAGTACATAATAATTTGCTTTTTTAATCCTTTTTTTTTTTTTTTTTTTTGGTCCATGTAGCAGTTATTTGGCTATTTTATTAATATTGCTAAATTGTTAAGTAACACTAGTTATGAGATTTTAAAACTGTGAACAAGGACCATTTTTTCTATTTTGAAAAAAAAAAAATTCCCTTACTGATTATCTTCGAACAGTGTGCTAGGTTCTGTACCTTCCTCTCTCTTTTTTTTTTTTCTTTTTTTCTTTTTCTTTTCCCTAAGTGTTCAGTAACCTGTGGTTACTTCTCTGGTTAAACAGAAACTCCTGATGAGGTGTTTTAAGGTTCTTCAATCACCAACAATGTTCCCTCACTTGTAACTTCTGTCCCAGCCATGCAAACTCTTGCAAAACTCACCTTCTCTTAAGTCCTGGCTTTCTTATGTCACTTATAATTCCCCAAATGTACCTATACTATAGTTCTGCTCACCTCTATCCTATATTCTATTACTCCATTAAAAAAAACGTATAAATTACTGCTTCTGATTTCCTTATGATAACTTCTCTCAAAACCTAGCCCAGCTTTCTGTACCTAATGGTTGTTCAATGAGTTGTTGCTGAATATCTATGAGGATTTGAAGGAATGAATGCTTCAAAGGTGCAGGAAAAGATATTATTTATTTTTCTTATTTAAATCCCTGAGGTTGTCACAAACAATATTAAAGAATGAGTTAAGTTTCTTTTTGAGATCTTAAAATTGGTATGTTAATGATAATGTGCTTAAAATCAGTCTGTATTGCTTGTCTCAAGATTTCTAATGATGACAATGAATTAAAAGCAGGTAATTGTATTTTTTTTTCATTTTGTAACATGTTTGTATTAGCTAAATACATTTCTCTGTAATACATTTGAATTTCCTTGGTTAAAAATCCAATATGTCTTCAAATATAATTTTTATATTCCTGAATACATAACACATTGCTGCAGTAAAAATGACATGCTGAACTTTCACACATTATCAAGGAACAAATCTTGTTTAGAGAAACCCCAACTCAAAATGCAGCAAACCAGAAATCAGTTAGTAAATGATCACAATTACATTTAATATTTAGAATGATATATGGGGATGAAATAGAAGGTGATTTTTTTTATTGACTCTTACACAGCAAAATTAGAAGAATTGTGTTTGCTTTGTTAGCTCAGAAATTATTTAAGCTTTTGGGACTTAAGATTTTATTTTAAAAACCACATGTTTATTCTTATGCCTGTGTTTACAGAGCTTAACTAAATACACATGTATTAAAGTGAAAAAATGGAGTATGAGTTTCAAGAGCCATAAACAAAAAAATCCTAACAATCAAATAGGAAATAGAGTATTAATGTTAAGAAAATGCTACCAAAAGTAGGAAGAAATGAGTAACTGGAAACACAGAGTATTTAGCATCCGAAAGTGCTAAGATTTCTAAATCAGTCATCTTATGAGTTTTGTGTACACTGTCAATACTGACAGTAAATGTCATGAATAATGCAGTTGGGGTGACTTCTCCTTGTGTGGACTGCCAGTTCTGGAAATCAGTAAAACTGAAGAATGAATTGAAAAACCTATCAGCCTGCTGAATCCCCTCTAAGGCCTCTAAAATATGAAATGTCTAATCACAGCAATTTAAGAAATACAGTATAAGTAGCAGCCAAAGTATTTCATAGTTGCTTATATTAAAATCTTCTTCATTGAATTAATGAGTCTTTTTAAAAAATCCCAGATGTGTCTCTACATATATTTGTGTGTGTGTGTGTGTGTGTGTGTGTGTGTGTGTATGGGGGCATACTGATGAGTTGCATGACACAACTGTCATTTCTGTTTGAATTCATGTCCCGTTTTTGACCCCTTAAAAAAGTGTGTCGTGAATACATATGTGTCTTGTGTATGGTATTTTCGTCTGATGGTGTGTTTGAGTTCTTTCTGGCTCTTTTTCTAGCAGAGTACAATCCACAACTTTCTTCATTGGAGAATTTGTGAAATAAAAGTGAGTTAATTTGTATTATACACTCTCTTAGATAACCTAGACCTACAAATTGCTTGGCTAAAAAAAAAAAAAAAATTCTAAGAAACATATGAATTGACCCTAAAGGGCTTTTAAAGTTTTTTCCATGTTGGTTTATTTTTTTTATTTTTTTCCTGAATTATTTCATAGCTAACATTTGAAAAAATATCCACCTATAAAAATGTGATACATATTTTATGATATGTATATACAATAATATCTACCCATTCTGTAATTTCTTTTATATCTATAGAGCCATGTAAGTGCCTAAAAAAACCACAACAAACTATAAAAGCACAAAGTGGATTGAGATTGTGGAATCTTTAAAAAAAATAATTAGTTTTGCAGCTCTATCACAGGCCATATTTTTATGCTACTTATTTCTTTTATTGGCTTCAAAGAAAGTTGAGCTGCTAATAAAAAACTTTTGTTACCTATAATAATAAAAGTGTGGTATGGTAATTAGACCAGCTGTCCTTCTGGATATCCTTCCGTCCGGACAAAGCCTGGGGGGAGGGGGACAAGGCAGAGGCCCACAGCAACCTTGTGGCGGCCAAGCCCCTTGCACAAATTCTGTGCATCGGTCTCTAGTACTATAATGATATTAGATAATGACACTTTCAACAAATTCATATGTTTCTCAGCTGAAGATCATAGAGCAAAAAACAAAATCTTCTTTTTCTTTAATTTGCTTCATCACCTGTCTTTAACATTCCCCAAACAATCTTTCTTTTCTAACATGTTTCACAGATAGCAAAGGTAGCATAATAGTATGTCTGTTAGATTCACTTTATAAAAACTTTTCTACTGTTTTCAGTTTAATTGAATTTACCTTAACCCAATCATCTAAAATGAAAAGGAGACTTGGGAGAGGGATACTCAAAGCCATTATTCAGCTAATTGTTTGGCTAATGGAGCAGAAATATTGTTATACATTCTAGGGCCATTCTGAGAGCCCCTGAATCTAATTTAAAAAATCAAGATAATCAAGAAAATAATGAATTGGTTCCCATAAATGCCAGATCTTTCATATTTACACTTAAGAAAATTACTACTGACTTTTTGTTTGAATCAGTGTCTTAATCTGTAAAATAATACCATGCTGCCTATTTATAAAGCCAATTTTGAGAGGCAGGAAAAATACCAACCCTATAGTTTGTTTTACATTTTAATAGTGTGCAATAGTTCTGAGTCAGGAGATGTGACTTTGCCAGTAGTAGTGAATCTGTATACTATGGAGTAGCATTACCCTGAAATTTCAACTTTCTCTCATGTTCTTAGCTCTTTTCTTTTCATAGTATAACATTTCTTACAGAATGGAATTTTATAAGATTCTTAGGTACTAGATGATGATGATAAATGGCCATGAGTTAAGAGATTTTACTTTTTTGCCAAAACTAGTTTGGCTCAGTGGATAGAGCATTGGTCTGCAGACTGAAAGGTTACGGGTTCGATTCCGGTCAAGGGCATGTACCTTGGTTGTGGGCACATGCCCAGTAGGGGGTGTGCAAGAGGCAGCTGATCGATGATTCTCTCACATCGATGTTTCTAACTCTCTATCCCTCTCTCTTCCTCTCTGTAAAAAAATCAATAAAATATATTTTTTAAAAAGAGATTTTACTTTTCACTTTATTTATCTTAATTGCTATTTATTTGACTCAAAACATTGTCTCTAAGAATTACTATTCTTTGTTCCTTGAAATTCTGCTTTCTGTAAAAGTTGAACATTTATTTTCTAACTCCTACTAGGACAGTTCTTGTGACTATGTCATACTACAAAAATGTATGATTTCCAATTATCTTTTAGCGATGATGGAGAAAGTGGTGGTGGTGGTGATGATGATGATTGCAATAACTTATTTTACATCAACCACAGACATTTACCATATGCGCATCTCCACCACCCAGTGATGGGTTTTGTTGCTTTAAAATGAATTGGACATTAGTACTTAGAAAACATATAAAATTGTTTTATAGTAGTATTTGATAGCAATGCTTTTCAGTTTCCTGGCTCCATTTGGGGAAAAAATGGGAAATCATTATAACCTAAGGAAATCTATTATTCTTCTATAGTTTCATCAATATTTAACACAGCATATATATAAAGTATAACCCATAAGACCATTATTTATAAAAAGTAGGAATGTATCCTTATCTTTGACAATTTTTATGCTTTTCTCACTTCCTACTCTAGAAACACAACATAATTTCCTTATCTTGGTTTAGACCAAAGTTTCCCTTCTTATATAACTAAATCTTGTATTAAAACCTTTTCTTTCTTTTTATAACTTATGAATGGTTTCTGAAATGGTTCTACTTTATAGTGAATCCTGCTGAAAAATATAGAGGTATCCATACATGTCTTTGCTACACAAATATGGCAAGCATTTCTATAAGCTATATTCTTTGCTCCAAATGTTCCCTATTATCTACTTCGTCTGCCTTAAGGAAAATAATAAGCTAAGATAGGGTATAGAGGTTAATCAGAAAGTTAATAGTACCTCAGTATTTATTGAAAAAATTTTAAAACTGGAGAGGAAATAAAATATTCTTTGGATTTTTATGACCAAAAGACCAATGATCTTAGGCACTCATCACAAACCTCCATAACCATAAATACATCTTACTAAGACACACACACAAAAAAACTACTCTTAAGGTATATGTTATGAATAAACATTTAGATCTTCTAGTAGCCATCACAGTGTGCAGCATTTTTCTCCATTGAAAGCTCTTATAGATCCTGATGTAAAAGATTAGGCAGATGCAAGTCTAAAATGCCATCAAAGTAACAGATTTGCATGTGTTTGAAGAGGAAAATTATCATAGACCTAGTAAAGCCATGGTACATCCTCAGCACCACCAAAAGGGAACAATCGCCAGACACGAGACTGGATGTGTTTTTCCCCCAGTGAACAATTAAGATATTTAAAATGTTCCATTCTACTTAAAAAGTACTGTCCCTCCCCCCCATAAAAATAAACAAACAAACAAATAAACATAACTAACTCTTACCAGAAAGACTGCTTGAATGTTAAAGGTGCTTCTGTAGCTGTGAGTACGTGTAAACGATTTTTTGTCTTTTATAGTTTGTTGCTGGAAACTGTTTGCTGTTTAAATGTTAAGCTTCCTCTTGAAGCCAATTGGCTGCCCTATTCTGTACCTGAGTGATAACGTAATTAAAATGCTTTATTTCATTTGCAGACAATGCTAATGAGGAAGAGCTGGAAAAGATCAAGTAAGGTAATGCTTAGCATGTGATCTTTCAGCTTTTCTTGTTGAGAACTATCAGTCAAGCCTCTCTCATACCTCTTCAAATTATACACAGGATTTCATCACTTCAATTCATTTTTTCATAAACTTTCAGCAAACCATGTACTGCTTTTTTCAGTAAATAGAAATCACACTGATCAATTGCACCCAAATCATCCTCTTGCTAATCTCTGGTCACTTCTCAGCATCATTCTCAGCATCTGGCTTGTGTTACATGTACCACAGGGTCTAGAAAATGTCTGCTCTAGATCAGTAATAAAACAATGAGGTGAGGGTAGGAACAACTTTAGAGAGAAGGAAAACCATGTAATTTACTGTTTCTGTTCACTGACAATTCAGCCTAAGGCTTTCTAAACTCAGAAATCCCTGAATTGCTACATCTTTGGAGTGTATAATGAGAACAGCTTTGCATCATTGCCTCTTCTCACTTCAAGAAATAAACACTCTTGGGAGTGAGAGGACTTTATGGCTCCTATAACTTACTAAGCTCTGGCTCTTATAACTTGTAAAAAATATAAGATGTAAACTAAGCTTCTGATTTGTTCAGTGGTGTATCACTCTTGGACACAAATTAGCATCAAAATGAAATGGACTTTTCTGTGAGTACTCCTTAAAAGAAATAAAAGAGATTGTATTTGTAAAAATCTTGTTTGCTCAAATTTCTATTTGAGAAGTCAGTATTCATATTTACTAGTGACTAATTTTCTTAGACCCTGGGATGTGACAATATTTTCTCTTCCATTCTGACTGAATCATGCTATTAAATTTTCCTTTGATTTTTGCCATTTTTATTATCATGAATGAAGAAAACATATCAAAATGTCTTTGCACTTATGGTAATGTCTTAACTTGCTTCAATAAATATTTCATCTTATACATTTTCTTCCTAATTTTTGTATAGTTAATAACTAAAATATAATTTGGTTCACAAAAAAAAGTAAAAAATGGAAAATATTTTAAGGAAAGTTGCTGAATATTTATGATTTAGTGTTCACTGTGTTTATATACTTACCAAAATAAAGTTTCATAAAGTCTTATGGAAGTGTTTGAACTGTTCATATTTGTATTATAATTTCTTCTTTGTATTTCAAAATTAGTGTTGTATTAAAAGTATAAATCTTTTAAAAATTCATTCATTTGGCTTTCCTCATGAATTTTCTATTTATGATATATATGTGTAAAAATTTGTAATCCATTAATATGTAGCAATATTATCTTTTCCAGGTGTAATTAAGATATAATGCTAGAGCAGGATATTATGTAGTAGTTAGTATTAATTGGTAAGAATAATCCATTTTATTGTAGTATAAAAATAATAATTATAAAGTCTTTAAGTAATTTACTTAATCTATATTTAAATTTAATTTTAATGATAAATTAAGTAAACATAAATTTACTTTTCCTTTGCTCTACAAAAACAACTTAAAAGTAATAATACATGTCTAATCTCCACTATTTTTATATCTAAAATTTTTTGTTTTAATTTATCATTATTAATAATCCATTTGTACATTCAACTGGTACTTTATAGTAGCTTGCCATTAAAATATAGAATTCCTTGTGTCTAACACTGCACTCATTGGGATATGTAGCAGATTATTTTTAGTGTATATTATAACATGGCTTTTGGGTTTTTAGCCTAAGGGATTTCCAACTTTTATAATTTAATGGGGATATAGAATTCTGAATAAAGGAAAATCAGTTTACTCATTTGTATGTTTTTTCCGGTGAAAACATACTGAACACTTGATAATTCATTCAAATTGTCACCGTCCCTTAAAATATTTGCCACTTTTGTTCATATTAGTGTTACAAGAGCAGTGAGAGAGAGACCACATTCATATAACTTTTATTATACTATGTTGTTGTAAGTGCTGCATTTTATTATTAGTTATTAATGTTAATCTCTTGCCTAATTTATAAATTAATGCTTATCATAGGTCTGTATGTAGCGGAAAATAACATAGTATATATAGGGTTTGGTACTATCTATAGTTTCTATCATGTCTAGGTGTCTTGGAATTTATCCACCACAGATAAGGGAGCACTGCTATAAATTGTGCTTCCTGAGAAACTGAGAGATAAGTAACTATACTTTATAGTTTTACATTACTATTTATTATGTTACTGTTTTGTGCAAATGCATCTCTTTTCTAATTATTTTAATCTTCTCTAAAGGTCCTTGTGTAAGGATTTTTTCCTCTTTTATTTTTGGAAAGGGGATATACATTTTGGGCATTACATTTAAATACAGGTATCTTATTTTTTTACATAACTATGCTCAAAGTGAAAGGTGACTTTTTCCATACAAGTAGGTTATTTTATTCTTTGGAATCTTGATTTGTAGAATGAGGTCTTTTGCTTTTTGATATCAGGACTGTGATATGCATCCTGTCTTTGAGCATCAATGGTGAATATAAATCTGAGAATTACAAAATTTCTGACAAAGACTTACATATCATCAGATAATGGCATTATATATTCTCTCCACTGTGGAGCTTTTTTCATTTCCTTGTATTTTCTTCAGAAGTAACCTTGGAGAGGGGAAGTTAAATTGACATTGTTATGCTTGCAATATGCGCATCTCCCCTGTACAAGCGAATCAGCTCATGGACTATCCCATTAGTTAAATATCCGCTTGTCATTTTCTTCATCTTGCCAATAATGGATTCTTTCTATGGAAATCTTATTATTTGTGGCACTCACATAACATGGGGTCGTATTTGCTGTTGGAAATGAGATGAATAGCCAACTTGATGGCAAGGAAACTGTAATTGCTGTTCAGGACTGACATGTATTATTTGGACAAAATGTGTTATAACCTAATAATGAATAGGGAAAAAAAGTATACCTAGACTTACCTCTATATAAAATATGTGCTATCTTTGAATGGTATGTTAACTAGTGAATAATTATGAATTTCATAACATCTATCTCCTAGGGATGGTAACATCCTTTAAAACACTTATTCTGGTTTTCTATTAGCATACTTTCCAGCATGTATATTTTTTATTCTCCCCATATTCAGTTATTATAGAAAACCGTTATTTTAATAAGATAGGGATCAATGTCTCTCTAAACGTAGGCAACTGGATAATTATCCTGGTCAAAGAGTTTTACTTACGTGACAAATGCATTTGGCAGAGAAATGGTAACACTTTGAGTTAGTGCAAAATTATATTCTTTAGAAGAAGCCTTATCACTGATAATTTATTCTAAGGTTAAATTATTCAACAAAAAGATTTCATGAGCTCAGAAGAGAAGATGCATATGTATTTTGTGAATAAATTTTATGGGGTCAAATAAATGGAAAAAATACGAAATAATTGCCTCTATCAGACAGTAAGCAGGAATTATTTTTGCACTCTATTGTGTGTGTGTGTGTGTGTATGTGTGTGTTTATGTAGAAGAATGAGTTTACCAGTGGATGTGATAGTAATAAACGTATGTGCTTTCAACAAATCACTTTAATTATATGAGAAATAACCATTGTGATAATATATACACATGTTGCAATTCATATTCTCAACAAAAGCAGTTTAGAATTGTTTTAAGATTTCATCTTTTGAATAATCTAATATAGACTATGTGATGATGTCTCATTAGCATATCTTCTGTTATTTAATGGCTTATTTTTCAAGTAATATATCTTTTTATAAAGATTTTATTATAATCACTTAGCATAATTTTAATGAACTATAAAACACTTTATTCACTGGTTGAATAAAGCAATTTTTAATAAGACTTTTGGCAAGAATATTGTTAATTTAAACTAGAGAATACTTTCAACTCTGTAAGTCTGCAGGGCATAGTTAAACCTGACACCTTGGATGACACATTAAAAATGCATCAGTGAAAACCTCTAAGTGGTTTAATTTAAGAAATGCTAGAGAAACAAATTAACACATTTTTAAGTATCTCAGTCAGCCATAGTAAAAAAAAAAAAAAAGATATTTAACAATTATCAGTCCCTTTCTACAAAAACCTCATATACTGATAATAAATAGTAATATTTTAAAAATTGCACAAAATATAGAAACTTTTTTGGTCATTGACCCTCTCAACTGTGAGTGACCAAAATGGCTTTCCTTTGGTGCCTCATTTCAAAATATTATGTATATGTATTTGAAAAAATGAGATGCTTATATTGCTTATATGTTTTTGAAGGAAGTATAAAATTCTCTTTTAAATCTTTACTTTGTCACTATTTATGCTCTTAAACTTATGTCATTTAAAAATGCTGTAAAGTCAATCTCATAATGAAGGCTTCTGAGATTCAGTTTATAAAATGCAGCAATGAACAAAGGGCAAATAGCCCGAACATTTCTATTATAAAAGAATGTATTTTTACCTCAATTAATTAAACTCCTAAAATTTAAAAAATTGTAATCATTAAACTGCCCCCTCTTCGCCAAATTCATCAATCTCATTTTACTGTTTTTATATCAGTTACATAATTAGGTTATCCTCTGTGTCAATTTAAGGAAGAATGAAAAATAAGGAGTTGGTGAAGTTTCAACATTAGTCACCTTAGAACACCTGACACTTAAATGAATTTACAGTAATTATAGATGCTAAGCGGTTGTCTTATTTGTTGTAAATATTTTGAGTCTAGAGCCAAGACTTTCACATCCATTTAAGGAACCTTAACACATCTTACATTAAGATAAAAGTTACTGCTAGTTTCACAGCCTTTGTTATTGGTTCTGAGGAAAGTATTTGTGTAAGGAGACTTCAAGCAATAATTTCTTGAATGTGATACTTGAAAATTTTTCCACATGTTGCTAACCATGCTGCTTTCTTTGAAAAGAACTAGGAATCAAAGTAAGAAAAGAATTGGCAATAAAAAAGAAAACATGCATCTTTTTTAAAACTCAGAGTAAGGTTTTTGAGTTAAACAATAGTATAGCATCGAAAAAGACAACAGCCATTTCACCTAAGGTTTATGCTCCAGTGTCCAAATATAAGTGTATTCCTTAAGGATTTTTTTCAGAAACTGTTGTGACAATGTGTAAGTGTGACAAATGAGAACCATACTTGTAAATGTAAATGAATTATAACTCTGTGGTGATAGGAAAACAATGTCTTAATCACAAGACTTTTTCCCTACGACCTCTGACATTAATCCTGCTACCTGACCAAACCCTATGCAAGTAATTTAGTTTCAAGAAATAGATTTCATGTAAAAAGCACAGGTAGATTGTATAGATTATCTCTGATATCATTCTACTTTTAAACTTAAATTATTTAAATTGATGCACATTCTAACATAGTCTAGTTCATTATTATCTTCTGACTAGAGGTCCAATGCATGAATTTGTGCACCAGTGGGGTCCCGTGGCCTGGCCTGTGGGATCCGGCCAAAACCGGTTCTCTGACTCCCCTGAAAGATCCTAAATTGCAAGAGGGTGCATCCCACCAGTGCACAATCAGGGCTGGGGAGGGATCATGGGAGAGCTCTAAGGCATATCTGGCCCATCTTGCTCAGTCCCGATTAGTTGGACATCAGCAGCAAACTAACCTACCAGTTGGAATGTCTGCCCCCTGGTGGTCAGTGCATGTCATAGCACACAGTTGAGCAGCCTTAGCATATCATTAGCATATTATGCTTTGATTGGTTGAATGGCCAACTGGCACGACTGGACACTTAGCATATTAGGCTTTTATTATATAGGATATAAGTTTTGGTATTGCATTTGGAAGGAATATATATCCTCACCCAAATGAAACTCCAAGTGATTAATAGTCAACAAATATTTATTGAGCATCTATTATGTATGAGGCATCATTTGAGGGGCTGGACTACTACAATCATAGTTGCTTACACAAAATCATGGAATAATCAAATACATTACAAAACTGCTTCCTCTTCATTATTATGTCAAAGGTTGATACTTTTTCATAACTATCACAATTTCCCCTTAATTTTACTGTAATTGGCATCCAGAAACAGAATTAAAGTTTAAAGGGTGCATATAATTTAAATTTTGTGTTTAAAAGTAAGTTAATTATGTTTTTTATTTTCTAGAGTTGAGTTGGTTTCACATTATAAAATCTCAGGATTAAGTAATAAAATATCCAACATGAATTCACTGCTTTGTTTACAACTCAATAATCACCTTTCTCAGCATTAATTTCTTTTTAAATTTATTTTTGGAAAGCTCAAGTTAACTAAGTCATTTATTTATCTTCCTAGTTTATATATATATATATATATATATATATATATATATATATATAACCAAATTTGACTAGATGTGTGCTTTGCTATTATTCTTTAAAAACACTCTGAGTGTCTATAGTGTTATGTTGTTTTGTAAACAGGAACAGATATTATCCAGCTTACTACAAATTTTTAAAATATGTTTAAACAGTTCTTTTTAAAATAAAATGTTAGGCTTTCAGATACATTAATCAACAACTGAGACTCAAGAGGTAAGTAGACTTTTTAAAAAAATTATAGAAATAATCCTCTACTTAACTACTATTGCTATCAAACATGAATAAGAAAAGCTTTAATTTATTCAAGGGAAGAAAATTTACAGCTTACAAAGACCCAAAGTGTACTTAGAATATATAATTTTTGCTTTGTTTTTAATTTTGTGGTTTTTATTTGTTTTGATTTTGTTGGGCTAATAAAGTATTCTCAAAAGCACTTCAAAATTTAGCTAAATATTTGTTTATTTTTAGGAACTCTCAAACAATGAAGTGGTTGGATCTTATTTCTCTGTGAAGTCTTTCTTTTGGAGGGTAATGTCTGAATATTTTTATTAAAAATCTTGATTTTTGGTTCTAAATAGTAATTTTAAAAGTTAAATATGAACTAAGAAATTTACTTTTTAAAATAGGCTCTCAAGTGTATTCATTTGCCTTCTTTATTAACTTTGATTTTAAGTCATTCATATGACTGATTTATTCACTTGTAAAAGAACTTCATATGTTTAATATATTGCTTGAAGTCATTTCCTTGTGGGACCAAGTTTATCCCAAATTCTTACCAGCTTGAGGTCCCCGGACCTTACAGAAATATGATGGTGCAGTCTAAATGGTCCTTAACCCTTCTTTTAAAATCTGTTTCATCTGTTTGAGAAAATTTTCTTCTATAATACAATAATTTTATATTATATGCATACTGGATAATTGTGTTCTTTCTTTGAAAAAATCTTATGAATTAGAAAACACCAACTTTGCTTTTGATTTAAATAAAGAAAAAAACGAAAATTCCACAATTTGTTTAAATGCCATTGCAATTTTACATTATTTACTCTTTCATGACTGAAACATAATGAACTCTCATCTTTTTTTCCCCTCTACTAGTGCACTTATGATTTTGCTTGCAAGAGTTTTTCTCTTTGAAAATTCACACTTGGTACATGACTCTCTTAGCAATAGATATTGCAGTGAAAATGCTACACTAGAAGGGCTTTGCCATTTTCTTATCTTTTTTTTTTTTTTTTTTTTTGGCTCTTTCATTGCTCATGACTGAGAACTACCTTTCTCTTTTAGAATATTAAGATTTGTTGTGGTGTCTCTTAGGATGACTGGCAGGTACTAGATTAAGTCATGCACTGACTTGACCAGTGAGCAAGAATAAGCCACATCTATTCATTATCTGTACCTTCCACACAATGTTTTCTTTACAACCTTTTATTGTTGTGAGCTTATTTTAATTATTACAGCCTCTTCATTTCCTTTCAGTCTACTGCTGGCTGCCTTCACTGATGTAATTCTGTATCTTTGCTAACATCATAATAATTCCTTTTTAATCGTTCCATTACCCTTAATAGAAAATGGATCTTTTTCAAACATTTGTTTTGTTTCCTTAAGACCCATAAATATGGTGAATTCATATGGCATACTCCTTTGCCAAGAGAGCAGAATTCAGGGGCATTCTGCATGGAGTTTGGTCTTTATGCATCAAATGTGCAGACTGATTATTATGAATGAAGACTTGTCATCAGGACCAACCCCATAATTGATACCTTTAAAGGATTTCCCTTTCAACATCTTCTTTCCACTTTACTACTTCCAAAGGAGCCTTCCACTTATCAGTTCTTCCATTTGGCTGTATTCATCCTTAAGTATTCTTTATTAACCTTTCTCAATCTCTTGAACTATCTTATTTTAGAATAAGAAATATACACATTTAGAAGGTAGTTTTTGTTTGTTTGTTTGTTTTTTTAATCTTCGGTATAGAGATCCAATGTCCTTTTTTTCTGAAAATAAGTGACAAATTGAATCATAAAGGCTGAACCTTTAGGAGTCATTTATTTTGTCAATGAGGAAACTAAGGCCCAGAGAAGTGAGTCCATTGCCCTGAAGTACCTAGATGGTATGATCAGGACCAATGTTTTTCTCTCTAAATGTCATAGAAATAAATTTTTGGTGAAGATTTAAAGCAGAAGAGTTCCTTTTGGGATCAATGATGAATAGATATGTGATGTATAAATTGAGTTGCCTCTTCGTTTGTCTTTACTGACAGCCTTTCAAATTCTTCTTGCATTATATGAACCTTCTCCATGCTTCTTAAGCCCCCAATGGATGGATGTGTTTGAGGGCTATGATGTAGCTAATGTTTGAGGTTTCATTGTATCAAATCAATGATCAAGTCTCTGTAAGTCAAACCTAGGATTTATTGTTTTATGCCATTTTATTAGTGGAAACTGATAGGTTACTTTTGCAAACCAACAACATTATAACATATATGATGATTTTTGTTAGTGTACATTTGAGGCAAATATAATAAAAGATTAAGAGCTTTTGTTTGGCCACAATTAACTTTAGGGAGGGTAGTTAAAACATTTGAAGTAAACATAAATACCTTCCTGACACTGTAAATTGTTATCAGGAAGCAATAGAAATAGGAAATAAACTCTAAGGATAAAAAACCAGGAGAATTTCTCTAAGGATTATAGTGCCAGGGAATCATCTTCTAAGAAAATAAGGGATTGAAGCTCTATTATTAGAGGAGACACTTCAAACTAGGCTGCACAAAGCACTGGGAGGGATTTCTGAAAAGGCAATCGTGCTTTGAGAGGGTGGATGGCTGTAGAGCAAATCTACTTGTTGAACTTCTTCATCCAGGTGCAATTCACGGGAATAAACTCAGCAGGAAAAGGAAAAGATAGAACACGCCTGTGCCTTGGTATTGAGCTAATAATTGCTCCTCACTCCAGGCATTGCAGCACAAAACAGTCCTTCTAGGCTGTCATTATCTTTTCTTTGTAGCGTCTCAGCGAATCATTTAATTAAATAAAAGCATGTGCACCCTCTGTGCTAAAAATAGAGGAAAGGGCTGACTCCGCACACAGCTATTGTAAAGACACAAGCAAGGCCTTTCATTCCAGATTCGCAGGGTCTGGGTCTCCTTTGGAAGGATTAGGTTGTGTGCAGGTAATAAAATCCAGAATAACAAAAGCCAAAGATTATTTCCACATCTCTGGAGATGAGGATGGTTGCGTGTTCCTTTAGCCACCTGTTAAGTCTAAATAGATTTTTTTGTTTTGATCTGGTTTCTAATCAGGATCTAGAACAATAGGATGCCTCCTGATACTAGCGATTCAGTTTTTCAATAAATGGAATTAATAAACTTTATTAACTAGAATTGGAATATATGTGTTCTCAATTTATATGCAAGATTCTAAAACTTCACCACCTTATTAGTAGACATTGGGCTATTATTTCTTATGACATACAGTTAATGCTCAAAAGCTTTAGTAAACATTATATGCTACAGTTATTACCACCTGCTGACTTTTAATTCTTCTAAGCCTCTGATTAGCCTTTCTCAATAATTAATATATTTCCTTTAAATGTAAGTCAAAATATCTCAACAGTTCCTGTATAAATTAGTTTCTTTCTTTTGTATCATGAACTTAGGCTCTGTCTAAAAAATAAGATATAGTGGGGAAAAGAATCAATTAAGTATCAGCAACCACAGATTCAAATTTCAGCTTTGCCAACTGGTAGCCATTTGGCTTTGAGTAGGGTATCTTCTCTGTGCTTCTGTGTTTTTTTTTTTTGTGTGTGTGTGTTTTTAACCTTAAAAATACTTGTCATGAAAAATACTGGAGCATGAAAACTCCAGCACATAATAGCTGCTCAGTACAAGTTAATTTCTTTCTGTATTGTCTAACCTATCTTTCAGACTGGTCTAATCTAACCCTTTCTTTTCATGTTATTAAACCTGATAACTCTCATCATACTATTGTTTGGAAATGTCTAGCTGTTCTATAAGTCATTTAATACAAACTTTTAACTCACTATTTCTTGATGTTCAGCTGTATCATAATCCATCTCTTGCTGCTCTTGGTTATAGCAGTGAAGGGACTTTTTGGTTGTTTTTTTAGTAGCAAAGGCAAGTATTACGTGGAGCAAAATTTCTGTTACTTTAGAGATATTTCTTTAATCATTACAAAATATTAGCATGTGGGAACAGTTAACATTATCATAGCTTTTTTTCTGTTCATGTAACAATTCTTCTAGAGCTTTATCACTTTATTTAAAATATATACACATACACATATAAGTATATATGTGTGTTACCAACATATATTAATATATATATGTGTGTGTATATATTACATATATTGTTTTTTCTCCATCATCATTTATGCCCCCCATCCTCCTCCTTATCACTTTTTTGACATTGGAAACAAAAGATATTATTGGAAAGAGTCTCCAAAACTTTTTGAAGTGGCGGACTTGTGAAAATGATTTTTTCTCCATGATTTATTTTGCTGTTTCTTTTTCTGCTACACCTATTAACAAACACCAGAAACCACCCAAGTGGGATGCATCACCATATCATCTCTGCCCTTTATGTTCTTGACCACTGCAGCATTTTGCTACTAAAGAAAATAGTGGCTGGAAACCATATCGTTGCATTGGCATTTATCTTCATTTTGCTAGAAGACATTTTCTGACAGTGATTTAAGAAGCAAATAAATATTGTTTTCAAATAATGTTTTTTGGACGAGTAATGCTAACCTCCGATTGCAACGAGGTGTTGCTAGGGGCACCAAGCTTTCCCCCACAGCTCTGATCCTTCATTTCCATCCAGACGTGCGGCAGGCCTGCTTTCCCCGCGCTGGGCTTCTGCAGAGCAGAGCTTCAGAGTGTGTATTACCAAAACGCACAAGTAAGTTCCACCATTCCGTTTACTTATTTGTTTCCTGAGCTTGCATGAGCTGTGAATTCTCATGCCCAGCTTACTATTCCGAAAACCCATTCCCTATCCTCACCTCTTCTATGCATATAATTAGGAATTGAAATCATGTTATTTCTTTTCAAGGAACAATATACATAAACCAATATTCTCTTTAAAGTGCCGGCTCCCTAATTGTAAAATCCTACTGAAGGTAAATATCATTGACTCAGACTTGGAAATGTATTTTGTTGCCCGGCCTCCTGATCTCCTTTATGAAGCCTGAACGGGGATGACTATTCCCTGTGAGAGAGGATGTCTTTCCTGCTGGGTGTGGGAGTCATGTGGGTCACATGTTGGAAATAGACATGTGACTCTGCTCCACAGAAACTGATACTCATCTGGGAGGCTCAGACCCCGTGATTTCAACAAATGGCCTACTAAAACTTGGGGACTACTGCTTTAAAAATCTAAAGATTATTTCTTCCTTTTGCAGAGCCGGTTCTTTGCTTTGAAGCTAGGTTGATCTTCCACTTTATTCTTTTCTTTCCCTCCTCAAATAGAACTCTATTTCAACAAGGGCATAGTTGAAAACAATATCTTAAGTAACTACCATTAAGTACCAGCTGTAATATGTTAATTTTATCAAGGGACATGTTGAATTTGTTTAATGGTCCTTGCCCTTTAGCTGCTCAATAAGTAATTTTTGGTTGACTGGTCAATATTTCAATTAATATGTGTTATACTGATGTATTTTATGAGAGAGAAAAAAAACATTAACAAAGGAAGAAAATAATATACAAACTTCGCCCAGTTTTTTAGTAGGTCCCTACTTCTCTCTGTAAACCCTCCACATATCCAGATCAATATGCTTTCCTAACCAGTAAATTCAGAAGCAGGACTAAAGAAGGTCTTTAATTAGCATGCATCATATCCATGCCAGTGAGTGGATAACTTTATAATCAAAGTGATTAATTATAGTTATGAGAACATAGAAGAAGGCCAGTGAGCATACTCCTTAGAACGTCTGACGCAGCAGTTCTCACACTGAACATGGGTCAGAACCTCACACTGGACATGGGTCAGAACCTCTGAGTGAGGGCAAGTGCAGCCAGAATGTGAGCTCCACTCGCAGAACTTTGAATCCAGTTGGTGTGAGATGGGAGTAAAAAAATCTGAATTTCTAACACATTTCCCAGTGACACAAATGCTATTGGTTAGTGGACTACACTCGGAGAACTACTGTACAGGGGAAGGAAACTAAATAGAGCAGCAAGTGACTCAAGGTACCTTGGAGACCTAGCGGTTCTCAAAGGTTTTTCTTTCTTTCGTTTTGGAATTCTACTTGTTCCCACCTCTTTGCTGAGCTCTCCAAAAGTTCAACTAAAAAAAAAAAAAAAAAAAAAGGTAAAAGTAATAAATGGCTATCTTAAGCAGGTTAAATCTTAGTTTATGAAATATATTTTTTTCTATGCAGGCCCCTCAACACATACACATACCCTCCCTACCACCATTCCCTTAACACACACAGAATTGCTCTGTTAGTACACTTGAGGCCATGGAGTACAGTCTGGAAACCCATAGATAAGAAAGCATGCCAAGTTACATAGTCAGAAATTGCTAGAAAGATGCATGCACATATGTATTTTAAGCACTTGTCTTTTTTACTGTTGATAGTCCAACTTTATCTCTTCCCCCTTTACCTTATAATTTTATTTCAAGGTCTTCCACTTAGACTAACAACTTATCTGTTTCATGACTATGCAGTTAATCAAATCATAGCTACATTAATGAAGTTTTTTTTTTAAGAGTACCATTTAAACAAAAAGATTTGAAGAAGGAAAAATCACTTTTAAAATGATACCTGATTAGTGTGTCTTTGGAGCCCCAACCCTTTTTGTTCTTTAAACGTTTTTCAGATCAAGTTAACCTCCATGTTCAGTAGCCCTGTTTTTGTGTAGAAATATTCTCTCTACTCCTCCCTCCTAGCGCCCCAAGTCATTGTGGAAATGTTCTTCCAGGTTACAGAAAAGCATTTGTAACAACGAATGACAGTAGATAAAGCCTTCATTAAGTTCATCTTATTTCTGTGGAAACATAAAGAATCCCATGGAAAGCATTCTTTGTCCTTCCCACTCCATGTCAAGTTCTTGTTCTCACGTGAAAATGGGAGGAGGAGCATGCAAATTAGGGTTTCAGACATGGTACCATTCAAGAACCTAACTTAGCCTTTCTTACTGAAGATGCTGTGTAACCTAGACTGTACCCACTGTTATTTTACTGAGTGCTATGTATGGCTTCTGCTTCTAGAGTGCATAGAAAATGTTATTAAATATATTCATCAGCTGGAATATTGTAAGTATGAATACATGTGCTTATATAATAATGCTGTAGAAGGTGATTTCATGTATTACAATAAATCTAGCCTAGAATTTCAAATATATTCAACTCATTAAACTGGGGACTGATCTTTTAGCAACTTTTCACTTAAATGATTATTTTTAAACCTAGGAGAGAGTCTTTGTCCTAAAGACCAATATTGGGAGAGGCTCAGGAATAAAGGTCAGAAATGCTGAAATCACATATTTATTAGCCAAACCACTTATTTCTAGGAAAGCATGAAGGATCCCATGGAAAGCACTATTTGTCCTTTCCACACCATAAGCCAACTTCTTGTACTTAGGGTGTGGAAATAGCAGTCCTTGCTTTCCTGCTTCATAGGATTTTAGTGGAAACCACAGGACACAGTGTACACATATGCAATTTTAAATTCTAAAACTCTGTAAATGGGTAGCTATCGATTCCTTGGTCCTTGCTAAGGTAATTATTTCTTCTTGCTTGCCAAAAAAAAAAAAAAATGGTTTTTCTTCTTTCCTTCTTTGCCACTCTTATTTTTTAACAAAAATGTCAGACCCAGTGTTTAGAATCTGATCTTTAAAGTCCGCTGTCAGAGGCAGTCTCAACTGTAGTAGAAGTGGATGGGTGAATAGACAGACAGACAGACAGAAAGACAGACAGATGCTGAAATCTATTGCTTCATTATATAATAATAATGAGTATGAAATCTTAGAACTAAAAAAACAGCAACCCTGAAGATGGCTAGGTGCAATTAATTCTAGACAATTATGAAAATCTGAGAAATCCTTGATTCAAGGACAACCCAATGTGTAAACAGACGGGAGCAGTGGGGCTCTAGGTGAAACGGGCATGGAGTCCTGTGGAAGTTACAGGTGCCCCATGAAACCTTCGTTGCACTTCAGAACACAGTGGCACGCTGCTCTTGGAGCTCACAGGGGTGAGGGAGGTAGAGACCAGTTCCACATTGCTATCAATAAGGCAGAACCAATGTTGTTCAAAAGGTCCCAAGGTAGGGAAGTATGTAATGTGCTTTAGAAAGCTCTCCATTGAAATGTTCAAATATTAAAAGTGTTATCTTTTAAAGAATATAGTTTTCATTTTCCTAATAAAAGCCCCTTGAAGTGCATGACTTTTGATGATGTCAGATAAAAATGTCTGGCATTACTATAATGTAGAATAAAAATACGAATTTAAAGTGGGAGCAGGAGTCTTAAAAAATAGGCTATAACATTACAATGTTAACGTAGAAGGATTGAGGACAAAAATGGAGCTAACTCATAATTTAGAAGTGGAATAATTTGAAGTTGAGGGAAAAGCTGAATTTTTTCATTAAATGACGATGAGTGAAGAAAACATACTTGACAATATGAAAGAAATAGCAGTCTCTGTGTTACTGAATCCAGATTGTAAATATTTTAACATATAGCCACTTTCTCTGGCTTGTTTTATGGGCTGTTTAAGAGAACAGATAGTGATCTTTAGTAGACTTGTTAATTTTCAAAACTTCATATTTGGTTCACTGACTTGAATATTGAGACTCGGAATTGCAGATAATAAAAATCATTAAAGAAGATATTTAAATATTAGAATGAGAAATAAATAAACCATACCTGAAAATATAAGTCACATATGCAATTTTTAAGTTTTGTATTGCAAGTTTCAAACATAGGCAAGACATTTTGGGTGGACATATTGATTTTGTCTTTTATGGTACCTAAAATACTTTTTTAGTAAGCTGAAACTCTCAATATGGCAATAAAGACTTTTAAAAGTGACTAAAACTTACTACTAATCTTACAACTTAAAACCACCTGTAAAATCCATTTGTAACATTAAAAAAGATATTAAAATTTATAAATTATTAAAAATTAATATCACAGTGTGGAAGAGGGCCTTCATATTTATATTTATTTTATGTTAATTTTGACACAGGCATATTTGATACATATAAATGTTCTCTAGTGTTCTGAAGTACTTATAGCTTGTAATATAACAAGTTGAAAAATTAGACTTTATTTTGAGCATTCACCATTTTTACATAATCTTAAATTTATCATGAGATGATAATATATTATTAATAATTGCATAATTAATAAATAATCCATAAATCATTTTTATTTAAAATTTTTATAACTGCCTCATTTTTATTTTTGAAAAATTGTTACAACATTGTAAATGATAATGCCAAATGAGGTGTTTTGGTATAAAACACAATAAGCTAACTCTCTTTGGAAACAGTAATGCCAAATGCAATATTTTGGTTTAAAACACAATAAGCTAACTCTCTTTTCTTTTGCCAAAAGTTTCAGACCCAAAGTTTACGTCTGTCAGATGTACACAGAAAATCACATCTTTGGCGAGGAATAGTCAGTATCACGTTGATTGAGGGGCGAGACCTCAAGGCCATGGATTCAAATGGGTTGAGTGACCCCTACGTGAAGTTCCGGCTTGGGCATCAGAAGTATAAGAGCAAGGTGACATGTCTCTTTGTGTTCCTGGTGGTTTAATTCAAAGCAGTGGTTAGTGAATGGCTATGCTTTGGAAGATGAAAACTTTACAAAAATGCTTTACAGAACTTTGAACATCATGTCAGCAAACAAGATCAGTAATTATATTGCATCTCTTCCTTTTATGTGCTGTGTGACCTTGGGTAAGCTTCTTAACTTCATTATGTCTGAATTTCTTCATTTATACCACAGGAATAAACGTAGGAAGCACCTTTCAAAAAGAGAAGGCTGCAACAAACTTAAGTCAATGCCTGGCACATAAAGTGTTCAAAGCATATTGACTGCTCTCATTATTGCAACTAGGACTAGTATCAGTGCTACACAGGCATCATTTTACATGCCATAAAAACCTGTGCAGAGTACTTCGAGTCATTTTATTCAAACTGACTTTCACCCGTGCAGATTGAAAGTTATTTTAAAATTTATTTAGAAAACAAAGAGTCAAAATTCCCTCTGTGACTACTAGCAATGAGAAATGGGCAAGCCCCTTTGCCTCTTTATGCCCTAATTCCCCCATCTGTAAACAGGAGAATTAAAATAGTGCCTACTTAATCAAATTATTGAGAAGAATGAACAAATGTGTTATACATGTAATTGGGACACTGCCTTACCCATAATAAATAGTAAGTGGAAGTAGCAGAAGGAAGAGGAAGAATAGTGTCAGTAGTAGTAATAAAAGTATATTGTATAATACCAATTATATTAGTAATATGATAATAAAATGTTAAATAATTATATTTTTTATATTAATGAGAGGAGTAATAACAAATTAGCAAAGGTCATAGTTATGTTTGGGGCACATGTCTTATCTGTTGTTGTATTCAATTTCAACCCCTTTAATGGCCAGCTTCATAGACATCAGCTTCGTGGACAGCCTGGGACAAATGATCACATCCATCTCGTATTAGAAATCGCATCCTACCTCCATGGGAATATCTTGGCCTTGACATCACCATTTTCAGGAAGTTTTGATACACAGCCTAACTAGGTTCCTTCTGGCCCGGGGAGTTTCGTCAGTCATTAGAGATATCACGGAGTTCACTTGTATGCTGTAGTGAAAACTGCCAGCATGCTGGTCAGTTACCTTCCTGAGGGCATCATTTCTGACCTGAAGGAGACCAGATGGGAAGGACAATCCTTTAAAAGAAAACTGAAAATGTAGGCACTTTGTGGCCAAATAAGTAAGATAGACCACTCCCCAAAATATCATAGGCATTCATCCGAGCCCAGTTATGAGTCACTTGAATTATCATAGCAGCCACCCAGTGCCATCTTTTCTCTTGTCATGGGCTTAATCACATGTTTTAAAGAAATGACTGATTCCAAAAATAGGTACCGATGGCCACATCTCTCTTGTCCTTTATCAATTACCATCATTTTCATGTTCTGGTGGGCTTAAAACATTACTTATTTTTATAGTTCTGTTCTTTAAGTATGAAATATGAAACCAGGCTATGGACACGTGTCACTCTTTGCTCTTTCTTCCCACAATCTATTGCTGGTTAATTTCAGATGATGAACTTTAAAACTCGTGATTCATTTGCATTACCTTTGCACATAACATACTTCATTGCTTTCAAAGCCTTCACATCAGAAGATCTGTCTCCCATACATTAAAAAGAAAAAAGGCCACCACATGCCCTTCTGCTAAAATGAAAGAATAGGGAAACAAATATGAATGTTGTTTAACTCAATGGGGAATGGAATTTTAAAGCAAATCAGTATGGGTCACACTTGACTCATTGATTCCACCCATTGTCTTATCTGAATACTTGAAGTTACAAAATGGCACTTCAGATATCTTTCTCGTATGTGCAACATGGAGATTATATATAGTACACACATAATCATATTAACTCACAAACATTTCTGGCATATTGTTTGGGGGAAAGAGATCTGAAGCTCTAATCAAAGACTTGACCTAGAGTCTGGATACTAAAAGATAATGACCTAGGATGGGTCTCAGTTTTTCCATATATAAAATGGAGATGATACATCAATGCTCCAATTCGAAGATATGTTTACCTGGCCACCCCAAAGCTACTTGTTTTTTCCTCCTGTTCCCATTGAACTTTATTATTTTTTATGCATTCAGTTCAAGAATTCACATGTATAGGAGAGTAAGAAAATAAAAGAAATTCTGGAAATTGTCATCTTTCCTTATTATAAGACTAGAGGCCCGGGGCATGAAAATTCGTGCACTTGGGAGGTCCCTCAGCCCAGCCTACATGCTCTCACCATCTGGGATCCCTTGGGTAGGGTCCCTAGCCTGGCCTGAGACCAGGGTCTATCAGGGCTTTCCCTCCCCCAGCTGCAGGCAGCTGACCCCACCCCCGCCACTGCCATTGCTTGCCATCTGTGCAGTGCTGCCCCCCCCTCCCCCCCTGCCACAGGTGACCTCCCTCTGCAGGCAACAGGTATGGGTGCGATGGCTTGCCTGGCCTGGGCCTGGGCCTCCCTCTGCAGGGCGATCACTGGCCGGCCACATACCTGCCACAGAGTCGCCTCTGGTGGCCTGGGCCTCCCCTCTTTCTTTGCTGGGGGGCAAGGCCAGCTCTGCCAGAGACCCTCTGCTTACTTGATCACCCCTAACTGCTTTCTGGGAGGCAGGGCCAGCCCTGCAAGGGACCTTCTACCTACCTGATCACCCCTAACTGCTGGTCTGCCTACCTGATCACCCCAACCACTCTGCCTGCCCACCTGATCACCTCTAACTGCTTGCTTGGGGGCGGGGCCAGCCCAGCAAGGGACCATGTTGGTTCTGGTCTCTGGTCATTCTGGTCATTACAATTATGGTGGCTGGCCTTTCATTACATAGGATAACAGACTATCAGTTATATTTTTGTGCATTAGCTGGTAATGTAAAATAAATGCTAGTGTCAGACTAAGCTATTTCACTTATAGACTATGTTTTTGAATTTTCTATATAAAACATATCTCTCAGCTGTTGTTCATGAAGATGAGAGGGTTACTTTGGTTTTCAGGACACATCCTTCAGGGTCCTGTCAGACAATGTGCAATAAAGATGTTAGTGATCTTTAATGAATCGTTTTCAGTATTTCTGGAAGCTTTTGTTCAAATCTCACACTTACATGCTTTTCTAGACAGTACCTAAAGTTTGATTTAATGTCTCAAGCTACATTGTATTAAAGAATGATATGGGTGAAACAATAAGGACTTTTTTGGTTTTTCAGATTATGCCCAAAACTTTGAATCCTCAATGGAGAGAACAATTTGATTTTCATCTCTATGAAGAAAGAGGGGGGATCATCGATATTACTGCATGGGACAAAGATGCTGGGAAAAGGGATGATTTTATTGGCAGGTTTGTGCAATTTGATATTTTTGGTTCACCCTAAGGGGGGAGAATTTTGTTAAAATGATATTTGCTTTAATTCTGGTTATTGTAAATGATCCTGACTGTTTTGAAAGAAGGGATCTTATGGTAAGGCTGTTCTTGGGTGAACTGAAAACTAGCTTTGAAAACTGACCAGTAGGTGGCAGTTTTGACCACTTGATGGACAGGCGATCCAAATTTGATATCCAGAAATTTTCTCCAGATGTCAGAAACATTGTGCTTAAAAATTACGGGAGTTGAGAAAGAGGAATCTCACTTGATATAAGATACTTAAAGAAACAAAAGGCATATTCATAGTCTGTAAAGTGATCTGAGATTATATTACTTTTCATAAAGCATATTGTGACTATAAAATGCATTGTTTCCTAAAAGTCCTTTACACGGCAAAGAGTCTTTATAATCTCCTATGAGTTCATAAGTTGGTAGAGTTCCCAAGTTTTAGTGAAGGAAGCATTAAGTGGGGCAGATCCATGTTAATCTGATAACATAGTGAAGAAAGGACTATTCTGAGGCTTCCATGACATTTCTGCACAAAGATAGAGTCCCTTTGAATGCCTACTTAGTTACATGAATTGTTTTCTCACCTTCAAAGCATATTTTTATATTTCTTGATAGTTTATATGTATCTTTATAGCAAAACATTGAAACCTGCCAATACTGAAAAACAGGATGCTATACAGAAGAATCTGTTAGTTCAGTAAATTCTTTCCTCATTGTAGTTCACATGATTCCAAGCCTGTAAACATATAGCCTGAAGAACTGCATGCATACTAATAAACATAATTTTATGCTAGAAAAGCAGAAACAGTATCCAACCCAACATATCTCTATATCTGTGTGTGTGTATGTGTGTGTGTGTGTGTGTGTGTGTGTGATTCTGATCTATAAGGTTTCCTTCACAGGATTTTAAAGTGAGGGGTTAAAGATTAGCTTTCATTAACCTTTCATATTTAGCTTATAAGATGAAATGAGAAAAACACCACTGTAACCGAATAGTGTGTTACATTTCAATCCTTTTAAAAGGGCAGGCCTTTGTTGCATATATTTTTGCTCTAGTGAAATACTATTCTTAGATTTTTCTAAAGTTTACCTAGTTCTCTAGATAACCACCAGTTTTAGTAGCCCTGTGCAATTGTTAATATTGAATACATTTTATTATAATTAAATGTCTATATTTGTCTCCCTCAACATACTGTGAGCTTTTTCAGTTAGATACTACCTAGCCTTTCCTTGAATAATTAATTCACTTTCATAATTTGTAACAACCTTAGCTATATTTAGTGACCAAAAGATAGAGTGCAGTGGGTGTGACTCAGTTGTTGAGCATTGACCTTTGAACCAGGAGGTTAAGGTTTGATTCCCATTTAGGGCCCATGCCCAGGTTGTGAGCCAATCTCCAGTGTGGGGCATGCAGGAGGCAGCCAATCAATGATTATCTTTCATCACTGATGTTTCTCTCTCCCTCTCCCTTCTTCTCTGAAATCAATGAAAAATATATATTTAAAAAATAAAGATAATTAGAATGACTGTCACATGCAATTTGCTATCTTAATCTTATTACTTTTATTCCACATAACATTAGTTTAACTCCTCTTCCCAGTAGTTCATATTGCTCTTCATGGTCTGGCTCTGTGACCCCTCTACCCTGGACTTCTTGCTCTCTTTGAGCTGTGCTAGCCTCTTTGCTATTTCTCAAGCACACTGAGCACTCTCTCACCTCAGGACTCTTCCCTGTGTCTGCAAGACGCTTCAGGTGTCTGTGCACAAATGTCATGTCAGAGAGGCATCCATACCAAATCTATTTAAAATTGAAACCCCTTTTCCTAGATATTTCCTCTCCCCTATCCTGCTTTGTTTTTTCAATTGAAGAAGCACCACTTGACATACTGTGCATCTTATTTATTTATGTTATCTTTTATTTCCCATCACGAGAATATATGCTCTATGTGGGTTTTGTTCCATGAGGATTTTGAGTGTTTTGTACAATGTGGCATCTTTGATGCCTAGAAAAGTATTTGGCACCTAATAGGTGCTCAATAAATAATTGTCGAACTTTAATGTAAATATCTGAAGCTTGATTTAATACTCAAAATTCTGGTTCTTCCTTCTCTAAATAAGTAGACAATATGATATCCGATATTAATGAAAAGGAAGTTAGAACAACATGCCTTAGTGGAAGGTACAAAGTTTCAGTATAATTGAGGAGAGATATTTGAAATCATAATTTGTAACAACCTTAGCTATATTTAGTGACCAAAAGATAATTAGAGTGCAGTGGGTGTGGCTCAGTTGTTGAACATTGATCTGTGAACCAGGAGGTTACGGTTTGATTTGATGAGTTAAAATGTGAAAGTGCCCGAGTAATCTTTATATTTAAAAATTATTGAATTGTTTTTTGAAAAGGAAAAAAAAAGTGGGCTATACCTTCATCAAGATATATATATATATATATATATATATATAATCAATCATAACTTTTGTATCATTATGATATCTAGGCAGTTAATGCCCTCTGGTTATTAAAAGGGCACACTTAGCCGAAAAGTGGTTTGGCTCAGTGGATAGAGCATCGGCCTGCGGACTGAAAGGTCCCAGGTTCGATTCTGGTCAAGGGCATGTACCTTGGTTGAGGGCACATCCCCAGTAGGGGGTATGCAGGGGGTAGCTGATTGATGTTTCTCTCTCATGGATGTTTCTAACTCTCTATCACTCTCCCTTCCTCTCTGTAAAAAAAGTCAATTATATATATATATATATATATATATATATATATATATATATATATACACACACACACACACACACACACACACACACACACATATATATTTGAAAAGGGCACACTTACATCCATTAGCTCAACATAAGGCAATAATAAGGGTGGTTCATACAATAATTTTCCAGATGCACAAAGCGAGGCAGCTAGAGGTTTAAAGGTTGCCTAGTTTTTTGAAACTGGATATTCTGAGACTCAAGTCCAGGACTCCTGACTCTAACGCCCATGCTCCTTTTGCCTTGGTGTTACATTCAGAATGTTCTGAAACACTTAAGTGCTCAATAAAATGCTGAGTAGTCAGTAAGCCAGCTTGGGTTATGTATGCCATACTGCAAGTTTAAACAGCAAATTCTGCCTGTCATTGAACTACAGATGTCAAGTGAAGGTGAAATAATGCTAATCTGCAGGTAATTATTTAACTTTCTGATCACCTGCATTTTGGCAGGCAAGACGGATTGCCACCTTTCCGATAATCAGCTAATAAATCCTCACGATTGTTGCACTTTTATGCAGAGCAATAATCTGAACAAATTGGCTGCTGACAGCTGTGGTAAATTGCCAAGAATGAGTGCTGTCAGAAACAAGTTGTTTTTATGAACATGCAGAATAAGAAATCCTGTGCCAAGCAATTTTATCCAGTTGGAGCTATCTGCAGTCCAATATAGCAAGATTTACAGCATTATTTATTAGTGTGCAAAATATTTGTTTATCTGTAAACTGGCATTGATTTTGGGTACATATATTTTAGGTTAGTGAATTGCTACTGACTTTATTTGTTGCATTGTTATTGGGGCCGAGGCTGCCCAGGACATCAAATATATAAGTTTGAGTAGAGAGCTCTATGTCAACAAAATTTTTATTAATGGTATAGGATAAGGAACACTTCTTCCAAATGGGCAACTTGTGGGTGAAAAACAAATGCTTCAAAATTCTACAATCATAAAACTAAATCTGTACCTGCATACTCAATGCTGAAAGAGAGAAATGTGGGGTGTGCAGGTGCACTCACTGTGCAGTGCGGCAAATGGGGAAAACAGCATTTAATGTTGGATATTAACCAAATTAATGTTTTCCAAAAGTTGAAGGTCAGCGTATTTAAACCTTAAACATTCTATATATTCTGATTTGCAATGTCTCTTATTTGTGATAGCAGTACTACGAGAATTCTTTGACTTCCCACGTAAAAAGGGGCAGGAACAGTCCTGACCCATTACTAATTTGAAAGCACATAGAAAGCTCCATACGGAAGAGAGTTCTTTTACAAAATCATGATATTTCACCATTTTTCTTACTAGGGATTGAATAAAATATTTCATTAGGGAGATAGACAATATTTAAGTATAGAATGGAGTGTGTCATTGATGTTCCTCTTCGTTTTTCAAAAACTCAACCTAAACACAATATATGAAGATTTTAATCTATTTGTTTTTGTGGGTTACCATTTTTCCTTCAAGATTTCCTTAGAAAGTTTATGCTCACTGCAGTATTTCTTAAACAAGAGCAAAGTTTCCAACGTGTATATTAACTAGTTTATCTTTGAGTCACTGAATGGGAAATTTCACAAGCTTACAGGAGAATGCTCTGATAAAGCAATGTGCCTAAAAGATGATTGAACAGTGACAACCTCTGACAGGAGGAAGGTAACAACAGCATTAGCCTTTTATAGTGTCAGAGATGGCATAAAAACTGCATACTTGTGAAACTTGAAAACACTTTTAACAGTTACATATTGAATATTTTATACTGCAAAATTCCAAGAAATTAGGTATTGTTTTGATTTCTAAGATTTTATAAGATATCATGTATTATTATTTTTACTAATATAAAATACAGGTATCCCAAAAAATGTATTTATACATTAACATCTGATAGCTCAATTTTGAGAATGAAATGTATTTTAATAAACACCGCCCTTATAATTATTCAAACTATGTGTATACATCCTGGGGGACACGCCATGGTCCCATATATTAAGAAATCTCAAAAAAAAAAAAAAAAAAAGCTTCATAGTTTTATTGTTAAATTTGGTCAAAATTATATAAAATATGTTCTTAAAAATAACCCCCACCAAAGAAACTCTATAAAGGCTTGTGTTTTTTATTCTGAAGGCTTTGTTTTTAAATGTCTTGCTAATCATGATGGTTTCATAATATCATTATCTAATACTTCTAGGCACAACATACCCATAGCAGTTGATTGTCAAGAAGAGTAGATGAACATTTCTATTGCTAATATTCTTCTGGATAATTTTGACTTGTCTTGGCTGAATTCCTGTTAGACCGCATTGCAGCACCTTTGGCATGTGAAGGTGGCTGACAGGGAGCTCTGCTGGAAGCATCAGCCCTGCATACTCTTTCTTTTCTTTTTTCTTTTTTTTAAAATATATTTTATTGAGGTTTTTACAGAGAAGAAGAGAGAGGGATAGAGAGTTAGAAACATCAATGAGAGAGAAACATTGATCAGCTGCCTCCAGCACATCTCCTACTGGGGATGTGCCCGCAACCAAGGTACATGCCCTTGACCGGAATCGAACCTGAGACCTTTTAGTCTGCAGGCTGACGCTCTATCCACTGAGCCAAACTGGTTTCGGCAACCGTGCATATTCTTGTTTATCATTCTGTTCACTTTTGCTTGTTCAGTCAGCACTCTCTTCTCTCCACAGTTTATTTACTGGGATCCTTTAAAACAAGTGGTGTTCATTTTTTTGAAGATTAGTTCAATTACATTTAGGTTACATAATCTCTAAGTTCACTCACCAGGGCATACTATGTGAACTGCAATTTAGTGAAAGCAAGTCAGCAAATAAAGGGCCACTGTCAACCCCTCCAGGTTATGCAGCTCCTACTTTCCCCTCAAAATACTTGCAGGCTATCTGTGACATATCAGATGTGTGGGCTACCTGTGTTAATGCATGAGTAAAATAGTTATAAAATTTGGTTCCTCTCCTACTTTTAAATTATTTAAAAATCCAAATAGGTCTAACATTTACGTTCTCTATTAAATGAGGGGAGAGGTTGCCAGCGGGGATGAATTTCTTGTGATATCCTAAGAGAGATCATTTTTCTGAGACTCACACAGGAGGATGCGATATAATAGAAAGCTTCAGTTCTGTGGATCAAACCGCTGAGTTTCCAAGGTTTCGTTTCCATCAGCCCTACCAGGAAGACGTCCCATTTTGCCTTTAGCAGGGCTAAAAACAGAGCCAGTGCCCACAATTTCCAGTCCATGTTTGCACAGTCCAATACAGCATCAGGCAAGCTTAATTTGTGTTTGCCCACTGCAGTCCATCAGTCCATTACATGTGGAGTATGCAAGTTCCCATGGCTATGAAGGAAACATGGGCAAATGCAAGGAAGCCAAGAGCAAGCCAAGAGCACAAGAGTCATGAGCCACAAGATCAACAAGGGAGCAATAAGAAAGAATTTATTTGTTTAGGAGATTATGCAATCCCAACTTTCCATGTGCTTGCAGTGGCCATGCCCATTCTGGCCAATGATCTTTGTTCCCAGGTGTGACTGACGGAAAAGTAGCTTCCCTATGTCACTCCAACTTTACTGGGCATGTGTCCATCTTCCTTCTGTTGGATCCCTTCTCCCAGAGCTTTACTGCTGGGAATAGGCCAGTTGTTCCCTGGGGAGTGCAAAGTTGCAGCTTCCTGAGGAAGCAGCCCAAAGGATATGTGTATAATGTTTGTCTGCCCCCTGTGCTCCTTTCCTATCCTATATAATAAAACCCTAATATGCAAATCAACCAAATGGCAAAATGACTGGTCGCTATGATGTGCACTGGCCACTAGGGGGCAGATGCTCAACGCAGGAGCTTCCTCCTGGTGGTCAGTGCGCTCCCATAGGGGGAGCGCCGCTCAGCCAGAAGCTGGGCTCACAGCTGGTGAGCACAGCTGCATGGCGGCAGCCGCCTCTGCAGCAACACTAAGGATGTCTGACTGACAGCTTAGGCCTGCTCCTGAGCCTAGGCTGGCAGTCAGACATCCCCCGAGGGCTCCCAGACTGCAAGAGGGCACAGGCCAAGCTGAGAGATCCCCACCCAATCCCTGAGTGCACCAATTTTGTGCACCAGGCCTCTAGTTATTAATAACTAGCTAATTACAATGGTATCACCTGCACTCCAGTGGTCTCACACATGTAATTAGCATCCTGGTTGCACAAGACTATTGTATCTGATAGGAATATCATCGGCCATGAGCTCAGGCATGGCAGATAAAATGACAGGGGAGGAAAAAGGTGATAGAAATACTGAAATTTCTCTCCTTGGACTCATAGGGGAATATGTCACCAAATAAATATTCATGTGGCTAAAAAAATGCATAGAGTTTTTTGTGTGTTTTTTTTTTTGTTTTTTGTTTTTTTTTTAAGTCCAAAGAACTTTAAGCTTTCCTATGGGAGAAAGGAAATGTAGTTTGATTTCTTGCCATCACTTAATCTCTCTAAGTCTCAATTTCCCCATTTATGATTACAGATTACAGTAGCTCTGGGATCTTCAGTTTTGACTTTGTTTCAGTTCTTCTATTGATTGATTAATTGATAAGTTGGGTTCAGTATAGATAGTAAGTTTTGTAATTTTTCAATATCAAACTAATAAGGCATTCATGATAAAATTACAACACACTCTGTGGTAGTTCTGAAAATTAGGATGTGAGAAACTAGAAGGCTTACAAAAAAAAAACTGATTCCCTAAAACTAACAGAGACCTGACACCTCAAGTACTTAATAAGTAGTGAGTGAATGAGTGAGTGAAATAAGTGTTGGAAAGAAATCTTTCTAGGAAGACAATATAGGAGTGGTAAAGTGAGTGCATTAAATGCCCCTTCTACCCTGCCACTCTGCCCTGGGTAAATTTTAGCCTCTGCAATTTCACCTTCTTGTGTATAAGTACTTTAATATTTACAGAGCACCAACTATGTTCCAGGTGCTGTGCTAGGTGCCTACCCTCAAGGTGTCTTGGGATATTGACAGGAGAAGACAACTGCAGGTTATTGAAATGAGAATTAGTAAACGTTAATGAAGCCAAGATAGCTAGAATGGTTGTCTTGTTCAAACACAAAGAAACCATTGAGCTCTAGCATGGATAGTGAAAGAATTGCAAGCTGTCTGGAATGGTTTAAGGAGCAAGTCAGCAAGTGCCACACAAGCTGGTGGCAGGCTGTGGAGAGCACTGTTACCTTGCTCAGGATATTTCACAAGAGAAAGGAAGCCAGGGGAGGGACCGGAGCAGGTTTGCATGTTAGACATCTGTAGCTAAGGGGACTGAATGGCACCAATAGTTTTTGCCTAGCCCATGTTCCCTATAAACAGGGTTTGAGGCAGTGATTAAATTCTGATACTTAATGGGGAGGTAGAGTCCAGCCACAGAGTGAGAGGAGAAAATGTGAGGCAGGGAAAAGTAGGAAGCAATGTAGGGTGATATGTTACTGGGCTGGCCATTGTTTCCTGGGTTTCAGAGACACAGCTGATGACACACCTACTTGGCCACCTGTGGACAGGCAAGGTAGAGAATTTCACTTAGAATTGCATCAGAGGATTTCTCCTGAGCACATTTTATAGATGAATAGGAGATATGCATAACCTCAAATAGCAAAAAATACCTTGAAGTCATTAATACTCTTTTGTCCAATGTATTTGTAGAAATAGATATTTTCTGTATTAGAAGGATTAAAGTCAAAATTCTGAAACATTAAATATGGGACAGGACCTGAGACTATTTCTATGAGTATACTCAATATAGAAAATGTAGTTGTAGCAGAAAAGCATAATCCTCCTTATAAATTATAATGCTAATTTAAATATTATTGGTTTCAGAGCTTTAATAATTCAATTTGTAGATTTTTCTTACTTTATTATCTTATAAGAGCAATAACTTACAGCTTGTTTTCCTAGCTTATATATATATATATATATATATATATATATATATATATATATATTAAAGCATAAAAATTACATAGTTCCACACTTTAGAACTGAGATAATTGGTCTGTCTAAAATGAATCCAGGTATTACCCAACTAAAGAACCACTGCAAGCAGCACACACTTTCTCCTAAGGGTGCATGATTACTTAATGACAGACTGGTCAAGAAAAAAGCCCAGATCTTGGATTCTAGAGTCCCAAGTTCAGGTCTTGGCTCTGCTAATAACTGACTATGACTTCTCTGGCGCTCAGTTTTTTCCTTGGTAAATTCAGGAGATTTCAAGGACCACACATCCTTATATCTATTTGAACAAAGTACAGAATTAAGTGAAGTAGGCCAGTTATAAATAATGACAGTTTGGGGAACAGTAACTAAGTCAGAGGACATTTACTCTGTCTTAAAAATTATTTAACTTCAAAAGTTTAATGCTACAAGGAAAACCCAACAAATCCCTGGACCAGATTTGGTCTGAAAGTTGCCCATTTGTGATGGCTGGGTCAGATTACCTTTAGAACATCTTCCCTAACTCTAAAGTATTAAAGGCAAAAACTCCAGCAGAAACGAGGAGTAGCCTAGCATCTATATGACTCATGTGAAATGGGAATAGGCATAGAAGGAAACCCCCCAGAAAGCTTCAATGTGTTTTGTGTTTTAAGAGGAATACAGTGTCTCACCAAAGAAGAAGGCAAGGACTGGGAAATGCGTGATCAAAGTGAGTGAGAGACCCTTCTTGATACCAACTTTATCCAACCAAAAATACTATCTGAATTGTAATCTCTGTTCAGTTCTTTAATATCATATTCCTAACCTTGTCCAAAGATTTATTCACATTCAACAAATTACAGGCTAGGCACTGTACTGGATACTGGAAAGATTTATAGAAAATGATATTGATGTTTTTCTTTTAGTAGAGAATGCATCTGACTGGCTGTTTTTTCCATTGCATATCTTTTATGCTCAATTTGTTTTGGGTGTCATTGACCAGAACTTAACTGCAATTAAAATGAGAATATCAGAGTCCTGACTGGGTAGCTCAGTTGGTAGAGCATCGTCCTGATACACCAGGGTTGTGAGTTTGATCCCTGGTCAGGGCACGTACAAGAACCAACCAGTGAATGCATAAATAAGTGGAACTACAGACTGATATTTCTCTGTGTGTGTGTGTGTGTGTGTGTGTGTGTCTCTTTCTCTCTTCCTCCTTCTCTCCCAAGTCAATAATAAAATAATTTTAAATTAGAATATTAGATAGCATTTGATATGTCCTTTCATCCTTTAGAATTTAAGAGAGAGCATGAGAGTATATTGAAAAGGATGTTGTATTTACAGAAACAATGAGGTTATTTGATATATATTCTAACTTTAAGAAGATAGTTTTCAGACTTGCCACGGGCTCTAATTTTCTGCTTTTTCCATAGTTAGCATTTGGCGCACACACATTTTTCTGTCACTGACCAGGCTGTTTCTTTTCTTCTTTTTCTTTCTTTTTTTCCCCATTTCTTGCATCCATATTCCTCTTCCTCCCAATTGTTTCTAGTCCTGATTATCTCTGCTGTCACTTTTGATAGGCAAAAAGAAAGGGTAAATGTCAAACTTTGGATTCAATTCCTAAAATCAGTCATGCTTAAAAAGATGTTTGAGCACAACTATACGCTTTGAGGCCCTATTCATAATAGTTTAATTTAAAAGCAAAACAATGAACAATAAATAAATAAAGTGAAGAAAATGACCAAAAATTCAATTTGTCCCTGATAGCTGACCATCCTGTTTATATATTACCACATTGATTCTTGTCACTGGCTATTTCCTGTTTTAAATGCCTTTTATTCATATCTGCCCCCTTTCTCTCCATTTACTGGCCTTGTAGTTACCACAGTATCTTTCTCTTTCAAATCAATTTTCCTTTTTATGAAAAGAGCTTGCAAGGTGTTCATCTCTGAGAGTGGCTTGTGGTCCATGGGCTGCCACAGTGTGAAACCCCCCAGGACAGTTCTGCTACATAATTCTTGATGTCTTCAGAGGATTTGTTTGCTTTTTATTTAGATTTATAAATGCTCTATGAATAAATTGGCATGGTTTTAACAATGTAAAACTTATGGCATCACGAGAGTGCATATTCTAATCATTGCTTTATATATTACATTTAAAAATGAGGGGGAAACACCCATTGGTTTAAAGGTGATACAAAAATTCAGACTCACAGTAGCTTTTCTGTAAGCAAAGCCCCACTGACCTAGGCCATCCAGGAATTGGAAGTCCCTGCCCATTTATGAGTATGGTGGCCATGGGCAGTAAGTGAATCAGATAAGCCCATTTTTGTATCTACCAGGAAATCAGCAATTAGACACTAAGATAATCAGGGGCTGAATTTTGTGAAGAAAGTCAGCTGACATGAGGGATGTATTCTTCCAATGGTCCAAATACTGTTTCTATTGATTTACTTTTCTCATTGCTGTGAGCAGCCTGAACTTCCACTGTTTGATGGGGGTAAGGGGGAAGGAGGGGTTGAAAGCCACTTGTTAATTCAAAACATTTGTCTCCAGGTGCCAGGTCGACCTGTCGGTCCTCAGCAGGGAACAGACACACAAGTTGGAATTGCAGCTGGAAGAGGGTGAGGGGCACCTGGTGCTGCTGGTCACCCTGACAGCCTCGGCCACAGTCAGCATCTCTGACCTCCCTGTCAACTCCCTGGAGGACCAGAAAGAACGAGATGAAATATTAAAAAGATATGTACGTATGTAACCCTCCCCCCTCGAACCATGTGTGACTAGTGAGGTTATAAATAATTTACCTGGAGTGACGGAAGTACAGCTGAAAAGCTGTCTGACAGATCAATCAGCAGGTGTAGAAAACCGGGCAAACGCAAATGCCATGCTTATCTTTGCATTCCCCACTGATGTCTAGAGCCTCTACCAGAGCAAGGTCTAGATTCTGAGAGTCTCCTCAGTGGTTTTATCAGACAGTACGATTACCATGCAGGGAACTTCCCATCAAGGAAAGTTAAACTTACACAATATTAATTTAAAATTAATTCATTGACTTTTTGTCATTGCAATCCATATTTCTTTGTCTTTCCAACTTTGAAATGGAGTCAATGGCACTTACATTAATGAATAGCTTGGTCACTAGAGGGTATTCAGAGAAATCATTTTTATTTTCAACTGTTTAGCAAAGCCTCACTTGTTCCTTTACTATTTTAATTGAATATGAAATATAATCAAAAGGATGCCTCCTTGCCTTTTAATCAAGTGTAGAGAGATAGGTTGGAAGAGTGAATCACTAAAATAAGTACCCTTCTCAATTTTTACCAAACCGAAACATTCACAACCAAATCTGCCTCTCTTTCCCAGCATCCTCACATTCTACATTTCCCACTCTGCGTGTAGTTTTCCTGAATCAACAGAGAGGGGAGCTCTTACTCCACCATTCTCTCAGTGGAGACTGGAAAAGCGAATACCTTAGTACCCATGAAACTGGGGGAAAAGCTTTCCCACTTAAAATGACAAAGCTTGTATTGTACGATGCTGCCAGGTGTTTAGAAGGCTCCTCTACACAGTCAGCTATGAAACCAAGCTCTGACTAACAAAGGACCTCTTAATATTTTTTTTCAGATTTTAAAATATTCCTATTTGCTGACTGACATCCTTTCAATAACTGAATTTAATAAAGATGTACCTTATCAGGCTGTGCAGATAACATGAAGTGCTGGTACTAATGCTCTACAATATTCTTCAAACAGATTAGCAGGCTGTGCACTTCAGCAAATTTATTCTGGCTATCTCCACTGAATCAGCTGTCTGCTAATGCTTGTACAACTCATCCTCCAGGGGTGTCCTCATAAACAGTTTAATGGAGGTGACTTAGCAAGGCTAAATAGTATATATTTTTCAACCACCTAAGAGCCTAAGGTATTGTGAGGCATCTTCTAATACGTAATTGCAATTACGAAAATTGTTTCATATTTTGGTACCTACCAAAACATAGTCTGCTGTCAGCAGAAGAGAGCCTCGTGGATTAAAACAATTTAAGGGAATTAATTCATATGTGTGCTAATGTAAAATTATTCTAGGTATTATAATACTATATTTCTCAAATTAATATTTGGTACTATGCCATATTTTAGAATAATACTGCAGGCTAGATAATTAGAAATAATCCAACTTTTTTTTTCTTTTCATTTTGCTGGATGGGTTTCCTTAAATTGGCTATTTCCATTCAGAATTTGAATATTTGTTTCCACACCTTTTTTCAAATGTTATTATTTCAATAAAATGTAAATGTTATGAGGATGTTCCAGCTAATTCTCAGATTATATTCTGCTCATTATATTAAAAAGTGAACCACATTTATACATACTTTTCTGTGTTTTTTTTTAGCCCTGAATTTCAAGCATAGGCCTTGATATGCCTCTACAGTCATACTTGCCAAAAAGCCACTGTATGCAATAGCTCCTGTGTTATAATTAGCCATAGCAATACAGGAGCAAAACCCTATATTTTAAGGTTTCAATGTGTTTCCTTTTTTAATACAGATTATCAGATGGATGCATGAATGTTGTTTCATATATCTGAACTATCACTTGTTTTAGAGCAACATATACAGAAGGTCATTTGGAAGATTATTGAGATGTTTTCCTGTGAGAACATGTGCATTTTGGGAAGTTTAGGTTAGACTTAAGAATTCGGTGGTGATCAGGAGAGTAAGTGAACTGGCCCCCTCTCCTATGAAGGACTCTCTCTGCAAAGGCTTTCCAGTGCTGTCAGTTAGGGGTTCATTGCGGAGCACTGAAGCCCCACAAATTAAACAGACATTACTGTGTGAGCCATTATTTGATCACCACATTCTGAAAAGATGGCTAATTCCATTTTTTCTCTCCCCCCACCCCCTTCTTTTGGGGGGAGGAAAGCAGGGAAGGTCAATAGGGGGCGAGTAGTAATGGGTGGTAGACCAAGAGCGATTGCCTGACCTTTTCAGAACGGGTATGCTGAACCCTTGCTCCCCCTTGTCACAGTTTAAAAACCAGAGGAGCTAGTTTAGAGAAGAAGTTGTTAGCATTCCATTTTTATTATGACATTTCACAGTCATCTGATTTAATGTCCCTTGACCAGATTGTCCACCGTGAGACGATGGGCTTGAAATGTTATTTAGAGCATTGATAAAAGGTGAGCGGTTCTAAGATGACAGCGAGTCATAAGGCTGGTGGTGTGACATTAATTTTCTCCATAACAGAGATGGAATAAGACGTCACGGTGACAAGCTGTCAATCAGCCCCGGCCCCTCAGAGCACCGCGACGCCATAGGACGCGGTATTGCCTCTCCCGTAATAGAGCTGAACTGAGATGCTCTCCCTGACAGCTGCTGCAGCCATAGAGAAAATATATTATACAGCCTTTCATTAAAAAAATAAAGAGGACTCCTCTCCGGAGCATTTCAATCTTTTCCCATCTATTGAGGGCTGAAAGGATTCACAGCAAATCATACATTCCTCTGCTATGGAAATGTCTGGCTTCAGAAGCCATCTCGGTTTTGAAGCCTTCTAAAATAACCATAAATAACAAGGCAGGAATACCTCTTGAATGAAGCGTTACTTAAAGTTGTTATATATATATTTTTTAGCTGGAATATTTCAGTCTTTGGCTTTCTTCCTTTTTTTCTTTCTTTTTCTTTTTCTTTTCTTTTCTTTCTTTTTTTTTTTTTTTTGAATTCTTATCATAATCGATATGTCACTAGCCTAAGCAGCTGAAGTTCACAATAAATGACTGAGCGTCAGCTGATTCAAGGGAATGAAACCCACAAACGGTAATTACCTCTCCAAAAGGGGAGCAGAACACGGAGCCCGAGCGCCCGCAGCCCTGTGTCTGTGCGGTGAGGTTAGCGGTGCGAAGCGATTCTCAGACCTGAGGACTGATGTTTGTGTTAGTCCCAGGAAGGCTGGTTCAAATTGCTTCTGAAAATTAAAGAACAGGAACCTTCTCAGAAAACTCTTCCCCGTCGTTAGGACAGGAGGCTTACCTGGCTTAGAGCTCTCAGTCAGCTCCGAGATAAGAAGCTTCCCAAACCTGATCGTTCCTGCCTTAGGAAGACCGACGTGCCTACAAACCTCTGAATTCTAGTACTGCTGTCTACGGTTCCCACTTTAGAGCCTTGGTTTACAGTAATTTCAATGGGGAGGGAAATAGCTTTTTATTGAACCCTGTTATCGGGTAGCTCAAACAGTTTTGGTAGATAAACAGCCATTTAAAAAACAATAAAAGATTAAGAGCTAATCCTTGGGCTAAACACCTAAAAAAAAAAAAAAAAAAAAAGTTGGGTTATGAGATTGCACACATATCTGCATTTCCTCCTCTCAGTGTGCCAAGGTCACAGCTCCCCGTGTCAACAACCACCAGTCAAATGGGACTGATAAAGTTAATGTCGCAGTCAGCTTTGCTTCTCAGTATTCCCATATGCTTAATACAGGATGCAAACGTTCTTTGGTAACATTTGAATAGCTAAGTTGAATGCAAAAGTATGCCATGTTCCCTGGTCATAAAGCATTTTAAAGATTATGATAAAGAAATGCCTTTGATTTACTGAGTAGAAATGCTGATCTTGGCATAATAAAAATGCTATAATTTGCAAATAAACAAATGCATATAAAGTTCAATAGGTTTATTTTACTCTCTAAGTATTTGTGCCCATTAATTAGAGTTTTGAATTATTGCTTTGGTATCCCTCTTTTAATTTCTTCCACTACTATACTTATTAAAACACTGCCATTATTAATTTATGAAATTTAATAGTTTTTATCATCTGGGTGTGATTCTATCACATCTTTTCTACTTCTAGTTCCGTACATACTACAATCGTAAATAAAATTGCAAATTTAAGAAAAATTACTCATCACTTTTTATTGGACAGTTTTATTTATTTTTATAAATGTGTGTTTTTAAATTGATTTTAGAGAGAGAGGATGGAGGAGGGAAAGAGAGAAATATCAATATGAGAGAGAAACATCAATGGCTGCCTTGGGTACCAATAACAAACCCCAGATCTGTGCCCTATCAGGCAATCCTTCATTGCACAGGACAATACTCAACCAACAGAGCCACAAGAGCAGGTTCAATTTGATTTATTTTTGAAGATTATATGTCTTCTACCTACAAGGTTTACAGAATACCTAACTAAGTCTTTTAAATTAAATATAGAAAAGTCTTTCAATAATTTAACCTTCATTTAGCACATGCAATTTCCAATGCTCATTAAGAAGAAAATATAATTAGTGTTGACTTTCTTACTCCCAAAGTCTGAAGTAGTATATAACCAACAATTTGAGATTCAGTATGAAGAAGTGTGAGTCTCCAAACCATCATATTCATAAAAAGCTTTGGTAAAGGAGATCAAAGGGAAAAAAGCAGTCATATCCTATTTTATAATTTATTATTCACCATCTACTGATAATTATTTGTGGGGAAGAAATGTTGTGGGTTTTAATTGTGTGTGTGCGCATGCGTACGGGTGTATGTACACATTCATAACGGTGGAAGGGTAGTCTGTATTGAAGAAACCAATATCCTTTGAGTCACTTAAGGGGCATCCTGAAATCAACCATAAAACTTACTATTTTCTCAGAACACACCTTTCTCTTCTAACACTGATGTTGGGGTCTTTCAGAGCCCACTGCGGATATTTCACAACCTGAAAGACGTGGGGTTTCTCCAGGTGAAAGTAATCAGAGCAGAAGGATTAATGGCTGCTGATGTGACAGGTAAGAAAGGATGTGATTACCCTGTTGTGTGTATATACAAATATGGGTGATATAAACGTAGATATAGTTAGTTATCAAGCAACATGCGGGGTCTGTGGCATTTAATGACTGAACTCTCCAGTTTACCTGGCTGGGCCATCAAAGTAGATAATATAAGGTTTCCAGGTTGATCTTACAAAGATTTTCCAGCCACCAGTTTTTATATTGCCAGTGCTTTTAAAAATAAGGGTGATATGTTAAAATATAAACAATAAAATAATTTTTGAATTGTTTTCTTCTCCAAAGTTCAATCAGCTGGATTTTTCTTCCAACTTTTGTCATTTTGGAGTAATGCCGTATCTTCTCTCAGAAGGTATCACCTAAGATGATACCATAGCAACAACACAAATGCATAATGGTCATTGCATAGTTCATTGAAAAGTTTAGATGGATAATACTCAATTATTGATACTTGGTATGAACTCTTGGTATTTGGGTTGCTGATCAAATTTCTTAGTTGCCCAAATTCCTTAGCACATTCCAGAGATAATTTTGGAGCTAAGCTAAGCATCTACATTTTTCTATAGTAGATATTTTAAAACAAGAAATACTACTGTGAAAATGCCAAAATTAGTTTTCTCTCTCAAAGCTTTCTGATTTGGATATTGCTGTTTCTATAAAATATTAATTGGCTAATGATAATTATTTTATCATTTTCAGAATTAAAGCATTGTTTTGGATTTGCAAGTATATGATAATTCATTAATTGCTTAATTATCACAGGATTTGGGGATAATTATACCATTTCTTTTTTTTTTAATATATTTTATTGATTTTTTTACAGAGAAGAAGGGAGAGGGACAGAGAGTTAGAAACATCGATGAGAGAGGGACATCGATCAGCTGCCTCCTGCACACCCCACTGGGGATGTGCCTGCAACCAAGGCACATGCCCTTGACCGGAATCGAACCCGGGACCCCTCAGTCCACAGGCGGACGCTCTATCCACTGAGCCAAACTGGTCCTGGCCCATTTCTTAAATTGTCCATCTCAAAATAGATAATAAATAGGACTGATTTGACCAATTTTGTCCAAATTAACTGTTTTTTGAAAGTAAGTATGCACTTTTTTGTGAAATATGCTTACCATTGTATGTTTAGCCAGTTGACCCTAAAACAGTAGCTGACTCATTTGAAGTGGAGAAATGACTCTCCTACTATCTAAAGGCTTGGAAATCCATTACATGATGACTGGAACTCTTCTTTAATACATCAAATCAAAATCTAATTAAAAGATCACATGCCTTAAAACTAAAATAGCAGATTTCTGCTCAAAAACAGCAATATTTAAATAACTTCATATTTGCATATTTTCAAGTGACTAATGTGTGATAAAAATTAAAATGTTGGGAGTTCACAGTTTCTTTAAAGAGGTAATTGCCAACTTATTTGTAGGCTAGAAGATAATAACAGTTATCAAATATTCTTTCAAAATAGGCCTACCTAAAAATAGCAGCAGAAAAGGTAGTTTGTCATCTTTCTGGATATATGCTGAGTACTAAATAATTAGTGGCTCCTGGTACTAAATAATTAGTGAATGCCAAGTATATTCATTTTCTTTTTTGTCTCTGATGTGGTTGAAATCAAATTAATCTGGACACAATGATTTCTTTTTTATTATTACTATGCTGCATATATTACCAGACCTAATACTCAACGATAGATGATTGGCTAACTACTCTTCTTCTGTTCCCTTTGGACATTAACTTGATGAATGGAACAGGAACACAGTATTGCTTTTACTCCAGGGAGGTTTCGCCTAGCCTGCAATTCCCAGGTAGATTCAGGAATTCAGGGCAGTGACATTGTCTCTTGGGAGACACTTTCACTTTTCTTTTCTTTTTAAAATATATTTTTATTGATTTCTTAGAGGGGAAGGGAGAGGGAGAGTTAGAAACATCAATGAAAGAGAAACATCAATTCAGCTGCCTCCTGCACACTCCCTACTGGGGATGTGCCCGCAACCAAGGTACGTGCCCTTGCCGGAATCGAACCTGGGACCTTTCAGTCCGCAGGCTGATGCTCTATCCACTGAGCCAAACCGGTTTTGGCATACCTTCACTTTTCTTCAGGATTTTCTTAGGGGAGGGGAGCACCCAGTGTTAGCTGAGACCATCTGTAGAGAGAAAAGCCTAGGTAATCAGTATGTCAGAGGACACCTAAGTGATCTGAACTATTACTGAACATTTATAGCAGGCAGAATAATTTATTATAGAAAATTTCAGGTTCCATTTACTTTACATGCTTAGATACCTGCCCATTACACAGGTTGCATGCAATTGTATAATTTGTTTTTCTTGGAGAGAAGCTGTCATTACTTTCAAAACTCATGAATATGCACACTATGCTAACCCAGTTGGCCTATATGCTACTATGAAGATTAAAGTATATTCTTTCAATGCTGAGAAAAAAGATACATCTCTTTCCAATGGTTGTAATGTCCTAATATGTAAATGAGTGGGAATAACAATAGCCTTCTTCCTCGGGATTCAGTGAGACATAATTTTTATCTGATAAAATAAACGTTAATTTGGGGAATACTAACTAACAGATTCTTCATTTTCCCCCCCTCCAGTTTTAGGGATATAAATCTCATGATTTCTCATTCCACACTGACCTTATAATTTAACGTGCTCTGAATTGAACAAGAGAGATGTTGAACTATTCAGGGACAAGAGGATAATTCAGTCTTTGACCTTGCTCACTCTTGGACCTTTTGTGGTTTTTATGACATTTGTGATGGGGGCAGAAGCTGAGGAGTATATATTTACGTCAGAAATATCTGAATGCAATACCAATTTTTAAAATTATCCTTCTGAAAAGGATAACAATTTATATACATATACTGATCCTTCCAGGTCTTTTATCATTAAGGTTGGGGCACAAATAAGCTTCTTGTATACTTCATCTCTCACTTGTTCAAAGAAGTACTTTAAAAATGTGTTGTGCATCTCCATGGATAATCATAGTCAGGCTCTCCAAGATATTCAGCAACTTTTTTTTTTTTTTTTAAAGGGAATCAATGGTGCTGTCTTCAAATCTGCAAATTAGCATCCATTTAGGAGTCCTGTGGATGGAGAGGGGAGATTTAAAATCACTGATAACTCTGTGCCGAGTGAAGAGTCTTTTCTGATTGAAATGAAGCTATATTACTATTAGATGCTCCTCTGGCTTCAGAACTTTTTTTTATAGACAGGTCGAACAAGACACACTTAGATTTGAGCAACTTTGCTGTATTTTAAAAGAATTTTAGCGATCCAAAAGTGATGAAGTTAAACGCCCATAATTTAAACAACGATTTTAACTTACAGTATTTCATCCTTTCACACGAACACGGGAAAGAGAGAGGCTATAATCGTTTAAGTAGCCATCCATCTTACCGCACTTCCAAAGAATTTTCCCCTTTCAAAATGTGAAATTTTTCTTTTGTCACCACACATTCATTGAGAAACATTGTGATACTGTATTAACTCTGTGCGAATAAAGAGCAATTGAGACCCTTTGAATGAGTGCGCATAAAGCACAAATTACTTTTTAATGAAGCCCTCAATTCTTCCCCTTGCCACAGAAAGCCCACAGCCTTGTTCCGCTGAGCACCACTACAGTGGGTCACTTCAGCTAAGCCCCCAATAAACTGCGGATCGTCGAGGGTCGTTTTTTTTCTCCCGTCTCAATAGTCTAGTGTTGGACAGTGCACTTCAAATCATTAAGGTTAATACAGATTTTAAAAAGAGATTAACTCTGGTAGTTAGGGCCTCAATTTACAACTCCCACACATACACATGCATTGAGCGGGGCACAAGAGTGGATTGAAATTTCAGTCCAATGGTGGCCGCCTTTCACAGCCTGAGAAAGCGGCACTCTGGTTTTCAACGTCGGACAGCTAAACTCTTCGGGAGAGAAAAAAGTCTGACTAACTGGAAAATACTGTGTGTGTGGTACAGCTTACTTACCTTCCAGCCAACCCATGAAAAGGTCAGGGTCTCTCTGTGCCATCAAAGCAAAACCTAGAGACGGTCTGGCCCTCCTGTGTTCACTGGGGAAGAGATTCCCTCTCCCCATAAATCAAGTGTCCTTAACACCGAATAGATGGTGAGAGGAGAGAGACCACTGTGCGGAGGGAGGAGTGGGGGGGGAGTTATTTATTCATTTATTTATTGCTGGTGGAAAATAGTGCATGGTGGAATTTACCTCTTTTAGCTTCTAATTATTCTTTTCTTTGAACGGGTCCTAATTTCTGCGTTCAGCAGGACATATAAAGTCTATTATATATGGAGTGAGTCTTTCTTTGGAGAATATTTGGACCTGGCTGTTTTAGTCAGTTCTTTTAAGTTCTTAGAGAAATAAGAGAAAAGAATTCTTTTCCCCGGCCCCTCCCCTGAGCTCCCGAGGAAGAGGTCGCAGCCTCCCTGGGGACACCAGCCACTCGGTTTCAGAAACAGTGATATGGGAGCCCTGTGAAGCCCTTTCAGAAGGTGCCCTACCTTTTCCCTCTGCTCAAAGGGGCACTACTCTAAGGCTTCTGCACCCCAGGTGAATTGATATATCAAATGAATGAACCACCTCATTCGGGGGGGGGGGGGGGGGGGAGAGAGAGAGAGAGAGAGAGAGAGAGAGCGAGCGAGCGCGAGAGCGAGAGAGAATTTTACAGTTAACATAACCTGTCACTGAAATGGTCCAGTTTAAATGAGCATATCTTTTTCTAAAGCAAGGCACTCAATATAGACTGTGCTCAGCACTCCAGCCCCATAGTCTGGAAACCTAGTAGTTATTAAGCAAGATGTTTACTACCCATTTATTTGCGCAGACTTCTCTCATGTTTTTTTTTTTTTTCTTTAGGAAAACCATCTTCATTGTTGGAAAATATTTAAGTAGTAAAACAGCAGAAAGACATGCTACAGTTTCCACCCTCCCTCCCCCTCCTCCCGCCCCAGCTTTCCTGAGAGTCTTATTATCTTAAGAAATAACAGTTAGCAGCTCAGATTCATTAGCAGAGCTAAATTTAAGCCCCAGTTGACAGGCTGCCTGGAAAACATTTTGTTTTGCTGTCTGTGGGCTTTAATTAAGATGTGTTCAATTTCAGTCCTCTCAGACTAGCCCTCTCCCCCCCTCCCCAACTTGCTGTGTCACAGACGGGCGATCAGACACTTTTAGATGGTCCGGCCCATGACTTTGACCTTCTGCGCAGTCCAGCGTTCCCTGGGGAACCGTTCAACTCATGAGGTCTGATTTCACACTTCCAGGATGCCTCAGCTCTCTTAACAATGACAGGGAGACAAAGCCCTTTAGAGCAGGCCGCATGGGGACTTGTTTAAATTGGAAACCAGAGAGGAGTCAAGGAACAAGGTTATGGGCTACAGAATGGTGCTTTTAATAAAGAGCTCACAGCTCTGGCTCCGCTCAAAGAGGTCTACCTCTGTACAATTAATTGAGCCATTTATCTGGAGCATCTTAGGCCTCCACTTTCTCACAGCATTGCGTGGTAAATATCAGCTAAGAAGCAAATGAGATATGCATGAAATGAATTTTAACACTTTGATCACTGCGCCTCCCGTCTTCATTAAAAGTAAATTTATTTGTATTTCTGACCTCATTATCAGTAGGCTGCCTGCATTTTTTATTGGTTCCTGTGATTTCCAGCTTGAGTGTGTCAGGAAGGTGTATTTTATACAGAGATTTGGATTTATTATTCTTGGTATTTTCCCTGAACATTAGGGGTCTATTCAGAGAAAGAAAGTGAAAAGGTATCTGTACAGAAACAAACAAACAAACAAACAAAAAAACACAAGTCTGTTCTTTGAGAGTTTTCTAGACAGTTGGAGAAACGCTTAGCACATATACATAATATTGTCTTTTAAAAATTAATTTTTGTGATTTTCCTAAGCAAATGGTATAAGACCCATGCAATTGTTGCCTGAGTGGCCCTCAGAACACAATAGGTTTACTGGAAGAAGTAGCTACGTTGCTTCTTTTACAGAATTGTAGCAGTTTGAATTTTTAATAGTTGGCTACTTGAATTACCATTATCACATTCAATAACATTGATTATGTCTGATAAATGCAGCCTTGGGTTTTATGATCATTATTTAAAATCTGTATTAGAAGAGGAGAAAATATATGTCCTTTAAATGCTGCATAGTTCCATTGAAAGTATTATAATATATAAAATATAGGGGAAGTCCTTCATATTTGTCAATTAACAGGGGTAAAATCATTTACCAAATGAAAGGGGTTATGTATGGATGTCATTCTTAATTTTTAAACGTTTACTATCTGAAAATCTTGAAATTATACTGCTTGAAACAACAAACCTACATCTTACACAAAATATATTGAAAATTGCCTAAGCAAAGGATGCTTTATTTCCATTATATAACAAATAGAGGCCCAGTGCACAAAATTCGTGCATGGGTGCAGTCCCTAGGTCTGGCATCTGGTGTGGAGGGGCAGGTCCCAGCTGACCTCCGGGCCCTGGGCAGCACCTGGGCTGCCTGGCCCCGCACTCCTCCCTTCACCTGAGTCACGGTGCCCAAGTCCCCATGTGGAGATGCGGGCTGGGGTGCAGCATGGGCCTCTGGGCCGCCCAGTGGCATCATACAGAAGCCCGGCGGGCAGTTCGCTCACTCGCCGCTGGCCTCGCAGACCAGCTCCTGCGCGGGTAGTGGCAGGTGTCCCCGCATCCTGTGCCCCCGCCTGCTGCCCTCCATGGCGTTTATCTGGAAGAAACAGTAGGAGCAGCAGCTGCAGCTCTACTCCAAGGAGTGGTGAGCAGGGCCAGGCAGCTGGAGAGGGTCTGTGGTGGACAGTGAGGGATCTGGCATGGCACCTGCTCTGAGGCCGCAGCTGTGAGCATGTGTGGCACCCTGGCCGGGGCCTCAGCCAGAACCCGGGGTCATTGCAGAGGCTGAGTCTGATGGGCCGAGGCCACTGGGGCAGGGCCAGCTCCTTATGGGCACCCAGACCCTGAGCGCAGGGGCTTGCCAGGCATGCGAGCCCTGGCATCCTGGGAGAGGGTAACAGGGAAAGTGAGAGCAAGCTTGGCAGACACCCTGGATTCTCACCACACCTCCATCCCTGTCACACTGCCCTCAAGGAGCCGGTGAGAGGTCACAGTCCTCTGCCTGGGTGTAGCAGGAGGTTGGTTGCCACCACCCACTCTCAGGTCCCTATCCCAGCCTGATGCCCAGCCTTGATTGGGTGATCAGGGCCAGCAGACCAGAGGGAGGGGCCAACCACCACCATGGCAGGAGGGCAGTGGGCCAATTGGAGCCTGCCAGCCAGTGGAAAGGGACCCGGGAAGTTGGCTACCGGCCCTGAGGAGGAAGCTGGCCCTGGGCCCCCCCTAGGAAAGGAGCCACGTCTGCCACCACCCACCCCCAATTCCTAGTTCCAGCCTGGGCCCCAGCCCCAATCAGGTGATGGGAGAGGGAACATGGGAGGTTGGCCAGCAGGTCCCATCGGCGATCGGGGCCTGTGGAATGGGGCAGCTCCTGCATTGAGCATCTGCACCCTGGTGGTCAGTGTGCGTCATAGTGTCTGGTCATTCTGCTCGTTCCTTCATAACAGTTGCTTAAGTTTTTATAGATGTTAGCCCTGTTTTCTTTTGAATAATTAAGCTTATTGAGAAGACTATAAAGCATATAGTGTAATTTGAGAAGAAATCTCATCCAACTTATAATGCATAAAAAATATCCAACACCTGACATTTTTATCATTATAATATACCTAATTTAGAAGACAGTAATATCACACACATATAGGTTAAATATCTTAATACTATCGATAAATAAATTTCTTTCCTAAGAATGAGACTAACCAAAGAGTTAAAAGAAAGCAAATCATTGTTTTTATTATTTTATGTCACCACATAGATATGAAAGTTGCTTCATTTTTATAATTGTGTTTATATAATCATAATTCTAATTATAGAAATGCAAAAGTGTCCTAACAGTTGATATGAAATATTTGTGAAAAGGGGAATTAATGTGGTAATTTAACACAAAGACTGGTGAGGCCTGCGTATGAACTAGTGTTTTACAGAGAATTGCAGAAATCATGTGTGACTCCAATGTAGGTCACATGGTTTGAAGGTACTGCTCTGGAAGAATAGGTAGGATGACAAAGAGATTAAAAATTGGATTTGATATGCCCTAGAGGTGAAGGACTATGGGCTGAAAAAGTGGTGGTCCCACTATCAGTGGGATATGAGGGGAGGAGAAATACTATAAAATAATTAATTGAGTTCTGTGGAACTAAGATTGCAAAATGATCCTCTGTGTAAAGAAATAGAGAATTTCTGATTTGCTTTAGAGGGCTAGTGCCAGGGTTTCACTCAGTGCTTCAAGTAATGCTTTCAGATGCTAGAACCGTGGTTTAAAATTAAACTATAATTTATATTTTGTTACATTATGATATAGTAGTATAAATAATCAATGCCTATCCTAGACAATTGAATTTGGAAAATGCTACAGAGAGCATCTGAAAAAAAAATATTTACTACGATAACATTCGGATTATACGATAATACTAGAGGCCATGTGCACAAAATTCTGCAGGGGGGGGGAGGGGTATCCCTCAGCCCAGCCTGCACCCTGTCCAATCTGGGACCCCTTTAGGGATGTCAGAATACACATATAGGACCGATCTAGGTAGGATCGGGCCTGAACGGGCATTTGGACATTCCTCTCACAATCCAGGACTGCTGGCTCCTAAATGCTCACCTGCCTGCTTTCCTGATTGTCCCTAACTGCTTATGCCTGGCCTGATCACCCCCTAATCACTCCCCTGCCAGCCTGTTTGCCCCTAACTTCCCTCCCCTGTGCGCTTGGTCACCCCCAACTGCTCTCCCCTGCAGGCCTGGGTCCCCCCCAACTGCCTTTCCCTGCAGGCCCAGTCACGCCCAACTTCCCTCCTCTGCTGGCCTGGTCACCCCTAATTGTCCTCCCCTGCAGATTTGATCACCCCCAACTGCCCTCCCTTGCAAGCCTGGTCCCTCCTAACTGCCCTCCCCTGCTGGCCATCTTGTGTCCACATGGGGGCAGACATCTTATGTATTGGAGTGATGGTCAATTTGCATATTATTCTTTTATTATATAGGATTAGATAGGATAGAGATCTGGTGCATGGGTGGGGACTGGCTGGTTTACCCTGAAGAGTGTCCTGGATCAGAGTGGTGGTTCCCTTGGGCATGAGGCAGCCTGGGCGAGGGGCCTATGGTGGTTTGCAGGCCGCCCACACCCCCCAGAAACCCAAGCAAAGGCCCTGGTATTTGTGGTTTACTAATCTTCAATAATTGAAACTTTATAGCCTTGATCAGAGATATTTCTCCTGCTTGCTCTGTGGCCACAGCCATTTTTGTTGGGATTTATTTATCTTCTATAATTGAAACTTTATAGTCTTGAGCAGAGGCCAAGGCAGCCCAGGGCTGCAGAAGCCTGGTTTCCTTCATCTCTGATGCAACTCAAGCCTCCTGCTCTCCAGCTCCATGGCTGCCGCCATTTTTGCTGAGATTTATTTATCTTCAATAATCGAAACTTTGTAGCCTTGCGCGGAGGCCTGGGTCTGCCAGGGGCAGGCAGAAAGCTTGGCTTCTTCCATTGCCAGGAAAACCCAAGCCTCCTGCTCTCTCCATGGTCTCAGCCATTGTGGTTGGGTTAATTTGCATACTCGCTCCTGATTGGCTGGTGAGTGTAGCGGAGGTAAGATCAATTTGCATATTGCCATTTTATTAGGATGGTTAGACACACAAACAGTTAAGCCCAAAGAGTGGTTATATGAAAGAGTTGATGTCAGTGGGGATGCCAAGCACAGGAATACAGGGCCCTATCTTTGGTCTAGCGCCATGGTCAGCAAACTGTGGCTCGTGAGCCACATGCGGCTCTTTGGCCCCTGGAGTGTCGCTCTTCCACAAAATACCACAACCTGGGTGAGTCTATTTTGAAGAAGTGGCATTAGAAGAAGTTTAAGTTTAAAAAATTTGGCTTTCAAAAGAAATTTCAATTGTACTGTTGATATTTGGCTCTATTGACTAATGAGTTTGCCAACCACTGGTCTAACCTGTTAAATCTATTTACTAATGACTTTGAGGAGATAATTGGCTGCTTCTTTATAGAACTTGCTGAGAGGATAGTTAATTCATTTGATAGGAGACCAATCTATATATGTATATTATATGTATTGTGTATCTATCTATATACATAAAATTATATAACAGGTTTAATTCAGACTGAAATAAATAGGCTTAGATCAACAAGATGATTATTAAAAAGTACAAATGAACATAGTCAATAATACTGTGTCAAGTTTACATGGTAATAAATAATTATCAGAATTAGTGGAGTGATCACATTTTAAGGTATAAAAATCACTATATTGTATACTTGAAACTAATAAAACCAATATAAAATTGTATACCAACTATACATAAACAAACAAAATCACAAATCAAAGTTTTAACTAGGTACAAAACAGTGATATCTTGTTTTAACAGTAGGAAGCATAGAAAACATTTTAGGGTTTGAATTAATGTGGTTTTTTTTTTAAAGAATATATTTTTATTGATTTCAGAGAGGAAAGGAGAGGGGGAGAGAGAGATAGAAACATCAATGATGAGAGAGACTTAATGATTGGCTGCCTCCTACACACCCCATACTAGGGTATGTGCCTTTGTCTGGAATCGATCCTAGGACCTTTCTCTCTGCAGACCGACGTTCTATCCACTGAGCCAAACTGGCTAGGGAGAATTAAGTTTAAACTCCATGAGAATGAATTACATATGCATCAATTTTGTTACATTGAATAAAAAGGCAATGTTGATAATGATACTCTCTTCTTGACTCATCAGATGCACTGTAGTGTGAATTTAGTTTTGGAAGCTCTTCATCTTTAAAGAAGGATATTGACAAACTAACCAGAATATATTCTCAATTGGGATATCTAATATTTAAAGCCAACTCTATTGAGAATAGTTCAAAGAAAATGATGATGATAATAATAATAACAACAACTAACATTTGTTGAACCCTTGTCACATGTTAGACACTACCCCAAACTTGGTAAAAAGATTATCACAATTAATATAATAATCTAGTTAGATACTATTGTTATTCCCACTTTACAAATTAGAAAACTGAGATGTGGAAAGGCCAAGTAACTTGTTTACATTAGTGTGCTGGGAAGACACCCATAAACTGTTTACATTATTTCTGCTTTCTGTCTGCAGCTACAAAACAGACCCCACATGCTCAGCTAACTGAGGCGAATGTCCAGTCTCAGTGGTATGTCTGATGGGTACAACCTAAGTTACACCTGCAACCCCAGCTGCAAGAAAGCCTGGAAATGTCATGTTAGCCTTTGTGGCCTCTCTAGTTCTGAAGAGATGCTAGAAGGTAGTTAGAATATATGCTCAGCAAGGCATCCACGCTAACTAGTACAGGAGGGTGGGTAATGACCATCAGTCAGATACTAAGTAACAGATGCTGGGTCCCACTTGACACCCATTACTTTACTTAAACTTTAAAAAGTTATTACAGTGGGAAAGTCATAGGATAAATAAAAGCTACAAAGACATAGTTTTGTGCACAATGTAAAGAAGCATTTCTCAAAAGTTATAATTACCAAAAACTAGATGAAATACTCCTGTGGAGGTCTTTATTTCCTCGTCCCTGGAACTGTTGAAGCAGAGCCTGTACGACCTCATGGTTGCAGAGAGGTTTAAACCCTAGATGACCTTTTAAACTTGGCTTCTAAGGCTGCTCTCCTGGCCCTCAGAATCTGAGTTTCTGCATTAGGTGTCAAGATGAGTAACAGACTCCTGAGTGAGTGCTTATTATGTAGAAGAGAATTCAAAACGACAACGATACCATTCTAAAGACAAAGCTTGACAGATGACAATTTTCAGCTTTATTGCCCCAAAATATATAAATATTTAATAGCTTGATATAATACTTAATTTTTTAAGTTTAAAGAATTTGATTTCACTGCAAGAGATCTCTTCATCTAATTACCTATAGGGAAGATTATCTAAAACATCATACTTTTCTGTGGAGCAGCTAATTGAATATATATTTACTGTAGGTCCTAAAGTATCTACAAGAGCTTGTAAAGACAAAGGAGCTTGTAATATAGTTTTATAATCATTTTAGACCAAACGATGTTTGTGTTCCTAATCTTGGAACAAATACTTGAATATCATTTCTATATTAAATATTAATTGAAAATGAAGTATTCCAGCATTAAAATATATATATATATATATATATATATATATATATATATATATATATATATATATATATATGGTTTTTTTTAATTGATTTTTTACAGAGAGGAAGAGAGAGGGATAAAAAGTTAGAAACATCAATGAGAGAGGATCATCGATCAGCTGCCTCTTGCACACCCCCCACTGGGGATGTGCCCGCAACCAAGGTACATGCCCTCGACTGGAATCGAACCTGGGACCTTTCAGTCTGCAGGTCGACGCTCCACCCACTGAGCCAAACCGGTTTCGGCTATTCCAACATTTTACCATCATTTATCTAGACACTTAAAAGCTTAGACATAATTTCTTCATAGTCTCTCCTCAATTTTATAGATTCCATAGTCCTCCTATTCTTACTTTTCAAGTTTCTTATCTATTTCGTTCTATTTCTTAGTCTTTCGTCATAAATTTCAAGCTTCCAAACATATACCAAGATGATTCAATTCTAAGACTCAAGAATGCATCTAGTTATACACAATACTATAAATATTCTTTTGCAGCTATTTTCTAGATTCCATGGGGAAATGAAATATTTACATGAAGCTTTATTTCCATTGCTCTTTGTCATGGTTCTCAAAGTGTGGCAATGCCCAAGCCCCCTCCAAAGTTCTATGAAGTCACAACTACTTTCATAATAAGACTAAGATGTTCTTTGCTTTTTCCCCCCCATTCATGTCATTCTCTTATGGGTGTGCAATAGAATTTTTAAAGGCTATATAATATTTGAACACTTGGATGTTAACATGACATGAATTTATTATTGAGGACTGTTCCAACCACCCTAATTAAATTTATAAACTGTGCCCCTCCTCAACATTCTTCAAACCCCTTTTCCTGTTCTATTTTTTCTGTTTTGCATTAACAGATATCTCTCTTTAACATACAACATAATCTACTTATAATATTTATTCTTTCTCTTCCCTCATTTACTGCAAGTAAATTCCAAGAAACCAGAAACCTTTCTTTTTTAAAAACAATGATGTTTAGAGAGTGAGAAAGGGAGAGAGAGAAAAACATTGATGTGAGAGAGAAACATTACTTGATTGCTGCCTGTACCTACCCTGACCTGGGATTGAACTTGTAACCTGTTGGTTCATAGGATGACACTACAATCAACCACATGAACAAAAAACTTTTCCTTTTTTGTTCATGTGGCAGTAACATAGTAGATACTTAATACATACTTGTTAAATAAATCAATATGTAATTTTATTATAGTCAACCTTTTATTTTGTCCTCCTTTATAATAACATTAAGGCATTCTATTAAATATTGAAATCATAGCCCTGATCAGCATTGCTCAGTGGGTAGAGCATCGGCCTCTGGACTGGAGGGTTCCAAGTTCGATTCTGGTCAAGGGCATGTACCTTGGTTGTGGGCACATCCCCAGTAGGGGGTATGCAGGAGGCAGCTTATCGATGTTTCTCTCTCATTGATGTTTCTAACTCTCTCTCCCTCTCCCTTCCTCTCTGTAAAAAATCAATGAAATATATTTTTAAAAAATATTCAAATCATATATGAATAGTTTTATTTTACTTCATGATAGTAGGGAGGGTATTACAAAATCTTCAATATGAAAAAAAGATGGATTAGATCTAGTAGGCCAACAGTCACAACTCTAGGGGGTCAATTTTCCTGCCACAGTGAAACCTGCTCATGATTTAGTGAGAAAAGAAAAGCTCTATTATTATTATTATTATTATTATTATTATTATCATTATTATTATCTACATTAATAAAAGAGAAAGATGCAAATTGACTGTACCTTGCCCACCAGCCAATCAGGAGTGAGTATACAAATTAACCCAACAAAGTTGGCAGGTTAATTTGCATACACAGGCACCCAGCCGCAGGGGGTGGGATGCTTGCATAGTTACCCTGGTGATGTTGTGTCCCCCCCCCCCCCCCCCCCCCCCCCCCCCCGCTTGCTCGGGGCCTCTGGGCAGCGTGGGAAGGCGGAAAGGCAGCTCTGGCAGAGCAAAGGCAGAAAGGGGACTCCAGTCCAGAGCAAAGGCTATGCCGGCAAGCCAGGGTAAGGAAGGCCCATTCTGCACAAATCTTCGAGCATTGGGCTTCTAGTTTAAATATATTTTTATTGAGTTCAGATTGGAATTGAGAGGGAGAGAGAGATAGAAACATCAATGAGAGAATCATTGATTGGCTTCCTTCTGCACACCCCTTACTGGGAGTTGAGCCCACAACCTGGGCATGTGCCCTTGACCAGAATCGAACCCAGGACCTTTCGGTCTGCAGGCCAACACTATCCATTGAGCTTAATTGGCTATGGCAAGAAGCTCTATTACTATTCAGTCTCTGAATCAGATCCACTGGGAACCTAGGGAAGAATATCAGTTAATGTAATTCTACCAATCAGACATTTAAAATATGTATACATCAGACAGTGAAAAGGGCTAAAATCAAAGCCCCCACTCCTGTGATAGGGGAGGATTGGACGATGTCTCCAACATACGTTATTTTTTGTTCTGGTGGGTCCTATGGAATTTCCTCACTTAACACTTGGTACATGTTATGGTGGGAATTCCAGTTTGTAGAAAGGATGGATGGCAACCTTGATTATAATTTTTTAAAAATTAAAGTATAGCTATGTCAAACCGTGGCAACTAAGGAAAATAAATCACAGAGCTTAGTTTGTGCAAGGTGGGCCCACAATAAAAGGCCCCCGTGGGTATGAATTGCTTTCCAAGCTGCTCAAAGCCTTCTGTGCTTACAGAGACAAGGCTACAGAAAGATGGTCACTGGGTTCCTCCACCCACACACGCATTTTTATAAAACATCACACCCTCCAGCAGCCTGTGCTACTTGTCAGTAGCAAAATGACCCTGGACAAAGCCCACCACGGATGGGTCAGGATTAACTTTCTATTTTGGGAGTAAGACTATCATTCACTATCTTTTGAGTGACTTTAATGTTCAAACCAGTAGTTTGCACAAACTGAAGTCATTCACTTGCCCATAAAACAGGTAGCAATCAAGCAGGGGTGGCACAGACTTTCCCACAGTTCTTTATAAGTATGTCAGTGTTGTGACCTCAAAGATCAAGGGCTAACCAGTGAGAGAGAATTAGCCAATCCATGCACCTCATCTAATCCTCAAGGCCGTTTTGAAGTTTGCCAGAAAGGATGCCCATTGGAGACAATTCTGACATCTGTTTTTATTGTTGTAGGAATGCCTTTTCACCATCAGAAGAATTGAGATAATAGAGGATATGCTTTAAAATCTGTTATAGATTTAGTTTTATGAGTTAAGGTAAAAAAAAAAAAAAAAGGTCTCTTTCCAATTTTGATACCCCTGGAAGTTTTTCACCTATAAAAAAAAAATCTAAAGAAAAAAAAATAGTTTTGTGTTATTTGAATTATAGAGACCCAATTAAAAGGACACACAAATAGATTTTAGCTAAATATCCTTGATTATAAATTGTTAATCTTGTTTTTGTTTTATTTTAACTTTTATTTATTTATTTGTTTGTTTATTTTAACATATTTTTTATTGATTTTTCACAGAGAGGATGAGAGAGGGACAGAGAGTTAGAAACATTGATGAGAGAATCATTGATCAGCTGCCTCTTGCATACCTCCTACTGGGGATGTGCCCACAACCAAGGTGCATGCCCTTGACTGGAATTGAACCTGGGACCTTTCAGTCTGCAGGCCGATGCTCTATCCACTGAGCCAAACCGGTTTCGGCATTAATCTTGTTTTTATATAATTGTCTTTCACTTTAAAATTGCTAGTGCTCGGGATGTGTAATCACCACAGATCACCAGAGCCATCTCCTTTGGGAAAAGTCTTCCCTTTCTTTCTCCTTCCTGTTCTAGCATTAGAGCCCGAGACACTTCCTTCTCATCGGTGCTCTTAAACCCTTCGCTTACCTTTATTACAGTGCTTACAGCCTGGCTTTATAATTGTGTATTTGTACGTCTATCATGCCTTGAAGGTTGGACTATGTCTTAATCATACTTATAATTCTGGGGTAGGTAAAGAGAAGACAGTAAGTAATTAATGCTTCACAAGGTATTCCTGTTTCTTCCCAGAAATTTGTCACCATGGAAAATTGCCATGTTCTCAAGGAAAGCTAAGATTCTGTTCTATCTGTCTTAGCACTTCCTGAGATCAGCCCCACTGCCCTCATCCTCACCCGGCACGGCTGCATCTCTTCTCTTGCATACAAACCAACATCCCCAGTTTCATGTACCACAAAGGGCAGGAATAGGCACTTTTGGGCGAAAACAGTGGACAGTAAGGAAGATCCAGTCGGTACGCATGGGTCTGCTTTCATCTTACGATAAGAATGACTAAGGGGAAAACAGATTATGTTAATTGGTGTTCCCATACATGTAGGCTCTTTAAATAGCCAAAAGTTATCAGAAACAAAATGCTGCCTTTATTATTTTGCACCCCTAGCCATACTGCTTTGAATAAAAACATTACAGAGCATGTCACTGTATCACCCTCTAGAGCAGGGGTGGGGACTGTCCAGCCCTCGGGCCACATAAGCCTGTGAAATCGTTTGGCCTGGCCTGGCTCTGCCAAGGCATTAGGGGTGAGTGAAACAAATGTTTGACCAAATAGAGCAGGCCAATTTTTAAGTTGATAATTTTGTATGACCTCCAAATGATGTTGTAAATATCTAAATGGTGCCCTGGCATCAAAGAAGTTTCCCACCTCTGCTCTAGAGCTTTACAGAGCGCAATGCACTTTGCTAGCCATCAACCATCCTGTAGTCAACCTCCTGCTATCAGCAAGCAAGGCAGCATAGTGCAGGGTCTAACTGGAATGATAAAAGGATGAAAGGAAGGAATAATTAAGAAGATAATTAATGGTTAAATCCATCACTGGTATTTCTGTGATTGTTTGCATTTGTTTAAGTGGCACATAATCAGGGCTGCAAAATTTAGGAACTGAAAAGCCACTCATTTAAAGCATCATTTAGCAAACCAGATAAGCACATTAACTGTGTGGAGCCACTTTTCAAAAATAAAACTGTAGTGTATACTTTTTAGTAAGTTTATAGAATTCAGGTTTGTACATTTACTGCTATTTTGGTTGAAATTGCTGTTAATTTTATTGCCTTTGAATCATACAGTGGCAAAAGGATAGTTTCTAAATTGGTCAAAATAACACACTGTGTAATGACATAATCTTGGCATCCATTACTGATACCTGTAAAAAGATAACTTTTTATATGGAAGAGATAAATTGAAGGCAACGTAAAATTGCCTATTTTTCCTCTTTGTCAGATTTTAGATATCCAGTCTATGTACTTTGTTGAATACATCTTGCCCATGGGAGAAAAAACACCGGTTTGGCTAAGGTCAATGAATTGTGTGTGTGCACTTTTTTTTTTTAATCTCCAAATAATAGTATCAGGCATAATAGATTGTTCAATATTGACATTTGCAACTCCTGTTAGTTTTACCTTCAAAATATATCCACAATCTAAATACTACCCATCACATATTATTGCAGTAGCCTCCTAACACTTCTCCCTAACACCCCCATTGCCCTTTCTCTACCTATTCTCTAAATAGCAGACATCAGATCATGTCATGCATCAGTTTAGGGCCCTCCAAAAACTTTCTTTTCACTTAGAGTGATAGCCATATTCTACAGAGGCCTACCATCCTCCTCAGACCTCTATGACCATGTCATCTATCGCTGTCCCTGTCACAATACACTCCTTCAGTCACACTAGCTTCCTGGATGTTCCTAGAACCATCAGACACAGTCACTTTCCATGACCTGCTCCTCTAGGAAACCCAAGGCTCACTTCCTGCCTCCTTCATTCTTTGCCCATGTCCCTTTGTCAATGAGACCTTCTTTGGCAGTCCCTTTAAAAAACTGCACACACATACCAGCACGTCTCATCATCCTTCCCATTTTTATTTTTCTCTATAGTATTTATCACCTTATAATATTCTCTAAAATGTTATTCATTATCTATCTTCTTTCCAAAGGTAAACTTCCTGAATCCAGGGTTGTTGCTTTTTAATTGTTTTTTTGCACTTATATCTCCTCAACACATAGAACACTGCCTGATACATGATAAGTAATAAGTATTTGTTAAATAAATGAATCTATGATAAAACTGTTAGCCAGTTCTTCCTGTGTGTGGCCTACTAACTACTAAGTTATGACACAGCTTTTGGGATACGTCTTGCCTAGGGACTTGCATTTAAATAGGAAACATGGGCCATAGGGGTAGGGCAAGGTAGGTCAGATAGACCCGAGTTTAAAAACCTCCACTACTTACAACATATGACCTGGTGAGTTATATAATCTCCCAGCCTTAGTTTCCTCGTGTGTAAAATGGGAATAGTAAAAGTTCCTTTCCTATGGAGTAGTCATAAAATCTTAAGCTTATGAACATAACATAATGTTAGGCTTATAATAATATAAAACCCAGTAAATGTTTGCAATCCTACCTAATAAAAGAGAAACATGCAAATTGACCGCTCCTTCACTACGCCCACAAGCCACACCCACCAGCCAATCAGGGCAACTATGCAAATTAGCCCAACCTATTTGGCGGTTAATTTGTATATCCAGGCTGGAGCGAAGACTGAAATCAAACACTGCAAAAGGGAGCGAAGCTGTGGAGAAGCAAGCAAGCGGGGCTGTGGAGAAGGGAGGAAAGCTGGCAGGGCAGCGACTGCAGCAGGAAGCCCATAGTAGGAATCTTCCTGCAATGGACCTCTAGTTATTATAATAATAAGCATTATAACTGTTCTTTATTTGCTATTTTTTTATAAAATATTTTACAAATGTTTACTCTTTTGAATAGATTTAACTCAAAATGTGAGTTAGTCCCTATTATTTTTTGCACTTTAAGGCACATTTTTATGTTTTAAATATTTTTGCTTAAAAAGATAATTACTTAAAGCTCTTATTTATTGATGCCCTGCTGATGTGCCAGACATTCTGCTAGTTATATTCTAAGTATTATCTCTGCAAAGAGCCATTACTATCATTACTTTTCACATAAGGGAACAGGCCCAGGATAGTGTTCAATCCGAGTTTGTTCAGCTTCTGAAATTTAGGCCTTTCCCCCCAGACCACTGGCCTCTCACTTTGAACCTCACAGCCTTGCCCGGTGCTCTTGGAAGTACATGAAGTGTTTGAGGATTTGAAAAGTGTGGTGTAGCTCAAGGGAGGGGCTGTAAAGATCTTGAGATTGGAAATAAGGCTGAAAGGCTATCTCCCATGCCACACAATGTGGATTTTAACCTGTAAGCTCTGGAAAGACATCAAAGGTATTAAACTTGAAAATAAAGTTTCAGAGAAGAGTAAAATGGCAGAATTTTCTAGGATTATTCTTGTCACTGACCAGAGTTCAGTCTTTCAGAAGACTGTAAGCACCTTAAGAATGATGGGTTTTAGATTGAGAAAAATCAGTGTAAATTAAAGCCATGTTAAGTAGGAATTTGGTCTATCTTAGGCAAAGACTATCTTAAAAAGATGTAAGTACCATTATATTCCACAGAGTGTCTACTGACATAGCCTCTTAAAAATTATATTGCTTACCCATTTCAAGTTATAAGGTAAGTGCAGATAGGAAAATATTTTTTATAATGATAGCCATGCCCCTGGAAATTAGAATAGCAAACTGACTGAGAAGTGGCATCAGTAGGTGCTCAAACTATTATTTTGGTCTCTTTTACTTTAACACCTTTATTCTAATAAAAAAGAGTGACAGAGAGTTAAGTAATGTGATTATGGATGACTAATATTGGTTTTCCCTAGGAATAGTTCTGAGAAATAATCAACTAAGAAAATGTGAATAGCCACTGCCTTGTAGGAGAGAGTTAGATAAATGTATTTGTTTCCTAACAAGATATGGGAAGTGTTAAATATTAAGAACAGATTTTGTTTCTTTAAGATCATTTAGCCCTAACCATTTTGGCTCAGTGGATAGAGCATCGGACTGAAGGGTCCCAGGTTCGATTCCGGTCAAGGGCATGCACCTTGGTTGAAGGCACATTCCAATAGAGAGTGTGCAGGAGGCAGCTGATCAATGTTTCTCTTTCATCGATGTTTCTAACTCTCTATCTCTCTACCTTCCTCTCTGTAAAATATCAATAAAATATATATATATATATATATATATATATATATATATATATATATATTTTAAAAAAGATATTTTAGCCAATCACTATCTCCAGATCTCTTTTTGTCATCAAATAAAGATACAGTAACAAAGAAGGTAGTGATTAAAAAGAATTTCCTTGAGGTAAACTGAAAGAATAGAAAATGTTGTACACAACTGAATATAATTCCTGTGGGGGGAAAAATCAAGTGAAGATTTCCACCTCTACTTGTCTATGTTTAAAGTATCTTTTTCTCCATAGATATTGGTCTGTGGAGTTAATTCTTGTGTTTTGCTATTGGATAGGTGGTACAGTTTTGATTGTATCTATTGCATATTGTTGATCACTTGAGGGCAAGTGAAACTGAGTGAAATGACTCAGAAGAGTAATTGAAGTAAAACAAGTGAAAATGGGAGGACAACAATACCCCAAACTGCTATTCTTATATAATTTTTTACTGGATTAAGATTTAATATTAATGTATGAGAAAAATTCAAAGGAGATCCAAGAAAGAGTATGAATTATACTTGTCTTTTAAGTATGTGCTTCCAAAGCTAATTATTTAAAGTCTTGTCTAAAGTGAAGTAGTTACTCTTTTGACAAGGAATTCTGTCATAAACATGGCTTTAACTTTCTCTCTAATTGTTATAGTAGATATGGTTAACCTTCCAACACTTTTTTTCCCTTTCAACACTTTTATAAACTATTTGAGGTTGTAGTTTATATTCTCTGCTCTTTTGTTTATACTATAGTTAGTACTCACAAAACTAGGTGGTATGAGCCTTAAGAATAAGAAAGGCTTTGAGAACTGTTTGAATGGAATTTTTATCATTGTACATGAAGTATATGAGAGAAAATAAAGTTGTTCATGTGCCAAATAAAACTTATTACAATGTGTTTTAATGAATAAAATATTCTTTTTTAATACAATTCTCCATGGTGTGTGACTATGGTTGCAGGTAGGGCAAAGGAATAAAATGAGAGAAAAAGATAGCATGCTAAACCACAGGTAAAATTTGTACCAGACATTGAAGACTTTCAGACATCTAGTCTTTATTGAAAATTATTAGCAAGACCAAAAATTGAGAAGACTACCATAATGTTAAATTATGCAATTATCCTGGGACATATGAGGCCACTGAACTAACACACATATACTAAATATATTTTTAATATAAAATAAAATTAAAGTAAGTCAACATTTGTATGGCTCATTTTAAGAATTATAACATGAAAAGTAAATAACTTGCTGTGTGGGAATACATAGCTTATCTGTCACTGATAGCTAATGAATTCTTTCCTATTAAAATTTAATTGAAAATCTTCACTGATATTTAAGCTTTCACAGAAGTGTAAACTACTGTGACTACAATTCACAATTCATTTAAAACAATTATTCTTTATCATTAAAGTTAATAATATTCACATTAACCTCTTATGTAGTCTAAATCAATATTGTAGTTTAAAAACTATGACCTCTGAACAGCTTTGTCCAAATATTGATTTCATTGTCATTTGTATAAGTTATCAAACAAATTACATGCTGCAGTAATATCATTAATGCTGCCCCCATAGAGCCTCTGACTTTATGGGTTCTTATAATACAGCTCGTGACATTACAAAATATTGAGGACATCACATAATATAATTGCTGAATGGACGATATTTGACTGTGGAAGAACACACTTTCTGTAAACAAATAACTTCCAAATCCTTTACTCTCAGTGGACAAAAGAGAAAAGAAAATACTGCTCTTTACAATGTGGATTGGTTGTTGAGGTTAAATTTCAAATAACCAATTTTTTTTTCTGCCTCAGAGGTGTCTAATTTACCTTCTTGTGATGCCTTAGATATTTTAGAAGAGAATATTAACTTGGATTAAAATGTTATAATTCTGAAATATAACAGTTTTCCCCAAATCAACTTGTTTAGAATGTCTGCTACAAGTTACAAGTTAGTCAGATGAGTTGAAAAACATATGGATAAAAAGAGAGGGCCTGAATCTTTCAAGTGGTTGCTATAGAATTAAATAAAAACTGACATAGGGATGGATATGCATCATAATTAGCCATTATATTATTATTTTTGTAAAAAATTATAAATTGAAATACTATCTGTTGTAGTTGCTTTTTTTTCTTTTCTTTTCTGGTTCTAAATCTCATTGAGTCACAATGGTTAACATCATCCAATTACAACTAACTGTATTTTGATGTCATTTTAATTTTTTTTTAAAATTGTGCTTTTTGTTTTCTATAAAAATTTTTTAAAAAGATGTAGTCATGATTATGACACTCTGAGCTGTGGGTGCTATTTATACTAAAAATGTTCCCCCCAAACCTCTTGTAGGGAAAAGTGACCCATTTTGTGTAGTGGAACTGAACAATGATAGGCTTCTCACACATACTGTCTACAAAAATCTCAATCCTGAGTGGAACAAAGTCTTCACATTGTAAGTAGTAATTGCTTTGAGCTCATTTCAAAAATGGTGCTAAATGATATTTATTTTTGAGATTTTGTGTGTGTATTTATTTATTCTTAACCGATTAGCAGCTCAGTGCATCTGGGCTGCCTTTGCTAGCAACAATGAATATCATAATTGCATCACTGTCCTGATAGTGAAACCTGGGGGAAGGGTTTGCCATTTTTCTTTGTTTTCACAGATATTTTTTTTAAACTGTGCTTTCTATATGATTTGGCTAAGGATTTAGCTCCCCTTAACCGAATTGCCATACTGCTTCTTCCTTTTATACTTTCTATTGAAATTCTCCTGGATTGCACTGACACCAAGGAGGACAAAGCTCTATTTGTTCCATTGCTCAAATCACCAAACAATCCCGTCTCCAATTCAGCAGATGCTTTAGTTTTGGTTTGTTGCATTTTAGCACAATAAGAATATTAAGTATTGGTCTAGGTACCAAAACACCTTATGAGTTAATTTTCCTTTTGTTTCAAAAAGTTTATAAGCGATTCTGATCATGTACTGTGAAAGCTGCCAATGCTACACTATAGTATCCCCTAAATTCACTGTTGTTGTTGTTCCTAAACGGGGCTTTTAAACTGAACAAAGGAAAACGCCAAAAGAAGTGCTTCTTAAAAGTTTTCTAGCATAGGGTGTGTGTGTTTTTTTTGTATTTGAAAGATTGCTAAATTTCTAACTAATGTCTCTGCTTAAGAACCAGTAACTAATCAAATTTAATTATCTGACCAATTTATCTTTAAGGAATTCCTCATTTTTATAAAAGATGAAAGCCCTGGTCAGGAGACTTGTACTCCTAAGAAGGTTGTGGAGAGTGTTTTTCTCTGGAATGCATAATTGAATGAATAGGTTTGATGATTATCAAAGCCATTAATTGATTGTGCCCTGATAAAGCCTTTTCTCACATGTGGTTGCAGTCTTTCAGTAATGAATATATTCATTTTTTGTCTTCTCTTAATTCATGTTTTCTTGGTAAACAGTTTGATCAAAGAATAAATGCTATCAACAATTGGGGGCTTATTTTTTCCAGAAACTAAAATATGAAAAGCTTGCACAGTTGTTTATTAACAAATGTTGTCTTTGGAACATAATGGAACACTACTTAATTTCTAAATCCTAGGGTGGTACAGTGGCTATCAATGCTATATTTTCTGTATTCTGTTTTCTGTGTTAGTTAATTTTTACCATAAATCCAACAGCAATAACTCAATGTTTTCATGAGAGCTGTAAACAAAAAGCTGTGCTATTATAATTAAAAAGAACACAAAATTATATTAACTATACTGTTACTCTTGCTAATATCAAACCTGGTGGTATTTTATGTAGAGTAATAGGAAGATAGAAAGTATTGTAATAATGAGAAGAAATAAAAGTCTAAAAATATCAGTGCCACTTATTGGTGGTTTGTTGTAGTTTTTATAATAATTTATTCTGTGACCAACCAGGTGGAAAATTATATTTCATTAAAGAATTATAACTTGAAATTATGCTGGTGCTCAAAATTCCAGATAATAGGACCATCATTGTAGTCTACTAAGGTGCATTGTGGGAAATTCTATCACATACCAAACTACCTTGTGTATGTGTGTATGCAAATAGCATACATAAAAATATATACACACACAAAATCAGCTGGAGCTATCTAAATTTTCAAAAGCATTTTTATTCTTGTTCTCCACTGATGAAGTCTTTTTTCCTGATGTATGTTTATTATGCAGCAACATTAAAGATATCCATTCAGTTCTTGAAGTGACAGTTTATGATGAAGATCGGGATCGAAGTGCTGACTTCCTGGGCAAAGTTGCTATACCATTGCTGTCTGTAAGTTTTATGCACCTGACACACTGCTCTATGTTGCTTTTGCTCAAGGAGGAAAAAAAAAAAACCCGTCAGCTCTATATCTGTCATTTCTCAACCAAGGTCTGTAATAAGAACACTAAAAATTTTAACATACTCAATTCACGGCCATGTTGAATCCCATGATAGTTAATTTTTCCTGACAGACTTGATCCTGGTAATGAACAGGTACTTGTCAGAATTGCCACAGTTGTTTTGGGTTCTCTGTCAGTTTCAGCAGCTGGGGGTCAAAGGTCACCGAGGGAGTGTATTCAGTGGAGACCGTGAGACAGACGGCTGTCATGTCCTTTTCCCGCAGATTCAAAATGGTGAACAGAAAGCCTACGTCTTGAAAAACAAGCAGCTGACAGGGCCAACAAAGGGGGTCATCTATCTTGAAATAGATGTGATTTTTAATGCTGTAAGTCTTAACTTTGGCTTTTTTGTACTGCTAAAGAGTTCAGTTTCATGAAAGCTTTTGTTCCTGATTTGTAGAGAATTTCTGTCATTCCTCATTTTCTCTAAACCTTGATGTATCCTGGAGAATTCGCTTCTGCCACTGCCTGGCACACCCACACTTTCTGTTATCGTTGGCGGCTGCTGCTGCGGCTGGACTCCGGCCGCTGCCTGCCTGCGTAAGCAATGTGCATGCATGTGCCACTGTATACATTTATATTTTATGAGCACAGCAGCCAGGCCTTTGAAACTTCAGAAACTATCGCAAATTGAACTGCATGAAAAACCTGTAAACATTTGTACTATATTCATCCATAACAGACACATTATGTTGATGTATAGGTGAAAGCCAGCTTACGAACATTAATACCCAAAGAGCAGAAGTACATTGAAGAGGAAAACAGACTCTCTAAACAGGTAAAAAGCAAGGCAAGATTAATCCCTCTGGGAAGACCTGATTAATCTGTAAAACATCTAACTAAATTCACATAAACTCTGGAGGTGTGGAGGTGGGGAAGACTATATAATTTTTGTAACATCTACTTGTGTGAAATGGCTCTTTCTTTTTTCCCCCCTTCTTTTTCTCTCTTCCCTTTCTTTCCTTAAATGATCAAACAAGGGCAATACCAAACTAATAAGTGGGAAGGGGGTGGTCAAAAAGGAAAGGGGATACTGTAGACACTGCATAGAATGGATATGTATTCATGCATTAGCAAAAGAATGATCATTTTGAACATAAAATACAATTTGATTGCCATGGAATGTGTAAATGAGAACACCAAAAGCTAAGGTTCAAATATATGTCCAGACCACCCACAGGTACAGCGCAGGTGTGTGTAAACCGAGCCCCGCATAAAGCTCTTCCTTCTAATCCACAGAGAGGGGCTCCATCTTTTAAGGGAAAGCTTCTTAATTAGATTTTGACCATGATCTTTTTGAAGTGAACTTTTATTGACATTTTTAGCTAAGAAAATAGAAAATCAGGGACTCTGGTTTTTCTGTTATGAGGAAATTTTAAATTAGGCTTGATAGCTTGTAATTAGACTTATAGTTTTAAATCAGGTTTGAATCTATTTAAGAAAGAGTACTAAGCGACCCCTTTAAAAAAATGTTTACTTTTGATTAACACAGCTAAAATAAAATGAATGTGATATGTCTATAAAGTTTGCAGAACTTATTTGTGTGTTAAAATATTTAATAATTTCTTGTGCTATTAGAAGACTAAAAAGATTTTTATTTTTAATCAAATCAGTCACCATAGACAGTGGGATTTAAGGTTGTTTAAAGACAATGTATGAGACAAATTCAATATCTGTCTAAATAGAAATACAGATTATATTTTTCCATAATTATAGATAAAATTAATAAAAGTACCTCTTAAAGTAACTGATCAGAGGCCCTGAAGGAAAATAGGGAGACTCTTAAATCTGACTGAAAGGAATTTGAATTTGAGTAACTTATTAAAGCTGATATGCATGTACCTGCATCTCTATTTACACATATATATTTTTCCAGATGGCCTCAGTAAACTTTACATTGCTACTTTGAAATGCCAGATCAGCATTGAAGTATATTTGGAAGTAACAAAATATTAACCTACATACATATTATTCTAATTATTAACATAGCTGTAAATAAATCTTTGAACAACATCTAGTATATAGGCTGTTCTTTTTATAATTATAGTCATGCCTTAATTTAAAATTTTAATTATATCAATTCTTATATATCTATTTTAGTAAAAGATTTTGTAAAGCATTTGGTTACCATAAAATTTTCCCTAACTCCAAAATTATGAGAACATATAGGTTAAATATATTGTAAAAAAAGAGAAAGATAGAGATAGGAAAGAGGGAGGAAAAGAGATAAAAATGAGGATATGGTAGTAAGAAAAGGAGAATCCTACTAAAATGGTAGGGGAAAAGTGTTTTCTATAATAAAGCAATATTTGGCAGGATTTTTCTCTAAGACCCTAAATAAAAAATTCCAAATTATCCATTTCACTTCGAGATAGCCTGAAATTAAAGCACTTAAAGAATCTTTAAATCTCAGTAAGATTTAAGAGCTTAACAATATATTTAAGGTTTGCAGTAAGTAGCAAAAAAATGTTTTGAATCCTTTGGAGATTTTTTTTTTCTTTTGAACAAAGGTAGTCCATCCTACCTGATAATAATTTAAAGAAATATATTGAGGAAATTGCTCTTATAATTCAGTTTTTTTCCCCCTTCTTCCCCCACTTCTTTTCCTTTAACTCATGAGCCAAACTGCTTGGTATATTCTTACAACTTTATTAACTTTCTGAATCCTTTGGAAATCACAGTAAGCTTGAAGACTTTGCAACATCTCTGATGGTTTTTAGTCCTGTGAATTCTAATACTATCTCATCTTCATTACAGATGCTACTAAGAAACTTTATCAGGACGAAGCGCTGTGTCATGGTGCTTATAAATGCTGCATACTACGTTAATAGTTGCTTTGATTGGGACTCACCCCCAAGGAGCCTTGCTGCTTTTGTGGTATGATCATACTGTATTACTTACATCGTTATTCATTAAATTCAGTAATCATAGCTGCATGTTTCTGTGGCTATAGTAACAGTTATGTTGATGTGACCATTTTAAAACTCCTATTTTAAGACTTGACTGGACAGATTTGCCGTGGGCAGAACCTGATGGATTGTTCAAGGTCTGAGTCCAAGAATATAGCCTTCCCCCTCCTTCCCCCCAGACTTCCGGAACACAAGACATCTCCGCTGCCAATGTATAATTTTCTCCATGACAGCTAAAAATTTTATATATTGCGTAATCCAAAATCCTAATAGCAGAGCCAAGAAAAGTCCTTGGTGTTAAAAAAAAAAATACATATATATATATATATATATATATATATATATATATATATATAATTTTGACCATGTTCATTTTTAATTGTATTCATTCTATAGATATGTTGTTTTTTTTCCAAAATATGAAATGATTGACAGTAGAATGCTAGCTGGAAATACTTTAATATGTGGATCAATTGGAACTGGATGTGACCTATGTAGGCGGCATTTTATTATTCCTGAGATTCCCAGTTTTCATAAAGGCACCGGTGAGAATTTGATAAATCCAAATAGTCCTCTAACAATGTTCATCTTGTAGCCTTTTACTTTTGGTTATTTAAAAACTGCTGAGGAGGCCAACTTGCAAAGCTAGGAAATCCAAAAAATACTTTCCTCTGCGCTTTAGCTGGAATTTTCTGCTTTCATACTATTTTTGCTTGTTCAGGATTTCAGTTTGAAGTTTAAGCGAAGCCCTTCTTTTGAGATCCTTTATTTTACTGTCATATTTGTTAGCATATGAAGACCGTATGCTTCCTTATAGATGCCAGTTTAGCAGAATATGACTTTATTATGGGATTTACATGAAGAGCCTTAATTATACAGTTACAAATCAACATTTTAGTATTACCATTCAAATGAGTGTGTGCACATCTGTTTAGTACTTTGAGCTCTGTCCTCCTTTCAGGCCTTGTATGGGACTTTCATTAGTGTCTGAGCACATGGGACAAAGAGTGTGTATGTCCCTTTATGTTGTAAGTTACCAGAAAGTTAGGCAGCCTGCTTCCCATAGACATGTTGTCTTTTTGAAGAAAGGGATTGTCATCATCGTTAAGTTTTAGAAAGGAAACCGCTCTTTCAATATTCTTTTATTTAGTTCTTTCACATATAAAGTACATGGGGGATACTGCTAAGCAAACTTAATTGTGATTTTTCACTATCATAGAAGTACTTTGACATAAATGAGGGAAAATGACATTGAGTTTCTTTGTATATTTTAGGCTATTGTGTGCAAGTTCCGTGGCACCTCATCAGAGACACAATATTCTAACAAAATATCATGCTCCTATCTGTGATTCGCTCCTTCCAAAGTCATTCCCCCATAGCTGTTTACAAAATCGGAAGATAGAGAACTCTACGTAATTATGTAATTTGTTGAGGAACATGCCCCTTTAACACTTCAGCATTACAATGCATTTTGTAAGTCACCAGAAAAATTCACCTGGCTTCTAGGTGCCACTCATGTGCAGTGGTTCAAGATGGCAGACTTTGTTCAAAACTTCTTTATGATTAAAAAAAAAAATAAAAAAATAAATCAGGCACCAAAATTCTGAGGAACTTGGAATATGTACATGATAATACTTGAGTGATTTCACTGTAGGAAGGTCAAAGTTCACTGCGTAAGAAATATAATATCTCTTTTAGCCGGTGGTCAGCTTGTGAAGCAAGCTGAATGCAGGATGCTTGCAAAAAAGGGAGGGAGGGCACAGTAAAGGTAGGAAACGGGACTGCTGATGATGATAAATTTTTTTTAAAAAGGCCAAACTAATATGTGAATGCACAGTAAGAGTACTTTTGAGAAGAAACAATAATATTAACTGTTTCATTTTAAGAAAATGAAAAGCGCTGAATTACATTCTGTTGAATGTGATGAAAACAACTAATAATGAAACCAAACTTCACTTATCAAGATCTGAACTGAGGGTTCCATGAAAATGGGCACCCAGCCCTTTTTACCTGTACTGCACCGTCACCTATGGAGAATCTCGCGTTTAGTGGGCTCCCATTATAAACGGCTGTCTAAATCAACCGACCAACCAATGATCCAGTATGAAAATGTTTCTTATGTGGAGAAACGCTTTATTCAGTGATGCCAGATAAATAAGGGTTTGCTCTAATAAAGCTACTTATTAAATGATGAAAGACATAGATAGCTTCATGGCGCTGTAGCAATTTTCCCTAGACCTTCCATTTATCTTTTAAACTATCTTATAATCTATCAATCATCTATTTTTAACCTCGGATCTAATTCTGTTGCAAAAAGAGCCTTATGTAATAGTAACAACTAATATTTATTAAGTATTTATGTGCCAGGGAACTGTTTTTCAAGCGCTAAGACATGAAAGCGCTTTTTATGCATTAATCAACTTAATATTTCCTTATTATGAGTTAGATACTATTATTTTCCAAGAGAGAGAAGAAAAAAACAGAGGCACAGAAAGGTTCAATATATTGGTCAGACTCACACAGCAGATATCATTTTCTTTCTAAAAGAACTTTTAAGAATATACTGTGTAATCGTAGTATTATAACAAATAAAAAAAAACTTTTGTAGAATTTTATTTGCCCTATAGATATGTAATGGTGTGAGTACTTAAGAATGAAATGTTTCCAGAATATCATTGCATAACCAGAGCCTTTTTTTAGCCACGTTTATTGAGAAGAACTGCTTTCCATTAGGAGAAGAGGGTGAGCAGCACCCCATTGTTACAAACATATTGTTCCCATCATTCCCTGTGGCTGGATCCTGGGTCTATTATTATAATATTGGTTCCACTTGGCCCACTTTTTTCCTAAATGCAGCTGTCTCGCGGAGCATGTGCATTTGTACCATTATGTGGCTTGGTTTTAGGCCCAGATCAGTAAACTTTATAACGTTTAAGTGCCTTTGTTTCCCTACTCCGTTTAATTCTTCTTTTCTAATGTACTACCCAAAAATAAAAGTAGAATAAATGAAATCAAAATGGAAAAGCGATGACTTTCTGTCCGAATGTCAAATGAAGCGCAGAGCATGAGAAGCGCGGGCTTAGAGCGGCTCTGGCCTCGTGAGCACCATGCCTACGTGCCGCGGGGGAAGATGCACAGCCCGCGGCAGGTACTAGGAGCTGACATCGGCCCGGAAGGTGATGCGAAAAATATCAGCAAACACGTTCCCGGGGATGTCCGTGTTTCTGTGCTGCGAATTAGGCTTCTCAGTTTTACTATGAATATTGTACGCCTGAGCGCGAACACGGGCGGATGTGGCGCAGAAGGCCCGGCCTGTCTTTTGCAAACATCTACCTTAGACGGGGGAATGTCTCCTACGCGGGGCCTCCTTTTCATCAGGCTCCTGACCAGCCATTTGTGTTCTTAGGGATGTCAGTGGGTGCAACACGGGGTGGAAAAAAAAAAAAAAAGAGTGCACATTCTCTTTTTCCAGCACTGTCATTTCTCACTGTAATGAGCACAAAAAATAATTGGACAACTGAGCTATCAGGAAAAGGACACACTTCACTGTGCGTCAGAGAATTATTTTACAGGACAAACTTTAATCTTTAAATGTGATTGTAGATAATTTGTGGTACCATCTGTCCATTTGGAATTGTTTTAGCCTTTTCTGTCATTATACAGTAAGTGCCGCTGTGTTTAACATTAACATTTGATATTTTACACATTTAATTTCTGTTCTGCTGTGTGGTCCTTAGGGAGCGGAGCGCGAGTGCTACATGAGAGAGACACAGTATTGATCAGTTAACATTTCAGCTACGTTTATGTATGTCGCAAAATTAATGAAAATGCCAGACAAAAATGTCAGAGTGCACAAAAAGGTAGAATTTAAATTCGGTAGTTTAATGAAAAGTTTAAGATGTGCATTATCAAAAATGTCCCCTTGCCTTTAAAGTACAGTTCCTAACAGAATAACTACAGGGAGACACATATTTTACTTAGAGGAACAATGAACATGAATTATGAAGGGATGTCAACTCCTCAAAGCTCCTTGTGCTCCACCACGGTGCGTTTGAATGCTTTACTGTAACTCGTAAAACACATTTGTTTCCGTTCCTATCTGGAGGGCTGCTGGCTTTATGTATCCCTCTATCCCGACGAACCCACGAGGCAGGCTTCCTCCTGAGCTTCTCCCGCTAGGTTTTCCTCGGTGTCCATGTGTGTGTGTTCCTTTTGTGTCAAAACTGAGAATTCCCTCTCCAGCAATTCATCGAGGCCACTCTGGTTCATTACTCGTGCCTTTCTGGGGTCCTTTTCAAAGGCCTGGTTTTCCTTTGCTTCCAGATAATTTGTGTTCCACCTTCATTCAATCCCCATTTTAGTAAAGGATTGCACTCGGGACAGCTGAAAAGCTGGGCCATTATGCAGGAAAAGAGAAAAAGACATAGATGATGTATGCAAAGAATGACACGAGGCAGCTCTGGGTAGCCAAATGATTTTTTAAAAATGGAGGAAGCACAAGCAGAGGAGGAGGAACTGACTTGCAGAGGCGATGGGATATAATACAACGCTCTGAAGACAGTAGAGCTCAAGGATGCCTTATCAAGTACTTCCTGTGTGGAAAGCCTGCTGCTAATAAACAACGTATGAATTTTTTCTAAAAGTTATTTCAAACAATAAGGACATTTTAAGGGGCCTTCCTGTTCAGTGATAAAAAAAAAAGGGAGCATTGCTTAAGGAGCAATAACAGTGTGAAAACAAAGACATGCCCGTGTCACCTGTAGTTCCTGTCTTAGCATTAATATTACTGAGCAATTTAGGGTGATTGTGCTACACATGGAAGGCAACCTTAGCCTTGCAATATAAATTTCTGTCTTAAAAATTTTAGCGACATCAGTAATACCACACTAACAAAATTATGCTTCAAGTCCATAGCATTTTTCAAATGATTATACTGGAAACTTCTGGTTGTTGTTGCTGCAATTTTATTTTAGGGTTAGCAGAAAAGCTGGAAATATTTCAGATGTAATTTTTGTTACTTCCCTGCAATAACAAAACAGAAGGACCTCTGAAAATCAAAGAAACAAGTACTAAAGCAAAGTTATCTATAACTGCTGGTCCTACCCCAGCATTGTTGATTTTTCCTAAAATTATGTAAATCTAAACTTCCAAGCCCTTCATTTATGTTTTCCGCTGACATTATTAAGTTTATTAAAACAGTACTTCCAAGTTTATGTATACAAATTGTAAAAGTACTTTAAACATTGCATCAACAATGTGTGAGAAAAGAAAAAAGCCTATTTGGAAATTCACTGACTTAGAAGATAGTATACCTCCAAAGTTGCCTAAAATTCCTTTTACAAAGTCAAAGATTATTGGCACCAAGAAGAATATAGTACTACAATTTTTTGAGTAAATACAATAGATTGTGTGCCCAATTCATATGGATATGCTGGCACATCAAGTTGATACTCAAAATATACATTTTCCTTAAATTTACCTGGATTAGAATAATTTTTTTTCAAATATTGGCCTATGAAAAATTAAGTTTGCTTAATTGGTGCCTCTCATAAAGAAATGCATGTAAATTCTTACAATTGTACCTAAAACCACAATTTGGAAGCAAATTGAGTTTTAGGGTTGATTACAATTAGCTAAAATCAACCCTGAATCAGGAAATGTATCAAATCAGATATTAAAGGAACAAAGCATCTTGACTGGATTTCTCTAATCCTTTTTGAGGAATGATGTTCTAGTTCAGTTTGGAGGTCTATTTAAATGTAGTCTTAAAAAATATATGTATAGTCTTTTTGTTTTGATTTTTTGTAGCTGTTATATATATACAGATACAGCACTTTCTCAAATCACTGCTTAGTTTTCTTTAAATGATGCCAATGCATGTTTTTTTTGCTGTTTATTGTAATAGATATTAGCAAAAGGGCCTCCCGCTCTTTGGAGGAAGATAATCACATAAGCCACTTTCTGAAAAGCTATTCCTTTTAAATTCTATTTTATATTTATAAGAAGAAGAATTTAATTCTTATAGCACAACATACACATTCTACTATCTCTACTTCCCCTCCTTTGTCCTCTAAAGCAGGGATGTGCTATAATCTGGGGACATTTTCTTCCATGGGTGATTTAGAGAAAAATAGAAAACTATTGCACTTTTTTCTCAGGTATAGTGCTGGTGTGCTACATTAAAATCAAACATGAACCACATAGATCACCAAAATAACTATGATACAATACTGAATCTAGGAATTAGCCTTCTCATAAAGCTTAATGGTATCTGCACTGGAGGTTTTCCATAGTTAATATTCTATACAGTTCCCACCAAGCAGACTCAGGCAATGCTCACACGATGCCTGGGTGTAGTCCCCATCCTGCTGTGTGGCTGCAGTCCCACTTCGCCTCTCTCAGCCTCCTTGCAGATATTTTCAGCCTCGGAACCTTTATTTTTTTTAAAAAAAAAGGTGCATTGTCCAGGTTTTATAACAGAATTGACTAAGGATCAAAAAGTTATAAAATAATAAAACCAGAGATGTCTCACTGTCTGTCCCCAGATTCCTAAAGCACACTTCTTGTCCTGTGAAGAATTTTCTACCTTCCAGCTTTAACTTAAAGTGCCAGGTACACACATTCTGAACAAACTAGAAAGGCATATTGCATTGCAAAAATATTTTCATATAAAGTGACTTGCAGAGAAAAAATGTTTAAATGAATGAGGTAAGTATATAATTTATTTTAGTAAAAATTTTAAAAACGAGAGTAATCACTTCTGAAAGATTGTAGATTATAATAGAAGTATAGTCATTAATATACTGTAGACAGTAAGTTGACTCCCCACATATTTTTATGCTACGTGTGAAGAAATAGGAATAGCATGCTTTCTGTTGTCCCATTTTTCTATTTTGACCAATTATGAAGATGTTCCTTAGAATTATGAATGTATTAGAGCTAATTTACCAGGTGAGAAGCTAACCTAAAATGTTGTTAAGGATGTTGATCCTGTTTCTCATTGCCCCTTTCCTGGTCATCTTACCACATTTTAACATGACAGTCAGAACTGGATAAACATTCAGAAGTCAGTCTTGCCACAGTAGGGTATGTTATGACTCTGCATTGCATCTGCTTTGCTGTGATGACTGAGGTCCAACACTCAGCAAGTGTCATGTTAGAGATCAGTAACAGAGTGAAGATTGGTGGCCATTTCTCAGCCTCAAAGGGGAAAAATGAAGAGCAAATTAGAGAAAGCTAAGAAACAAGGAAAGATGGAAATCATATCAAGTGTAAACAGGTAATTAGATAAAAATGAAAGTCAACCCTGGTTTTAAGGATAGTATAAAAAATTTAGAGATAACACTTGGCTTTTTAAAATCTTAAATCATTGCTTCTCAATTCTTTTTTTTTCCTTCAGATTCTCCATCTAAGGAGAAAAAAATATTTAATTAAATGAGAGAAACTGATTGCTAAGGAGTAAGATTTTTTTTTTCAGGAGTATTAAGTTTCAGAAGGCCACAAATCATAGTGATACTTTAAGATTTTTTTTTCTCAGTTAAAAAAGAGAAAGATCTCATGGACATAAACAACAGTGTGGTGATTGTGGCAGGAACAGGAAGATGGAGTTGGAAAAGGGTATAGTGAGGATAAATGGTGAGGGAGCAAAATAATAAAATCAAACTTAAAAAAAATTTTTTCTCTCTTCGAAGACCCAATTTTTACACCCTTGTTTGCCATACAGCCTCTGTTGAGAATGCATGCTCTAAATGAAGTTTAATGTGAATTTAACTATGTTTATTTTTATGCTGTTGATAAAGTTTACTTTGGATTTACTGTAGTTTGCATACAATACAAATTATCCCCATAGATATTCAGTCTGCAGAAAGAGAATTTGTAATCTCTATACAAAAGCATTGACTGCATTGGAGTCTAACTGAAAGAAAAACTTGGTTTGGCTTCGTATAGAAGTAAATCTTCCCCTTATGAAAACCCATATGAGAGTTTTCTTCTTTTCACCAGTTCCATGGGTGCATTGTTGTGCTTCACTGAAATGAGGAAGTGGGGTGAACATTAATTGTGGCCTAAGTAATATAACCTCTCTCATTATGAGGATTTGATGGGTTTTGTCCATACTTTGCACTATATTTATGACTAACAGATAATCTTTATATTCTTAAATGCATATCATTATGTCAGAGATATGAAAAGCATACTTCATTAGGCTCAATTACCTATTAGGTCTTCATTGGAAGGGCAGGAAAAAAAATTGTGGAGTAGTAAAGTAATTTGAAACAGTAAAGATACCTGTTCTACTGGATATTCTGCATGACAGTTCCCCAGTTTCCCATAGGAATTAATAAACTACTATTGCAATACTATGTAAATATATGATGTGATATATCCCACTTCACCAAATACAAATTATTCTACTGCATTTTCCATGGATAGCATTCTATACAGTTCCTACCAAGCAGACTCAGGCAATGCTTACATGTTTCAAATAAGAATAGAGCATCCAGCCGGGACCGGTTTGGCTCAATGGATAGAGCGTCGGCTTGGAGACTGAAGGGTCCCGGGTTCGATTCCGGTCAAGGGCATGTACCTTGGTTGCAGGCATATCCCCATTGGGGGGTGTGCAAGAGGCAGCTGATCAATGACTCTCTCTCATCGATGTTTCTAACTCTCTATCTCTCTCCCTTCCTCTCTGTATAAAATCAATAAAAAAATATATATTTAAAAAAAAAAAAAAGAATAGAGCATCCAGTTTTATCATAAAATATTGGTTAATTAAATATTATTTCCCTTAGTTAATTAGAGAAATATTTTTATTTAATTTAATATAATAGATCACCATTTTTAAATCCAGTCCATTAATTATCCATAAATTATCCATTAATTATCCATAGCAATAATGCAAACTTTCCTGGTTTTATTTAAATTATTTTAAATGGAATTTGATTCTTCTATTGCAAAAGCCTATTGTATCCCTCTACCAGGAAGTTGGTATTTATAAGAAAGACCTTTTAAACCTGGGGTCTACTAGTTTATCTGGGTGTGTACTGTTTCCTTCATACTTAACATTCTCAGGATATGAGCTTCCTACCACAGCTTTATTTCTAACTCCTATATTTTTCATATGGGCTCCCAACCACCAAATAAGATGTGAAAGTCTGTTTTGTAAGATAGTTGCTTAGACCTTGGAACTCATTTCTGTGTAGAAGGAATGTCATAGATCTACTCACAAAGCATGTTGAACTCTTCCTAGAGTACTAGCAGTAAAATAGGAACATTATACTAATATGTAAGAAGTAGATCCAGTGGGACACATCTGTTCAACCTCAGCTTCAAGACAGAGCACCTCTCTAGTGGCAAAGGCTTGGGGCCTACAAAGCTGCAGGTTGTGGAGCTTTGAGAGGTGCAGATAAAGGCATAGAATACTACAGTGGGAAAGGGAGCTTAGAGATCATTTTACAGTAGAGGAAATTAAAGTGCTAAAAGGTAAAGGGACTCACTGAGACACTCACTCTGATTCTCCCCCACTAGCTGGTAATGGATGCCACAAACACGGCAGCATGAGAAGATAAGAAGGGCAAAGCGGGAGACAGAAAGACAGGGAGAGATCTATCTCTATATCCTGAAGTTCATACGTCAGGTTGTCCTTAATTAAGAAAAACCAAGTGCCTGGCATTGTTCTATAGAGTTCTAAGAGTGTAAAATTGGTTTACCAATCCTCGGTATTTCTTGTTTGGTTTGGGAGGGCTGGAATGACCTCCTTGAATTAGTAAATCTGTGTTTACTTTGCTTAGTATTATTCCTGCAGCTTAAGTAATACGTGTGTATCTTAGGTTTTGATAAAATTTTCAGTTAGTTGTGGTCATACCACATTATAGCTCCCAAAACACTGCAGGTCTGAGTATGATAATAAAGAACTCTTATAGTGCACTGTGTGCTTAAGTGAAATACATTTTAGACAAGTAAAAAAAAAAAAGTCATTTGGCCTCTCAGAAGTATAAGTTTACTTATTCCCAAAAGTAAATGTAGTCTTATTAAGAACATATTTCCCACATTTCAAACATATATTATCACTGAGTTGCTTAAACAGTTTAAACCATCTATATTGATCCATATTGATTTAATTGTAGCTAAGATGAACCTGTACATGGCCTACATTTTCATTAGACTAAATAAATGCCAGTGGGGGGGGGGGTATGTGTATTCTGAATTATTTAGAAAAGCTGGTGGTCCAGCTTTATTGCATTACTCTTATCCTACATTATAATTTGGGCATATTTTGAGATACTATTAGAATTGGTAGGGTGTTGCCCACTTTATTATATAAATTATGTGAGGTATGGTTTGCTATAAACCTGGTGCAGCAATTTATTGCAATTGGAGTTACTGGGGTGAAGAAGGCTAAATTAAATCATCTGTATGAAATGCTTTGAAGTCCTTAACCACAAGGGCCTAGGGATCATTCAGGCTTGAGTAATGTACAGAATCACAACCACACAAATTTTTGTTTCTGAGAGCTACGCACTAATCTTGAAAAATGATTTTGCTTAAAATTCTTATTTGGGGAAAAAAAAAAAAAAAGTCCAAGTTGGACCTAAGAAAGAGAGATAAATCATAAGGGAAAACATCCCATCAGTGTTTGCTGGAAATGCATGATTTTTCTTCCAAAAAATATACAGGAGACGTATTTAATAAAACCTCAGTTCTATTTCTAATTGACTAGACTGTTTAACCTAAGTTTAAGGAACTAGGAAATAAAATAGATTGTAAACTTAAAAATGCCATTTATCAGTATTTTTAATCCATTACCCGAAGTAGCGACAGGAAATAAATTCAGGCTGTTCTGCCTGAGATGTGCTTCCGCTGCCATTAACAGATCTTCCCCGTTTCCATGCACACTCAATAAAACTGCGTTGAATGACTGACTCAGATGACTTCGGCAGCAAAACTTGAAGTTAAAGCTATAACAGAAACCCCCAACAGTAGTATCAGATGAAGCTGAGAATGAATGTAGTATATCAGGCACCATAAAAGGGTAAATGTGGGGTACATTTGTGCTCACCTCTATCTACTAGGAGATTCATACATAAGATTCACACTCATTATTTTCGTCATCTTAATGAGATCAGTGTGGGAACATTTCTCTCCATCTTGACTGTCAGAAATGGGGCACTCCATTATTTCTCCTTCCTCTCTGTACTTTTAAGGGACTTTGTAATATTTTCTTGGAAGGCTGGAAATGTTAACTGTTTACAGCAGGCAGCCCCAGAGTACAGCATAAATAGGCTTAAGGACTTTATGTAGAGACCATAGTGTCTCTCTCTCTCTCTCTCTCTCTCTCTCTCTCTCACACACACACACACACACTCTCTCACTGTTTTTCTCTAGTGTGTGCACTTTTATTTATTTATTCCAGATTTTTCCCATCTGTCCTATTTCCCACTGGATTTTCTTGGAAAGAAGGAAAAAGACATTTTTCCATGTGGAGGAAAATATGGTACCTGCCTATTACTTCTAGTTTCTATCCTCCTTCTCATTGGATCTGTTGCCCTAATTGATTTTGCATACAGGCTTCTCAAACCAAATCTGAGTGTAATCGGTTCATGTGTCCAAGACAGACACACGTCTGCCTTGAACTGAAAGAGGTAAAATAGGCAAGGGGCCAACTTCTAATGCGTTTTATCCTCAAATGTTCAGATCTGTCAAGAAACCATCACTGCTTATAATTAAAGCTGCTAGGAAACATTTTTATCATGTTTTTAAATCGCGAATCCCTTTTGTCCTTAAGCACCAGACAGTGGGAACTTACGGGAAACGTTATTTCAGCCACCCAGGCTGTTATTAATTTACCTGGTAACCACCCTGGTTCTGGTGTGTGTTCCTTTGGAGGAACTCCTGTGTTGGAGGATCCACTTTAACGTGATTGAAGAATTTTAAAGTAGGCATTTTTAATATTTGCTGCCCTCTTAATTATAACTTGTTTAATGCACCACTGTTAGCACAGGGATTATGAGTTAATAAAAGTGTCAGAGTATTACTGGGGGGGAAAAAAACACAACTGTGTAATTTTCCCCAGGTAATGATTAAAAGCATAAGGCTATATTAACAATACTCTTAGTGTACAGTTCCTAAATGTATTTGATTCTCATCTTTTAGAAGGTAATTTTGTGCTGAAATTCAATAATAAAATATTTGAGTGATTTAGTAAGCTAATTAATGTAAAGTTCTTAGGTGCATGCATTTCCACCCCCCCAAATGATCTGTATCACCTTGCTATGTAAGAGACCATCCTTGTTGAAACTGAATCTGAAAGTTTTAAATGTTAGCTTAACACTCAGCAAAGCAACCTCATTGAGATTCATACAGGGCTTATTTATCTCATCATGGGTTATTCTTTAAAACAGTCCAAAAATAAAATTAATAAGCCATTAGGTCATTATTACGTAATGGTTTTGCTCACATAGATAAATGGGTTTCTTTTTTCTCTCTTTCTTTTTAAATAATGTCTTTCTGGCTTTGTTCCGTGGCTGCAGCAGGCTGTTAGCATGTATCTTTATACTATCAGAATGAATGAGATATATCTGTATAAATTATTGATTCACTTGAGCTTACCTCTGTAATTCAGAGCTGAAAACTCTGGCAGCTTATCTAATAGAATGATATAACGAGGAGACTGGAGTTACCTACCACAGCAACAATTGCCAGTTGGGGGGTCAAATGCCCTTTTACCTTTATACCTGAACACCTGCAAATTGAGCTGTATCCCATTCAGAATTTTAAGAACAGGCCCATTGTCACAGGAAGTAGAGTTTGTTTCTTGGAGAAAATTATGCCAGTTCTAGTTCTGAATGAAAGACAAGGCTTTTATTACTCAAGGGATATTAGGGCTGACTGCTTTTTTGAGAAAACAAATTTGCTGTAACTTTATCTGTAATTTAGTCCTGAATGGGTGCAAATAGACTGCACATTGTATGGTGCAGAAAGAAGAAAATAGGGGTTTGTTAAAGCCGTACAAGGACTATGTAACCATTATATTTCCGAGGGAAGTCTTATCGGAGTTGCAGGTTATAAGGGGGAATATTTTGGTTACAGCCTTAGCATCAAGCACCTGTTTTGAATTTTAGTTTAGAATGACATTGGGAAAGAAAGTTTTTGTCTAACATTGTGGGTGATGAAACAGCCAACTCCTGAAAGTTACTCTACAGGTTGTCTTTGACTTTGAGACTGGCCCTGTCCAGAATCTTCAGAAATCATTATAATCACTCTTCATGAGGTTGAATGTTAGACTTGGAGCTGGTTAGAGTATGTTGGTTTGTTTCCCTTATACAAGAAGATTACATTCATAGGTTTATGAACCTTTTCAAATTAAAATAAAATAAATCGTATATAATATTCTTAGTCCAAGCTGAAACCGGTTTGGCTCAGTGGATAGAGCATCGGCCTGCGGACTGAAAGGCCCCGAGTTCAAGGGCATGTACCTTGGTTGCGGGCACATCCCCAGTAGGGGGTGTGCAAGAGGCAGCTGTTCAATGATTCTCTCTCATCGATGTTTCTAACTCTCTATCCCTCTCTCTTCCTATCTGTAAAAAATCAATAATATATATTTTTAAAAATAATATTCTTTGCCTAGGCTAAGAGCAAGATGAATGTTTTGAGTAAGAGACAAATGTAAACCTCACCTAATGAGCTTCCAGGCCACACAGAATGGGGACTAATGGGTCATATATTGTATTATTTGGAGAAACTCATCCCTTGAGTTGGTCACCACTCCTTAGCAAGCTCCGTAGTTGTCATAGAAACACTCATTTTTACAGTTTTGTAGTTGATCACGGACAGGGGACCAGACTAGGTAATCAAACATCTTAGCCATGTGCTTGTTCTGATATCCAACAATCTATTAGCACATTTTCTAATTAAAATTTTGTAGTTGTAATAGGTCTTCATTAGCTAGCAGTTGCCATAATTGAATAGTTACTCCATTATGTTCTTCCCCTACCTCATTTCCACTTCTTTTTAGAGTCCAAGTACGGATATATCCAGGAACTTTCATGAGCCCTATTTCACTAAAATGTATGACCCCCACTCCAAACAAGCTAGTAGAGGTTGAACCAGGGTTTAATATTTAAAATTTTCTTCCTATGTTTTTGGCATAGATAACTAGGCTCTTGGGCTTTCTCTTTTTCTGTTTATTAAAGGATTTCTAGTGTTTCTTCATTGAGTAAGAAGAGAAAAGAAGTGTGAAATGGTAAAGGCCATTGTCAATAATGTCTTTAGATTGTGACCACCTTTCAACTCCTAAATCAATCCCTCCTTTCACTATTCTGCAGTTTCCCCACTAGATACCCACCTGACCACCTCATTTTCCTGGGATTACTCCCCATTGTATGCATTATGGTCTCTGCTACCCTTGGCCTGTGTGTGCCATATTTGATGTCACTGAAATTCACCTGTGACCTGTATCATCAGGTGATAAAATCTGTTATCCACCCCTAGATAACATGAGCACATCTTATCACTGGCCTTATAGACAAAGTAGTTCTGATTTTCCTTGCCGTGCTAATCTTTCTTCACAGGCAGGTGCAAAAAGGTTGTAATTGGGATATCAGAAAGCACAGAGAGCATAAAAATAAACCCAGTCCCTCACACCAATGCTCTTCTTGGTTGGTGAGACTTGTACCTCTGCTTTCTTTGAAACAGTATGGAAGATAATTGTCCATTAAGGCTTTCTGAGGTTGATAGCTTCATTGTGCTTTTCTCTATGTAATACAAAATAAACAAATGCAGTTACCCACGTAAGAAGTGAAACAAAGCACACTTAGCTTTTAAAAATATAGGGTTTAAGTTTCCCTGCATAATGAAGCATGATAGCTGCAAATTTCCAGCCATTAGGCTGGCACATCAAAAGAAATGGTACAGCCCTGGCTGGTTTGGCTCAGTGGATAGAGCGTAGGCCTGTGGAATGAAGGGTCATAGGTTCTATTCCAGTCAAGGGCATGTACCTCAGTTGCAGGGCCCTTGTCAGGGTGTGTGCAGGAGGCAACCAATCAATGTGTCTTGCACATCAATGTTTCTCTGTCTTTCCCTCTCCCTTCCACTCTCTCTAGAAATTGATAGAAAAATATTCTCAGCTGAGGATTAACAACAACAAAAAAGGGAATGGTACAAAGTCATACTAACATTCCTGCTGCTGTCCATTGTCTGGAACAAGGTAGATCCTTTCTCAGACATCTATCCTTGCTGACCAGGTCTTTGCGACTTAGATTTGTAGGCTGGATTCAATGTAACAATATAAATTGTTTCAAGGATGACAGATTATACATCTGGTTTCTTCTCCCCCCAATACCTGTGTTCATCTTTATAGCAATGTTTTTTTCAAAAAGTAATGTAGTTTTAAAATCATTTTAAGTTGGTCAACATAAATGATAAAAGCAAATATTGGATTCACAAACAATAGCCTTTATTGGTTTGTGACAAGTAATCCATCTTTTTACATTAGTGCAGCTTTCTGAACCAGATTATTTTTCATAATTGATAATTTGTGAGTCTTATATTTGTTATCTGTTCTTTTATGGCTTTGGAAATAGTGAATGATGCCAAAGATCACTGTGCTTTTATAAAGAAAATTATTTTAGCGTAGTTTATTGGCTGGCATTTTCTGAAAGTATGTTACCAGTAAGTTTTTCAGAGAATGTAACAAAGATAAAAGTAACATCCTTTTCTAGCAAGAGACCTGATGGGCTTAGCATTCATAATGATAATGTGAATTTAATTTTAGAATTCATTCATGTCTAACATGAGGACAATGAAAAATACAAATAGGAAAAAAAATGTCAAATAGTTTTTCAACCAAGAAAAAAAAAATGTTATATTGTATATATGGGCAATTTTCACAATACATAATCCACATTAAAACAATATATAAATACAGTAGGCTATCTTGCTATGAGCATTACAATTGTGCCAAAAAATAATGACACTGTATCTTATGCTCAATAATTGTAGGTGATTGTGATAGCTTTAGGATAAGTATCTACCAACCATAATACGATTTTTATTACTCAGTTTTATATTTTGTTCCTCAAACCTTCCTAAATGCAAATAGGAAAACCTTTATTATGGTTTATAATTATGTTATAGTAGAATTAGAACTACATAGGAATTTATTTGCCCCAGGTAAATAATAATAAAGCCTTTATAGTCTATTTTGTCTAAGAGGGCAATATTAAAAACTTTTTTTTACTCTTAAGTAATAATTCTCTCACACATCCTGAACATTTTCACTAATTCTCTTCACAATTATACTGACTGACAAAGTATAAATCAGCTGACAATTTACTGAGACCTATGTAAGATAAAAATATTGTTAAATGAATTAAATATTTAATTTCACAGAAAATTTACTATTAACTGCTTTTAGAAATTATATGGTCCATCTTTGATCTTTATTAAAATTTTCCCTGAACAATTTAATTATAGAAAACTGTTTTTAATAAAAAGATCATCTATTTAATTAAAATAAAATTAAGAGCATTTAATCACTACATAATTGCATTATGATTATATAAAATTAAACATCATATATAAAAATTTTGCTTTTCAGGAGACTAAGAGTAGGGGGGAGACCCCTGTAGTTTAATGCCTTCACCACTCCCACTTTTAAAGTTATAGATTCTATAACACTCATTTATTACATCACATAATTGCTTAAAATTCATACTTTAATTGGGGGAAAATGCTGAACCATATATAGTTGCTATAAATCAGAATATACTAACAAATATATTCCTAATACGATGACTTTTCATTGCTTATTTTGTATTTGAGCACTTTAATGGAATTTTACCTAAAATTATAACATCTAGATATTTATTTAAAGATATGTTGTAAGTAAAACTTTACTATTTAAAACCAAAATCCACTTATAAAGAATAGTGTTCTTTCCTTATTCAACCTGAATATGTCCTAAATTGTGTTTAAAATTAAGGATGTGTAGAACATCTTATCAGATGGGCAAGCAGAATGTTTGAACTATAAAAATGATAGTATTAAAGAATGGTAACTTTTCTTTATGAATAACTTAGAAAATGGTGACAATGATACTTAGCATCTAAAACAGTATGAGAAAGAATTTGTCCTACCTTTTCAGATGTTTCATTGGCCTCATTTATAGCATGTGCAGTAATAGTGGAATAAATTTATTTGTACATATGGTGTGACAGATTGTTGATGTGTTTTAACCATAATATATTATTCTGTTTTGAAATCTACTCTTCTTAGAGTCGAAATTTCTTTATAGTTGAAGGGAAAATGCATTCTAATAATGTCATTTCCAAGATCTACATTTTAAAAATCATTCTTTGTATTTTAGAATTAAAGCTATATAAATTACTGAAAATTCAGAATATTTATATATTTTTGGCAAATAAAAGTTAGATTCCTTTATTGTAATATGAACTATTATCTGACTTCATTATTACAGTATTGGATATTTTCTTAAATAAGTAGTATAGTTTAAAATATACATAATCTTTAAATTACTCTAAATATTGAAAGTAGATAGTTATTAAGAACAAATGAATTTAAAAAACTATATAAGATCAGGGAATATGTAGTATAAATAGTTCCCTCATGTCATCACCACCTCCTGATAAGATTTGTTGGGGGGACCATGGAAACTAATTCCAAATTTTGTGATTGATCACTGTACTACTAACAAACAAAACCATCCACTTAGATTCTACATAGGATCTATATTTAGTCAGTGGACATTCGGAGCTATTAGAATATATCATTGAAAGAGAACTTTTTTCCTACTGGAAAAGCAATTTACATTTTTCAGAAGATAAATGACCTAAAAGAAAAGAGTGGGGAATAATAGAAAACTCTAAAACTGGACTATAGTTAAAAAAAAAAAAACTGTCAACATTTATCCCAGTATTTATTATGCAATCTTACATGCTCCTGGTCTTATCACCTTGTCAGCAAATAACTTATGTGCCATTGTAAAAAAAATGTTTACCTCTTTCTCCTCGCCACCCCAATTACATTGTATGTCATTCTGCAGTTCGGCCTGTAGGTAGCAATCTTGCACCATAAAAAGCTCTCCATTTACTCATTTAGGCTAGAAAGCTTACACCATTAGATCTGTTAAATGTAAGCAGTGTTATTTGCATAAATTCCAGACTTTGATGATGGTCTGTGGCCTACAGAATATTTATGCAGTTGTTTGGCCTTGAAGTTCACGATTTTGCTCAGAGGTGAGCTTACTTTGCATTGTGACCCCATGTAGGTGGGAGACAGCCAAATGTCTGGGTACATAACCTGGAATTTTGAAAATCATAAGGCCTCTTGTCTGAAACACAATGTCTTGTTTCTCATGCATCCCTTCATATACAGAGAAACCCATTAGTCTTCTAAAAATATAGAATAATATTTTAGTACGTATGTAGCAAAGATGATGAAAAAGAGCTTCTGAAGTCAGGGACTCTTCTGTGCAATGTGGCAATTGCTGTTAACATTTCAGAGCCTTCACCAGTTAAACCTCTTTAATCTTATTTCTTTTTTTTCCTTATTATTATGAATAGCTAAAAGCCCAACAAATGAACGTTATTATTGTGGTCTGTTACTTTTAAACAAATACTATAAAGTGCCATTGTGTGTATATGTATATGTGTGTGTGTGTGTGTGTGTGTGTGTGTGTGTATAACTATATATATATATATATATATATATATATATATATATATATATATATATAGTTATAATGCAAAGAGGATCATTTCCTTACTTATCAGACATTTTTTAAGAACTAATAAATATATTAATTCAAACAATTGCAGAGCACATACCAAAATGTACCTTTATTTCTAATTAATGAGTTGAAAATAGGACATGATGTTTGTAAACTTGAAAGATTAAAAATATTAAAAAGTATAACTTTGATTTCTTTTAGAAAGATAGTTCTCTTTGTTATCAGAGCTATTTGTCCACTTTCGGTCTTCTTTCATTTGCTCCTTCCTCTCATTAGCTAAGTGCTTACGAAGTGTCCAGGCTCTCTTCTGTATTGGGATTCAAAATTGGTTAGGACCTGACCGTGCAGACATTTATTTATTTTTTATTAAAGTCACATCTTACTGAGGATGGAAACAGAGTTTAATTACATGGAAATCTTATCAATGTATTTTACTTTCAGGTTAATATTTTATACATATGAATGTCTAATTCCATGTTATTTTTGTGGAGCTCAAAAAATTATAAACCTTCATCTCTATGTATATTTCTTTGCTACCTAGGAACTTACTGAATTTTAGAGAACGGAGCTTGGTTTATTGCAGGGATCCTTTAAACAAATTGTTTCTGAATTGTTGTATTTCTTAATATAGAATATCATATTTAAATGGGAGAGGAACTAACCGTGGATTGTCACCACTATGTCAATTTCAAGTTTCAGCTATTGACCAAATTGGTAGCATAATACATCTTATTTTGCAAAAAATTGCCCCACAGTCCTAAAAATTGTATATCATCAGCTATCAACTTTGCTGATAAAACATCAACTACTTACTTTTCTAAAGTTTGAAATTAACTCAATCATAAGAACCTTGTGGCTGTGCTTGCATTTTGGACCTGTCATGCCCACTCTTTATTATACTTTCAGAGGTTACAGAGTGCAGTTTCAGGAACAAGAAGAGCGTATTGTTTCTGAGGAGCAGCCTTTGATTCCATGGATCAATGGTTATTAGAGCTGCAGCTGGTTCGCTGCAAATATTCACATGTTAAGTGGTTAGATAGAGAAGTCATTTTCTCATGGGTAACCCCTAGGGCTGGGGGTAGGGGAGACGCTCAGAAAAGAAGTAACTTGAGTGACTAAGAAGTTTCAAACTGGGATGAGAAAAATAACTTTACTATGGTAGGCAGGCTTGTTCATTTCTTAATGTTGCGCATTTGATTTTTGAATCCTTTATTTTCCCAAGACTTTCTGATTATAAGAGCCAATGACATTTATTAGATGTAGTTGATTTACATGTTGGTTTTCATCAGATTCAGGCATAGTGTTCAAACATTATTTTTTAGTGTGCTCTTTTTAATCCTGAAAATGTTTTTCTAACAATGTAGATCATCCGACAGTCCTTCTCTCCACCTACTCTCCACCCCTCCCAAATCCAGGCTTAGGCTAGGATGCCAAACATGTGAAGGACCTGCAGTTTCAAGGGATCAGTTCTTATCTGAGCTAAATGAGGCTGAAGCTGCAGATGAAAATAGAAGAGTGGAAAAACAGGTGCTTGAGCAGGTGGGTTTGTGATCTTTTGACATCACACTGGTTCTCATAGCTTTAGAATAATCACAAGAACAACAGGGCCCCCTCTGTTACAGAGAAGTCTGGGGCATCCTCACACCAGGGCATGACCTTACCGGGTGATGAACTTGACTGAGTGGGGATGACATTTCCCTCTCTCTTTCTAACTTACCCCAATATACATACACATGCACACACTGCTGTCTCCTCATGCAGCCGGTACGGATTTTTGTTTTATCCCCAGAGATCCCTTCCCATGTATAGGAGAGGACACAGACCAAAGCAACCTCTGTGTTCTTTGTCAAACCCAGGAGATCCTATTTCCAGGGTAATAAAATGGACACATCTCAGAACTAAGGAAAACATCAGGAATGTTGACCTATTCCTTCTTCATTTTCTCAAAAGAGAAACAGAAATATAGAAAAAGACTTAGACCTGTCACCATACTGGAAAAATAACCTTGTTTCTCTTATAATAGCTCAAGAATAAGTGGGTTCCATTTTAAGAAATGACTAATTATTACATTTATTAATAAGACTGTTTAACAGCCAACTCCTTGGCAGTGCATGGAACTTTGGGTAAGTTCTTAAAACAGTGCTACTCAGCCTGTGATCTTCATGCACATCACCTGGGGGTCGTGCTCAAATCCAGATTGAAAACCTCAATAGACCAAAGGTAGATCTTTTAGGTGACCCTGGTGCTTCTGGTTGAGGACCACACCTTAAATAAAAGCTTAGAAAAGGTCTTAACTTAGACAAAAAAAATGTCAACCTAGCACATAGTTTATCAAACTTTAGCATATTTTAGAATCAACAGGAAGGCTCTTAAAAACACAGAAATCTAGGCCCCAGTCCCAAGGTTTCTGAAGTGGTAGGGTAGAGGTGAGGCTCAGGCAATTGCAATTTTAACCGGTTTGCAGGTGATGCTGGTAATAGTGCAGGGACAACACTTGGAGAACCACTGGTTTCCTATCGTCCACTCACCTGGACGCTCATTAGAATCACCAAGGATGCATTAGAAGAAAACACACACACACACACACACGCACACACACTCACACACACACACACACACGTTTCTGTCCTTCAGTGACTCTGATATAACTGGTCGTGGATAGGGCTCAGGTATGATTAGTAAAATCTAACCACCCTCAGGTTATTCTAATGCGAAATCAGGATAGGAAACCCAGCTGGGTTCCTTCGAGAAAGGATATATAACACATTGGAAAAGGGAGAACTTAACCCAGAGAGGAAAGGAGGCAGAGTTGCAAAAGGCCAAAGAAAGAAACCAGAAATTGCTGGAGGAGAAAGACGGTAAAGACCCTTTTTTTTTTTTTTTTTTTTAACATCAGTACAAAGTAAAACTTGTGACTGAAGGAGGTTCGGAAAAATGTTCTTAACGCCTAGCGTTTGGGGAGCTGCCAGGATTTCACAGACACTGACACCCAGCCACCCCTCAGTCCATCTTCCTCCCCCGGTGCCTCTCTGTGCCTTAGACCAGAAGGGAAAGCAGCCTCTTGAAGTGGCATCCTTAGGGTTTTAGTGCTTTTGGAGCAGATGAGAGTAGCTGTAGACGACAATTAATGAAATAAAAAATGTCCACACATTTCTTAAAATATTTAAAAATTGTTCTTGTCTCTCCAACTCCTTTTAAACACAAAGAACGAATGCTTTGTTGGTTCTGTGTCTCTTGATGACAGTGTTAATAGGGTAACGTCCAAGAAGCAGATTGAGGCGAAATATAGGAAGAGGGTGATCTTTCATAGTCCTTTTTGGTACTTGGTATTTGTTCTATTTAGAGTAGATTGAGCAGCTGCTTCCAGCTCATCTTTTTTAACATTTGGAGACATGGCAAAAAAGAAAAAAAAAATCTTTATTTTTGCCAAAACAACAACCTTTCTCTCTACTTAATAAGGTTTCCTCACTCAGATATGCTGGTCCCACAAGGAAAACTCTCAGAACCCACAAATTCTTCTCCATTAGTGTGTCCAGTTCAAAGCAATCTCTCACTTGCACTTACATGACACTTGCAAAGTTTTGTGTCTTCAGATTTAGTATTGAACATTTATTTTATACTTTTAGTTTTATATAAACCAGTTTATAATTCATAGAAGGAAGCACAATTAATGGCCCCCAAATCATTTGTTGGTTTAAAAAAAAGATGCTGAAAAGAAAACCTCAGAAACCACTCTAAACTTACTTCTTACGTATAGTTTCATCCTTAAATTCTATTTTCTAGGCCAGAGTTAGCAGTGACATTGTCTACGTTCTCCCACTTCTGATGCCCTTTCTCTTGGCAGACATTATAAATTAATCCCAGCACGTGTGCTTGTGCACATGCAGGTATCAATCTCAACAAAACACTCCAAATTACCACTGCCAGTTATTTAATATATTTTATTGATTGTTTACAGAGAGGAAGGAAGAGGGATAGATAGTGAGAAACATCGATGGGAGAGAAACATCAACAGCTGCCTCCTGCACACCCCCTATGGGGATGTGCCCTCAACCAAGGTACATGCCCTTGACCAGACTCAAACTTGGGACCACTCAGTCTGCAGGCTGACCCTCTATCCACTGAGCCAAACCGATTAGGGAACCGCCAGTCATTTGGAGTTGGTTCTCAAGATGAACTTGTTTGCTGTTCCCTAATTCTTTGCAAATGTGTCTGTCTTCTCTCCTGGGTTTGAGCTTATAAAGAATTGGGGAAAAGATTGTATTTATTTTTCTATTCTACTCAGGTTGTGGTAGAGGGCTTTGTACATAACAGATACTCAATGTCAATGCATTTTGTTGAGTTGTGTGTGGGGGTGGTTTTTTTTGTTTTGTGTGTGTGTGTTTGTTTTGTTTGTTTGTTTTTTGCAAGCCTAGTCTAACCTGATGGAAAAATATATTTAGTAGAATATTTTTCATGGAGGTTTTATTCTTAATAAACCGTGTCTCGACTTAATGGAAAGCAAAATATAGCCAAATAGAATTACCCTGAATCAAGAAAGATTTCTAGCTATTTTGGATACGAATGATACAGCTAAAATAAAAAGTGGATTCTCATATCCGAAGTAAACATTCTCTCCTCTGAAATCCTTTTTATGTCGTTATAATTTTCTTTAGTAAACCCTTTTATCAGGGCAAGAAATCAATGGCAACTCTCTAAATTTTCACAAAGTCTGACTTAATGGGGTTTACACTAATGCTTTTTTTTTTCTACATTATTTCCATGTTTCAGTAATAAAAAGCAAGTTGCAAAAGCCTCTCTCTTTACTCAGTTGTAATATTTCACTATCATTATTATTAAGGACATTGTTTATTCATAAGATAGCATCCATGACATTCACTTTGAGGAAGAACATTTTAAGTAGTTAGATGTGTTCTGTCCTGATCGTATCACAAAGTTTAATAAGAAGGAATTGTTTGTGGCCCCTTATTCCTTGATCATTTTCCCCAAGACAGTACTAATTAATAACTTCGCTGAAAATCTACATAAATCAGGAAGATAAAATAAAGGGAGAAGTAGACATGGAGAGAGAAGATTGCTGTTTTTTTTTTTAGATGACACAATCCATATGTTAGCAGTTAATGAAGAGTTTGTTTGGTTATGCAGTAAAACATGCCCTTTTTCTTAGCCACAACCTACAGACTCTGCGTGGGGGGAGGGAGGACGTATTTTGATGTGGAAGGAAACATAAAGTCAAGGAAAAAAGCTTTCTTTACCGGAATACTAATGGTTTCTCAATAACTTTCTCTAATGTCTTCAGGGATGGGAGGGGGACCTTCGCACCTTTTAGTTTTGCAGCTGTTTTTACACTTTTATTTCCTCGTCTTTCCTCCCACATTTACACAAAAACCTTCTCAAGTCTCTTTTTAAGCGCTGCAGCAACTAAATCAGTCCTAAGTGGCAACCACTTCTAACAGCGCTGGGTACGACTGTGTGTTAATTAGCGCCCGTAGATTATCCCCCGGTGTGCGGCGGGAACTTCTCCATGTGCGGAGAGTGCTGAGGGTTTCGTGTTTATTTTCATGTACTGAGGCAAAGTCTCAGTATGACTTCAAATTATCTCCTTGGGGGTGTTTTTCTTGAGCTAATCCTGACAGAATCTTTCTGTCAGATATGCCCATCATCAAGAACAGGAGAACGGTGCGCATACAGGAACCTCTGTGCTCGGGGCTGTATGCAAATTTAATGCCCGACTCATTTCTGTTTCTCTTACACGGATGACAGACATTTTAACAATGTGTTCCGCGTCCCCCCCTGGGGATCCCGTTGGATTCCTATATGTATATGAGTGCATGTATACATCCATTTGGAATGTGTCTTTGACTACGGCGTTGGGAACATATATACATACAAACGTGTTTATATATGTACATATAAGCACATTTATTACAAGTAATGTGGATGTTGGGATGCGTGTGTGAGGACGGGAAAGAGTCGAGCAGCTCTTGATCAGATGTGTCTACATCCCAGGGAGACTAATCAGCTGCTGAGAAACAGATAGGGTGGAAGGACTGGTAAACAGATCTATTCCGAGTGCAGTTCCACAGCATTTGGGGTGGGAGTTGGGCCACTGTGAAATGAGGAGTAGCAACAGCACAGAAAATCAGTTTTGTTTTTCAGCTGTTTTAATAGAAAAAATGTTGTATCCTTAGAGCTTTTCCAATCTAAATGCCAATCTTTGTGATTGACCATAGATGTGGGCCTCTTACATTTTGCCAGTCTCTGAAGTGCTTCCTTTGCAATGCCATTGTTTTTATTTTTAGGTCAAAATGTCAACCCCAGGGATGTGTCCTTGAATCTCTATCTTCATTCCCTAATGAACGTGGCTGGCATCCTGGAGGCACCAGGGAAGGACCCACCCTCTTAAGCTTAGGATGCATGCTAGAGAGCCAGCTTAATGCTTCGCTTTTCTGTCTCCTGTAGCACTCCAGTGTCAAAGGCGCTTCTCATACTGAGCACTAACAGTGTGCCAAGTACTTGGACATTTTATCTGAAGTGGCCAAACCTAAGGTGCTACTTTCCATGAACAACTTATCCTCTCCTCCCCTCCCCCTCCCCCCCCCAAAAAAAAGAGAGAAGGGAAGCCACCTCAAATGAACACAGATGCTCATTAAAAAGAGCTTGTTTGCCCTGCTGATGTGGTTCAGATGGTTGAGTGTCGACCGATGAACCAGGAGTTCATGGTTCAATTCCTGGTAAGGGCACATACCTGGGTTGCCAGCTTAATCCCCAGTGAGGGACATTCAGGATGCATCTGATTAATGATTTTCTCTCATCATTGATGTTTCTATCTCCTTCTCCCTTCCTCTCTCAAATCAATAAAATATATTTTAAAAAACAGTTTAATATTCAAATGCAACTTCAAAACAAACCTAGCTATCTTTCTGATTGGTAATACTACCTTTCTAGAAATTAAGAGGTATTATTATCTAGATTATATTGCAAATATTAGATTATTTTCCTCTAATAGGAGTACTTATGCTTGTGATAGTACTCCTATTTTAGAAATGGAAACTAAGTCCAGTGAGTTTAAATCATTTGTTCAATAGCACATAACTAGTAAGGCCTGATCAATCCAGGTATCTTCTCTCTCTGAACCCAAAATAAGAAATAAAGAGAAAACAAATGAGTTACAGGAAAAGGATAAGAGCCTTATGAAATCTACAGCAGCCCAAGAGACTAAAAACCCATCAAGCCCTAATAGGGTTAAAATATCTTCTCACTTTATAAACTCTTCTCTTGGGAGATCCAAGCATAGCTTTTCTCTCACACTCACCTTCCCAGGCCCCTAGTGTTGCAAATCAGGAATAAGAAAGGAGAAAAGAGGATGTGATTTGTCATCTGTTCCTCTCTATCCTAGGCTTCTTAATATTCTGTTTTCCTATTCAGACCATTTGCATTCTTAAATGAGACACAATTCTCATTGTTTGTTTGTTTTGCTTTTGCTTTTCCCACTATCAGACTTACTTGGATGGCTCCGAGAATCCCCCTGAGAGTTGAGGAAAGGGGGGTTTTTCTTAGCTACATTATTTGAGTTCAAGGTGGGTGTCACTTTGAACCCAAGCCAGTTGTAGCATATGCGATTCATTTTCAGTGATTCCAGGTTTATTCAAAAGACTTGGTTTTGTGTCCCTGGCGGTGGTCAGATGCAGCCATATTTCTAGTGCTTAGCCTGAGGTCATTATTCTAGATCTCTAATTATTACCAGAGGACATAATTAAATAATGCATCTAGGGTATAGGAAGTCCTAGAATTTGATGTGTGAATTAATTCCTTTCAATTAAGGAGAATGAATATTTATTGAGCATGTATTATATGCCTGGCAGTGTGCAGGTGTCATCATGTGATCCTTATAATCATCTCTTAAGGAAAATGCTGTTATTGTAGCTTTTCATGGAAGAGGAAATCAAAGCTCTGAAAGAGAAATTTGTCTGAGATCATAGAGTTAGAAAGTACTAGAGCCAGGCTTTAAATCCATTGTTTGGGTTCGTATCTCAGTTTTTTCCAAATACCCATCCATAGTGCAAGGTGGACACCCAAACCAAAGAGGCCTTCACTGGGCCTGTCTGAGAGAGACCATTGTAAGCAAGACATTTTTTAAATGATCTTATAATACTTTGAAATAAATATGAATTAGCCATTCTATTCTGAAATATTTTCATTTCTTTTTTTTTAAATTACTGCCAATTATAAAAAGTCTTCTATCTTGCTTAGTCGTATTTTGGCTTACCTTCAACAAACTGCTGTGTAAATCCTGGAGTTGCTTTTGTTGTTGTTGTTGTTGTTGGTGGTGGTGGTGGTTTTTTTTAGTATTTCAATGTGAAAATTTGATTACAAGGAAAATACTATATATTGTCTTAATGTCCTCCTATTCTGGGTTAGCAGGTAAAGTAGATTCTGAGAATAAAGGGGTATTTGTCCAAAGGCATTGCTAGAGTTGCTTATAAAACTTTCTGGATATTCAGCTGTGATGACTTCAATATGGAGTTGATAGCCAAGTACCAATACTGGGTACAATCTGGGTTTTGTTTCAAAAGATTGAATTTTGACCTCTTGTATTTCACTGTGTGTTTGCTGACTATAGGGATGGCATCTGAGAGTATTCATGAAAGGAGCACATGACTTGATTGGTTAGTTGGCTGATTGGTTAGTTGGTTGATCAGCAGGCAAGCATAGATCTCCACAGTATTACTGCCTAGATAATTCCAGAGAAATTCAATACCATAGAACTAATTCTAGGAAAAACACTGAAGGGATTTTATCTTAAATCACACTTTTGTTTTGGGTTACACTATACTACTTAGGGAATGTAACATTAACAATTCTCAGGATCCCTTTAGTCCAACTAGTCCACACCTGCCCTTACCCTTACAAAACCTGCCCTCATTTTCCTGTCCAGGAAATACATCTAAGGGCATCACCTTTACTCTACTTAAAATTCATCACATCTGCTCCAAATATATATGGTAAAACTCTCTGGTTGTTACAATTGCAGCAGGTTAATTATGCATTTATTTGTCCCCTCAACATTTATTTATTGAGCACCTCCTATCTGGCATTATGCTGGATGCTTAGAAGCAGGTCTGGTAATCTGATTAGAAATTTTTAAAGTAAGATGGGTAAGGACTTAAGGTGATGCCCTTAGATGTATTCACTGCCCAGACTTTTCCAATGTATTTTACACAAGTTTCTATAAATGACTTACCAGTCATTGTTCTGACTCTGATCCAATATGTCTAATAATTTAATTGAGTCTTCTCTGAGAACCAAGAAAATGGTCTTGGTCCGACATGCCTCCCATCTCCCTTCCATATCATATAGGAGTTTACAGTTTAGACTGTCAGTTATAACAATATCATCATGACACTGTTATGGACTTGGAGAAACTTTTACGGAGCAATTCTATGTGAAGCAGCTAACCAAAACACAGCAGTTAAGTAACTGTCCTTTTGAAATTAGGGTTGACACCTCTGTCTTAATGAAACTTTTACAACATGTAATATTCTGGCAGGGAAGATGCTGGGTGAGTGTAAAGTATGATGATGGCTGCTGCTGCTGCTTCTGTGACATTTGGACAACTTAAACCATATGGCCTAAGTGTAACTCTAGATAAGTGTATAATTTTAGGTTGATTTTGTTTCAGAGAACTTGGAGGTCTGTTGGAATTAGGAGCCAAATCAAATCCCAGAAACAGGTGTATTTCCAAAAAAAAGGAAGGGCCCTGTGTTGCAGTTGACCCAGTTAACCAATCACAGCCTTAAATCAAATAGTGGTATATAAAGGAATGTTTAAATATTATTGCCAAAAATCCTGTACAAGAGCTATGCCTCAGAATGTCTGGCTACCTGACTGACTCCTTGCAAGCAGAAAGTAATGTTAAATATACAGATTAATACTTGACCTTACTTGTGCATGAAGAGTCAACTGACTTGGGGGCCCTTGTTTTTTTATATATCTTTTTTGATTTTAGAGTGGAAGGGAGGCAGAGATAGAACCATCAATGATAAGAGAGAATCATCGATTGGCTGACTCCTGCATGTCCCCTACTTGGGATCAAGCCTGAAACCCAGGCATGTGCCCCCCACCAGAATCGAACCTGGGACTCTATCTACTGAGCTAAGCCAGCTAGGGCAAGGGGTCCCTTATTGAGACTTGTTCTACTCTAAGAGATGACTTCTCAATTAACCAGTGTCCCAATTTCCACCCTCGAAACTGAGGACTGCACATTTCAGATATTGACTTTTCTTATCCCTCTGACTGGAGAGAAAAGCCTTAAAGAAAATTAACGAGCAAGCTCAACTCCCTTGCCTAATTTATCACACATTTAAAGTGTGTTTACCTAATGTGCCAGGCGTTGTCCTAAGGACTTTATAGATAGTAACTCATTTAACTCTCATAATCTCATGAGGTGGTTAGTGACCTCTGTTGTTGTTACTTTCCATACAGATGAAGAGGCTGTGGGACAGGGAAGTGAAGCAATTTACTCAGGGACACAGAGGTGCTAAGTAGTGGATCATGTACCGGAGCAGACTAGCTCCTGTCTTTGTTCTGAGCCACCATGCTCAGCTACTCCTCCAGGGACACCGTGACACATTTTCCCTTATGTCAAACCATAGAATCTTCCTGGAAAAAGATTAAAAGTCAGATTTTCAACAAGGAGATTTGTTTTAAAGGGGAAAACACTCTCAGGTTGGCACAGTAGAGCCTATTCCCAATCAAAATCTCTTTGCTTCCTGAGATGCAAATGACCCCATAATTTTAAGTGCTTGATTTTTAAACCACAGAGCAGAATCCAATAATTATCTTGCTTATCTTCTTTTTTAAGATGTTATAAATAGGAAGTTTCAAATTTTATCAGCTCAAGTTTACATAAGAAACTAAGGTTGCTGCTTTAGAACAGAACCATGAGCGATCAGGTGGGTCCTTTAAATCTATTCCAAAGACAAAGCCCCAGACTGTGAAATCAGAAAATCACTAGGGAAAGGGAATTTCAGAATAGAAGCCTTCCAGCATTACATCTCAACCCTGAATGTCTTTATAAAGAATCTAAGTTGATTCCAGCCGCCATGGTAACCAGAAAAGCTCCAGAGATTGGAGAAGGTGGAGAAATATAGTAATGAAAATCCCTCAACTCCTAGAGTGCTGTCTTTGCCATTCATTCCTCTGCTTCACAACACAATATCATACTTTATGTATCAGTCCTACGTGTGCGTGTTTTTTCTCCCCAGCCAGATAGTAAGCCCTTGAGGACTGGTTAGCACTTGTATTCCATTGGCATCTCTCAGTGACACAATGCAGACATGCAGATAGGTTTGTCCTTCCATTCATTTCTTCCCATAATCCAGTTGAAGGAACTCTATTAAGGCAGGGCAAGTGCTTTGGCATAAGATGGCCTAATGAAAATTATGACTCTGCTAAAAAACGATTCCAATGATGCTGTGGTTATGGGAGGTGGTGATATCACAGCTCTGCAGAAGCAACTTTTTTAGTCAGAACATGTGATGAGTCAGGCACCCACAGTTAGGACAGAGCCAAGGTTCACACCCAGGCCATTGTAACTCATTTCTCCCTGTTACATTTCCCGCCTTCGATAACTTATCTAACCTCTCTGACCTTTGGTTAGCTCCTTTGTCAGAATAAGAAAACTCATACCTACTTTGTAGGGTTCTGTGAGATTAAATTAAGAAAAAATTAAAAATAGGTATCTATTCACTGGACCACTGCCAAATTTACCTTCCCTCAAAGTCCCCACTCCAGATCCCAAACCTTCCAATCTGTGCATTCATAACTGTTAACTACACCAAGAAAGGTGATATGGAATAAACTCACACTATCACATAATCCTGTTACTAAATCCTCAATGAAGTTTTATTTGGGCATAGGTTATTTGTGTTAGATTGTTTCTGGAAAAGACGAAAAAGAACTGAAAGAGACAGAAGAACATATTCCCTGATTTAAGGAACTGCCAGGTCAGTGAACAATGAGTATTGAGGTCTGGTCAGTGTTGCTCAATGGTTAGAGCATCAGCCCTCCCACCAAAGGGTTGTGGGTTTGACTCTGGGTGTGTGTGTGTGTGTGTGTGTGTGTGTGTGTGTGTGTGTGTGTGACAGCTAATTGATGTTTCTCTCCCCTTTTTCTCTCCCTCCCTTCTACTCTAAAAATTAATGGAAAAAATTATCCTCAGGTGAGGATTAACAATAATAAGGAAAAAGTGTTGAGTGAAGCCATGTTAATGAGATGGGAAGGGACCCCTTTCACAGGCTCCACCCTCCATGCTCTGGGTAGGGTGTCACCCCTGCAATCTAAGCTCTTCAACTCTAGAATCTGCTGCCTCTGGATTGCCATGTGCTGTCTCCTTGTTCTTGATTATTGCCAGCTGTTCTGAAAATGAATTCATTGCAACTTTGAGATTTTCATAAACAAAAAAACTACTAAATATCTCAGTATCTGAGGCCTTCATAACCCTCCTAAGGCCTACAGCAATTAGGAAGTGGTACTAGTTTCAGCCTTGAGAAGCACATGTCCAGGGTTCAGTATCTTTCTGTGCATTGTAGACCATATGTCTTGAAAGGATTCTATAATATACTCGAAAATTCAGAAAGGGCAACTAGCTCTGGGGAGTGTTACATGTTTTTCTTCCCTCCCCTAAAAAAAGTCAACTACCTGTTTGTCTGAAATTCCTCTCTGTTGTTTCTTCACTGTGGACTGGACGGGCAAAATCAGAGTTAAGAAAGCTTCCTCTAGTTTGCAGGGGTGAAACTTTACTGACTTAAAGCCTACATTTCTTACTTTACAAACTTGTCACAAACTTTCACCATAATGTCCAAGTCTCCCCTAAAGATTGTGCAAAGCGAAAATCAAAATTCTTGCACAGCTTTAATGATGACATCAGTGGTGAGAAAAAGATTATGCACGCACATACACAAATCCAGCTGGCACATGAGCATAAATAACAGTTTGGTGACAGAAAAGTATTGATGCCTTTCAAATTTGATGTCTTCCCCTGAAGAAATTTGCTGATTTGCTGTGTTGAATTTAGGATAGTTCTCTCTTTCTTGATAAATCTATTTTTTTCTCACTTTCTTAAGTTATTATGCATTCGTAAACTGCATTTGAAAGATCATAGTTGTCATCACCCACCCGTATTTTCCTTCAGTAGATAATCTAGGAAACTTTAACCTTTATTTTGGCACTTGGTGAACAGCAAGATATTAATACATTTAACAGAAATGGGGAAAATAACTTGAATAGCCAATATCAGAGCTCCAGATAGAAAGTTTTGACAGCACAGACCAAGTAATATTACTGGTAATAATTTAGGAACATGCATATATTAGTATGCCTCTAATTTAAGAGATAATTATCTTTGTTTTCATTCTTAAAAACAAATTTGTTTTGTTTCATTAAATATAAAAATGGTTCCATCTTCTAGCAACCCCTTCATTAAAACTATGCAAATAATTAAAACAAAGAAATTACCACATAATTGGGCCATATTATGCATAATTTATTACACTTTTCCAGTCTTTACATAATAGTTTATTTGTATAAATAACTTTTATAGTAGTCTGGTGTTATATAGAGAGGATACGATATCCAGGATAAAGAAAGCAGTGTGATTAGGTCATAAGGTGTTGACATTGCCTTTATTTTACTATATAATAGTTACATAGGTCAATTAGCATCATAACATTAGAATAAATCTGCACACAATTAAAGTAAGATACATTGCAAAAAAGGCACTCAGAACTTATCGCCTGATTCAGTAAGTTCTGGCATAGCTGAAATTTTGTTTTCAAAAAAATTACGGCTCTTGTTTTGCTTATATTTTTTGGATGTATTTTCTTGGATTGTGTTTTCTTTACCTTCAGAAAGATATATATAACTCTCTGGGGTGCACCATCCTACTGAGATAACTATGTTCTTAGATACTTAAAGACAAAGACGAACAGCTCACTTGTGGTATATGGTTATCTCATTATATCTACCCACACTGTTGTAGGGTATTGCTTGAGCTGCAGTGAACTGTTTGCCCTGCTGGCAAACAAGCCCCTTGCAGCTCATGACACATGTTTTAACTGTTATTTAGGCTAGCTCTTCGCAGTGAGCCTGCATATGCCCTTAGGCTCCCAATGAAAAGAGAGCTTAATGATGTGTCAAGAATTGCACTACAAGGGCATACAATAAATTTAGACTTTGTAAGTACAGGAGCCAACAGGGCAGCTGAAATTTAAGGTAGTGTTCAGAATCAGACCACTTGTCATGAAGTCCTTCTGAAGGCAAGTATGGGGTGTGTGTGTGTGTGTGTGTGTGTGTGTGTGTGTGTTCAGATAGCCCAAAGAAAGAGAAGAGAACCTGTGTCAAAATAACTGAGGGAAGAGGCCAAAGGATAACTGGGGACTGTGCGTCCAAGAGGCTAAGGGGAGATTTTTTCAAAGCAATTTATAGAAGGAGATCTAAATGTTGTCGATCAAAGAAGTCACGGACATACTTCCCTAGCAAAAGTAACCTTAGGTAGAAATGAAGCTGTGAAAGCTGAGGAAGAAACGACTCCTGTCTTCTTGACATGGGTATTGGTGGTTACTTGAACACTTTCTTGTCATATGGAGAAGAAAGTAGAGGTAGAACTGGATGGCTTTGGGATGAGGAGTATCCTCTCTTAATTTAGTTTAGAACCAATAGCTTATGCAATGAGGACTGGATTATAAAAACTCCCAAACACTTGTGTAAAGAGATGCAGACCTTTTATTTTCCCAAAGCAGTTGTTGAATAATGAAGTCAAAGTGGAATTAATTAAGGATATCACAGAAACTACAGAACCCTTGGGATTGCCCCAGTTTTTAGAAATCTTTTAATTCCCTAATCAAACATCAGCAGATTCATTAAAGAGACTTTCCCAGGTTGCTACTTAATAAGTAGAAGATTCCATAGAAATATTTCTTCCTTAGAACTTTCCCCCCTTTCTATAGCCTGAATATTATTGGCATTAACAAATTTCTTATCTTGTTAATTTTATTTGAAGAACAAAATACCTATATCTGCCACCAGAAAAATGTATATATTCATCCCATGAAATCCTGTGGACATTTATTCTCTCAAGCATCTTAACTCAAGTTTAATTTATAAAGAGGATTCTTACTTAAGCACCTTTGACAAGATAGAACACCGTGCTCAATGCTAAAATGCCAGGTGTCTGTCAGCTGTGAGAAGAAAACCTGCAGTGTGTCCTTAAAGGACATTCAAAGATTATTTCTGACATTGAGTTTAGGAGTTTAAAAACTAATCAAGGGTCTTATAAAAGTTCTTTGTAAGCATATTTTTATTTGTATATTGCTATAAATGATAAAGTAAATTATTTATAATTTGTTGTAAATGGGAAACATATAGCAGAGGCTCTTTTGGACACCTAGTGATGAGAAATTGAATGAACCTAAACATGTTACAATATATAGGCCTAATCTGTGCTGTTTAGAGACATTCTTAACTTAATGTCATAAACTCTGAACTATATTAGCCTATAAGTGTATAGTAGACTAGAATTTTTTTTGCATTTCTACTTATATACTTAATCTCAGTCTTTAGTCTACTGGCAATGATGGCTGCTTTACTAATATTGGTGTTGAGTAATTAATGTGACCCTGTACTTCAGTAGTATACACTTGAAAGGAGAAATCTGTGGCTCTATGTGTCTCTGCATAGTCAAACAGCACTTAATAAATGTAAGCTAATTGGCAGCAGCAGAATGAAAATCCAGAGTCCTTCTTTTATTTATATCTAGATATGGACCTGTGTCTGGATTTAATTATCTTTAACTTGTTAATGTTATACCACTTATAAAGCATGTTCAAATACATTATCTTCAAAGCAATCTTGTATGATTGGTTGGGTTACAGTTTACCTAGAGTAGCCCACATCATGGATGGTGGATTTTGGGCTAAACCTGGGACCAAACTCAGTCTTGCCTCACCATTTTATAGTTCCTCTCAGTTTAGAAGAGCCAATGCAACTTAAGAAGTGATCCATCTTGTCTGTGTCTAGAAATCTCTTCAATGGAAAGAAGGAAAGATAAGAAAAGAAGCCCAGAGTGTAACCAAAGAAATACAAGGAACGTTCACCCTAAACTCACATTTCCTCCATGAGGACCCAACGTGATAAAAACTAGATTTAATCTAAAGAATAAGAGAACTCAAAGAAACTTATATTTGGAATGTCAAATCCAAATAAGACATAAATAAATTAGTAATTGTATAACCTAATTTTCTCAAAGACTATCAGTATGACAGATATTACTAGTAAATCTTAAAGGTATTTCCACCTGGTAAATTTACAGACACCTGCTAGTTCCAATGTGAACTTCAGTTAAGCATTCCTTAATAACAGATCCTTTGAAATTTCATGGAATAAAACCAACAACCTTTATTTGAAAAATAAATCTTAAATATAAAAGTAAAAGGAGGGAAGCTTTTTTCTAATATAGCAAGAGCTATTTTTAAATATTTTTGGAGAGTACATTATAAATTCAAATTTTAGGGATAACTTATTCTGATGTATAGAAGCCCATACAATAAGGTGTACTTCTTGAAAATGATTTTTTTTTCAGTTACTTTTTATGTCCGTACCTATAGAATGACACTAAAAAGTGATATTTTTTGATCTGGCATTAAAAAAATAAAGGAGTTGGTTTTGATTTTCTTTATATGCTTGAATCTTCTTTTTGTTTATTTGTATGGATGGTAACAGAGATGAACTTATTTGGAGTGAAAATTATACCAGGCTCTTTCCTGGAAATTAGCATTATGAAACTTCATGAATGCTGCCTCAAGTAGGTCAAATGCAATAAAGAATATCTTCCACCAAGTGGTAGAATTTACTTGGATTGAGAGAAGAAACACAAAATGATAAATATCAGTAGAGAGTAGCATATATTTGTGCAAAAAAATTGAGTTCAAACACTTTTGAGGCAGAGTTGTGAATACATCTCTTCCCTGTCCTGTGTCCTTCCTTTTGTCTATTTCCTTTCATTTTTTCTATCTTGCTTTTCTCTCATCTACTTTTACTTGCCCCTTTCCTTCCTCTTTAGGGTATTTTTCCCCATCCTTTTTCTTTCCCCATGCCTTCTTTTATTCGCATTCTATTGTGACCATCTCTTCTTGTTAATTGATCATGATACAGAACTGAAGAGGCACATGCATAGTGGTTAGAAGTTCAGATTCTGGAGTCAGCCAGAAATCTGGCTCTACTGTGTGAATGTGAGCATTTTACTTAACCTCTCTTAGCCTAATATTTCTCAGCTGTAAACTGAGGCTAACACTATAACCTAATTCACAGTAACTAGAAGGATTTTAAAAAAGGAAATATTATGTAATACCAGGTAGCACAGCTCTTAAAACTAAATGGCTACTAAGTGCAGACTTCTTGAGTTTTATTATATCCTATATCATTCATATATATATATATATATATATATATATATATATATATAATGAAAGTAGGTTACAAAAATATATGCAGTATAACAGTTAAAGTGTAAGTAAAGGGAATCACACTGAAGGCCAGAAAGTGGGATGATAAGATAGATGATGCTAGTGGGAAGTGTGGCACATAAAATGCATAGCTCAAGTACTAGACAGAGGAAGGTCAAAATTTGGGATCTAAGTGTCCCAGACAGTAGAATAAGGAAAAAAACTATCAGTTACATGACTCACATCTTCTTAATACTTCTACATTAAGCCCTTCAGTTACTCGGTGATAGCCCAACTATTTTCAGTACTAAGACCTCAAAAATTCTTATTTAAGAATCTCCATTAAAAAAAAACCCAGAAAACAAAACAAAACAAAAACCCTCCATAAAGTTTACACTGTATAATATAAACAATATCTCCTGAGTTAAAACAATGCTGTATTTTATAGAATTCTTTCTTCTACATAATTCCCTTCAATAGAGGCTGCTGCAACACCAAAACGTATTTTAGTCAAAGCAACTCTAGTTCTGTATATAGGGCATGCAATTTGCAGCCAGGCACACTTTGGTTTGAATTGTGACTCTGCCATTTACTTTTGGGTAGTCTTCAGCAAGTGATTTGATGGTGCCAGGACCTCTTTCTCATCTGGAAAACAGAGAGAGATATTAACCCCTCCTTTGCATGATTATTTTAAAGATTATTGCTCATATATGAAAAGTGCCTAACTTGGTGTGAGGCACATGACCACAGATTATAACTTATTTTGCGATGACATAGCCATGGGGTTTAAGTATGTGACTCTCAAATGGTTTGGCTAAATCCAAGATAAAATTGAGATGATCTAAAGGGGAATATGTGTCCTTTAGGCAACCTTCCGTAAATACAATTTCTCATGACTGGTTTTTGATAGGCACTGGGCAGCAAGCATTCAGTGTTATCCTCTTTTGACAAGTACTTGGAGTGCAAATATTCTGTTGCCAATTAGGGACAGACCAGGCTTTAAGGCTCAGCAGAGATGGGAATATAGTTGACAACTCTTTTAAAAGTTGAGAAACTGAACCAAAACATAAGTCTGTAAAATGCCACCTCGCCTCCACATGAACACGGGCTGAGAATGGGACAAGATTTTTCTCACAAACCTCAAAATTCTATGCCAAAGAGCATGACTGTGATTATTTTAGCCTGCAAAAATGTTAAAGAGAATGTTATGAAACTCCCACTGCCATAGGCATAAGGAAAGTCCCATTAGAACACTCATAGAATAGCTAACCTTAGAACTTCCTATGAGTCCTCTGCCTAAGCTTATACCCTTAGGTGTTAAAATCCTGTTTAAAGTGGTTAGCTCTAAGTGAAAGTAGTGTTACAGAACATCTGCCAAAAATAATTTAGTTTTGGCATGATTAATTTTAATTCACTTTTTAAAATACTAATTAAATACAATAGTAGGCTGTTTGTTTGTTTTTTAAACTCACACCTATTTTGTGACAAAGAGCCATAACATCAATACTTTAGGAAATGCTTTTTCTCTCTTCTCTTCTCTTCTCTTCTCTTCTCTTCTCTTCTCTTCTCTTCTCTTCTCTTCTCTGTCATAAACAAATATAATTAAGGTACAAATTTAAGAAGTGTGGGCTAGTGTGAAAGAGGGTAGAATACATCCTATTCTATCTCAGTGGAAATTCCTACCAGTCAAGACCACTTGCCCATAAAACCCAACTCAGGATGACACAAAGGGTCAGGTCCTATAGGATCTTTAATTGTTGGACACACGGAGGACCTCATGCAGCTTATCCATAGTGAATTCCTGTCCATTTTGAAAAGCCCCAGAATTAACCATCTAAGAGATGTTGTGTGTGGCCAGTTCCATAAAAAATACTACTAGAGTTGTCAGTGGCAGAACACTGTGCCTAGAAGATACCTGCTCCTCAGATACAGGAGCCAGAGAAGGTTGTCTTCAAATTATTATGGGGAAACTAGCTCAGAATGCCTAATGATATAAAAGAGGCTGATAATTTTGGAGAATAAGCAGCCGCCTCTTTTGAACGAGCTGGTCGCATTGGGCCTATTGCCTAAAATTAGATTTGATATAGATGAAAAATCTGCAGGCATTGGAAACTCCCCTTGAGCAGACCTGGAGGTAGGAAATCTTCTCCGGAGATTTTGTTTAACTCGGCTTTTCTAAACTGTACTGAGTGTACAGTGTTAGTGGAAGCCAATCAGAAACACAGGAAAATAAATTCAGAGTAATCTCTATTGCTAGAGAATGGGGGAAAGAAACACAGCCAGTGAATTGAGATCTCATTCCATTTTCACCTCAGGAAGCTATGTCCCAAAAATAATCCCTTGTCTTACACTCAAAAAAACTAACAAACTCAGTTCCTTCTATAGAGTTTACCTAAAATTTCTAAGACACCGAGAACAATTAAATTTGGTTGTTCTCTTTCAAATTATATTGTACCTGATCACCCCACTTTGACTTGTCCTAGTCAGACAAGTACCAGGAAAGTAAGCTCCCCATTTCCTAGAACACGGAGGGGTTAGGAGGCTGTTTTAATTTACCAGGAGCCTGTTGAAAAGAAGAAAGGAGACCTCCTTTATTAAAGTCTCTCCCACATAATTGCAGTCTCTTCCTTGACTGGAGGAAAAAAGGGTTGGTGGCATTAAAGCTACCAGGAAGAGAATAACTGACCCTCGGCATACTTTATCTGTTTTATAGTCTGTTCTCTGGGGAGCCTCTGGGGCTTTATGTGAATTCCATCTGGCCTTTGATGGTGTTAGAAAAGGAGTGATAACCTTTGATGAATGCCCACAATGGTTCATTAAATTAACTGGTCGCCAGAAATACTGCAGGAATAACTAAAAATGCAGATTCTAGGGACTTTCTGCCCTAGATTCTCAGTCAGTCTGGTGGGGGATGGGAGTGGTGGATGAATTCTAAATTTTTCAAAAACTATGAAATGTTTGAATTATCTTTTTTACCTTTCTGTGTCCACACAACACACACACACACACACACACACACACACACACACTATGGTCAGCAAACTGTGGCTCATGAGCCACATGCGGCTCTTTGGCCCCTTGAGTGTTCTAACGCCACTTCTTCATAATAGACTCGCCCAGGCCAAAAACTCATTTCTGCACATGGGCCACAAAGTTTCAATCGCACTGTGCGTGCACGCCCACACGTGGTATTTTGTGGAAGAGCCACATTCAAGGGGCAAAAGAGCCGCATGTGGCTCGAGAGCCATAGTTTGCCGACCACTGCACTAGGGGATCAGTGCATGAATTTGTGCCCCATGAAAGCTTTGGGTCATGAGGCTGCAGTAGGCAAAGGGGCGGGTTTCAGTCCATCCTCCGTGCCCCTGCCCAGCCCCTCCCACCGTGGCTCCTTGTCTTGTGTCTGCCAGCAGCCCCACTCCCATGGCTGCCACTCCCACACACTGATAGCGCCATCTCTATTCACACCCTCTGACAGTGCGGAGCAATAGGGGCCAGTGCCAGCAGCGGGTGCAAGCAGGATTGGTGCTGTCAGCGGGTGTGAGTGGCAGCTGCTACCACAATTGCCCCTCAGGAGCAGGGAGAGTTGGAGAACCCCTCAGGGGTGATCAGGGCTGGCAGCTGCCATTCATACCCACTGATGGCACTGAGTGATCAGGACCAGCTTCCGGCATCGGCAGTGGGTGCAAGCAGCGACTCTGGCACCAGCTGCCAGTTCGAGTGGGGCCAGTGCTGGCAGCAGGTGCAAGTGCCGGGGGGATCACGATGTGTGGGAGCAAAGAATTTTTGGTAACCACTAGAGGCTCACCCTTATGACAGCAACGGGCGCCCTGCCTTACTCTGGCATCCCCACTCACCTGCTCCACTATCCCGCCACAATCAATGCCTGCCATGTTCTGCACATGCCCCCTGGTGGTCAGCGCATATCATAGTGACCAGTTGTTTGGTTGTTCTGCCGTTTGGTCTATTTGCATATTAGTCTTTTATTATATAGGATATGTGTGTGTGTGTGTGTGTGTGTGTGTGTGTGTGTGTGTGAATTTATAGAGGCCTGGTGCATGAAAATTCATGCACTGGAGGAGGGGGGTCCCTCAGCCTGTCTTGCCCCCTCTCACAGTCCAGGAGCCCTCAGGGGTGGGAGGTGACCCAGCGATCAGGGCAAGGCGATGCCCCCATCACAAATCTGCTGCTGCCACTGCTGGCAGTGCAAGCCTTGGCCAGCCCTGGTTATCTGAACCTTGGGTGGCCCTGGGCGTCTGGGCAGCCACCATCAGAGGCTTGCCTGGGCCTCAGGTGAGCCCTGGGCAGCTTGGGGGCTGAGGGTGGGTTCGGCTGCACTGTGCGCCTGCTGCTCCCCCTGGCAGGGCTGAAAGGATAGGGGACTATTGCAGGGCTGAGGGGACTGCCATCTTGTGGCTATGGGTGCCACCATCTTTGTGACAGTGTGACAGTCAATTTGCATATTCCTCTCTTTATTAGATAGTGTGTGTGTGTGTGTGTGTGTGTAGAAGGCTACTTTCAGACAGGTGTGGATCTAGTGGCTCAAATGATTCAATCTGAGCTCAGCTTCCTGTCATTTCTTGGCCTGGTTTTCACTGTGTTAGCATTGATTTAGGCAGGATTTCTCCAGTCTTACATTAGTCTAGCTTTTGGTCAGGAAATAAGAGAGGTTCTCTTTTTCAGTAGGCCCAACTATGCAAAGTTGAGTTTCACTTGTTTTGATTGGCCAGTCCTTGAACCAATGACTATGACTAGGGGCCAGTGCTGCTCTCATTGACCAGACTTGATAAAATGTCCATCCCTTTGCAGCCAAAGTTGGAATCCACTCTGTCAGAAACCATCATATGAGAGTGGTAAGGGGTTTCACCAGGAAATTCAGGGTGCTGAATAAAGAAACAATAGAAGTCAGCTATAGACTGATGGTGGATGTGTCATCAATCTTAATAAAGACAGTAACCAACGATTATGAGAATAGGAACTACCACGTGTAAATAGTAAACGAGCTGATCTTTGGTAGGGCATGGTGGTCTCTCACTCTCTCCCCCCTAACCTTCTGGTATTGCAGATCAAGTCAGACTCATAACTAGAACTTAACTAGAATTGAGGTTGAAGTATAGCAAAAAGAAACAATAATAAAAGCAACACCCACAAAAAAAGCCAACACTGTAATTTTTTAGATACCCAGTGCATCAGGGAACTAAGACCCTCATAATTGTCAAAAAGATGTGGAATTGAAAGATTATGATGTAGCAAATTTCAACCACTCTGTGGTAGGCCAGTTAGATTTTAGCTTTGCCAAGGCGCTGGGTGAGTCTTGAAAATGTGAGAAGGTAAGAGATTTTCAGCAAAGTACAGGGTTTCTCTGTTACAGGTTTTCAGTACCAGTTATCAAGAACATTTCTTATCTTTGACACCTTTTATCTCTAACATAATCTTTTAAATAGATCTTAAAATCAGAAGGGAGAAATTCTTAAAGCAGATTAATAAAAGGATATCTTTAAATCTTATAAGAATATTTTTTTACATTTAATGAGTTTTAAATATTATATATATTTAAGATCTTTTTTTATGATCTTTAGATGCTAAAAAATATATTGTTTAAAATCCTGTCCAATTTTGCCATCTTATTTCTGGACATATGATAGTGAAGTAGAAATTAAAAGTTAGGATGAGTATACATGCTAGAAAATGCTTTCTTCACCCTAAACTCAACTTTTCTTTCTGCAATATGGGAATAAAAATAATTAAAAATTACAAAGGCAAAAAAAGTTAAATGGTCCCTTAGGGCATAGAAATGCTTAGATATAATTTTACCTTCATGGTAATAATTTTACTTAATTAAGATTATTTAAAGCAGGCTACATTTTTTAATTTCTATTAATGAATAATAAAATTCTTTAACTATATTAATAGCACTATATTAATCCCATGTAAAATTATTACTTTAGAAGTGAGATAAACTATATCATTAATGGAATTTAATGAACTTTCACGTTATAATTGAATTGATATTTCCATTCTACAGTTGAGGGAGCGGGGCCTATAAATAATCATTTAATATTTACGAATACATACTTCTCAAGGAATAAATAAATAAAAGTACAGCTAGATATAGATATCACATAGCTATAAATCTATATACACACATGTTATATCCACATACACAAACAATCTTCTTTTCATACACACACTTGGTAAATGTATACATAACCTATTTTCCCTGAACACTGAAATATTTCAGCTGATTTAAGGTTCTTATACAAAAAGTTTCTCAATAGAAAAACAGATTTAATCACTTTATAGGAGAAATAGTAGAACATATTTTTTTCAGCCCTTTGATTTTACTTTTTCACAGTGTTCCCTTTTATTATCTATTTATAAAAATATATATTTTATTGATTTTTTTTACAGAGAGGAAGGTAGAGTGATAGAGAGTTAGAAACATCGATGAGAGAGAAATAGCAATCAGCTGCCTTCTGCACACCCCCTACTGGAGATGTGCCCACAACCAAGGTACATGCCCTTGACTGGAATTGAACCTGAGACCCTTGAGTCCGCAGGCCAGCGCTCTATCCACCGAGCCAAACCGGTTAGGGCCACAGTGTTCCCTTTTAGGCTCTGTGGGAACCTAAACAGAAGTTTATGCCAGTTACCCTTTATTTTGCACAGATTAGGCATAAATGAGAGGGAAATTATAAACCTATAGAGACAATCCAGAGAATTTTATGATAGACGGTATGATACCTGTTTTTGTTTCAAGGGAATAAATAGCCCTCTCGTTGGCATCAACCCCCATCCATTTGCTTTCGCTGTGATTTTCAATGAGGGGCTCTTTTCTAGAAGCCCTACACCTCTCTTTTTGCCTCGAGATCAAGCTAGAGCTAAAAAGAGGAAACATACCATTTCCTCCCTATTACACTAGCAAACATTGAATCCAGGGTTGCCAGTGAGTTGATGTCTTTATTAAAGCAAGAAATGCCACAAACAGGAGTGTGGTCAAACATGCCTGACAGGCAAAGCTGTAAATGGAAGGAGCGCAGAGTTGCCACACCAGTGAGCTTCTGGAAGGGGAGCTGAATTTTGCCCAGGGTCATGCACTTGGAGGACAAAGCCACACCTGTCGTCCTGGGAGATAGGATAGCTCTGTGGCACTGACAGCAGAGCAGGGAGCCCGTGTAGATTGCAGCAATTGATAGAGAAAATGGCTGTAAAAACAATGGGATCCTGCCAGGGCTCACCTGCTTCTCCTCCCTTGATATAATTTAGTTAACTTAAAAGCACCTGTATCCAGCTTTGTCGTGGAAAAAAAAAAAGAAAGAAAGAAAAAAGAAATGTATGTAACGGTATGGGAAGATACAGGATTATCCTAGAGTTTTAAAAGTGCTTGGATACAAACAGTTGGAAGCGGTTTTCAGATTTATTTCACCCTTCCTGCTGTGTTCAGCAGTTTTCATTTCTTTTTTCTTGATGTAATATCCCGAGAAAAAACAAACCCAATCAACCAAAGGGAGCTGCTGACTGGTGCTGACCAGGAAAGAAAACAAATCCTTCCTAACGTTTTCCTGCTGTTTTTGTGGATTTGGGGGTGGGGTGGGGGTGGGGTGTAGATAGTTTTACCTCCTGATAGGTGATCCTGCAGGTAACTTGGTAATAGAGATCCCTGCAGAATTCCAAAGAAAGCCTACGACTCTAGGCCCACATGAAAAGGGCTCTCCAGCATGATTGCAAAGCAAGCTGCTTTTCTTTTTCTGACTTTGTGTCTTTTAGCCCATGGCTCTAAGCTCCCCTTTCTCCCCTTGCTATTTTCCCCGATATATTTTTGACTGAGTTTTCCTTAGCATTGTTTTCACACCTTCCAGATATTTCTTATTCAGAGGATAAGAATTATAACCGTTTCTTTTTAAAAATTGATCATATTTCTAAGGGAATTTAGGACTATATGTATAACTGTCTCACCTTAGGGTGGGAGCATTTTACTACCATTTTCTATCGCCTGCCTCTAGGAACTTGCTGTCCTAACTATAACTAGCAATGATTGATACTGATGTTTGCTTTAGCTATTTCCCAATGACCTTTGCAAAACTTCTCAAAGCTCAAAAGGAGCAGCAACTGTCCAAAAAGTTACCATGTACATAATGTCATCAACTAGGATTTTAAACATTTTGAGAGGGTTGGCAAGATACATCCAAGATCTATGATCATTCTGTGCCTTGGCCTACTTTCTCTCAGTTCTTTGGATTAGAATTTACCTTCACAGAAGCTATTGCTTATTATTTTAACAACTTTAATGAAGTATAATTTATATACCATAAAATGCATCCATTGTAAGTGTGTAATTCACTGCGCTTAGTAATTTTTAGTTGTAAAATCACCTCAAAGATTCCTCATGCCAAGTACAGTCTCTCCTGTCCCACCTCAATAAGTGACTTACCTTTTTTCGACATTTCACATAAATGGAATATTACAAGTGTGATCTTTTACATCTAACATTTCATTTAGCATAATGTTCTGAGTCCATGATCTGAGTCGGCAAACTGCAGCTCGTGAGCCACATGTGGCTCTTTGGCCCCTTGAGTGTGGCTCTTCCACAAAATACCACGGCCTGGGCGAGTCTATTTTGAATAAGTGGCATTAGAAGAAGTTTAAGTTTTAAAATATTTGACTCTCAAAAGAAATTTCAGTCGTTGTACAGTTGATATTTGGCTCTGTTGACTAATGAGTTTGCTGACTACTGACCTAGACTGTGTCAGTAGTGTCTTCTTATTTCTGTCATGTTCAATTGTCTCGATATAGCCCGTTTTTATTAGCTACTCACCAGTTGATAAACAGTCAGCTTGCTTCTATTTTGGGAGTATCATGATTCATGCTGTTATAAATGAGCATTCAGGTATAAGTTTTTAATGTAGGCATATGTTTTTATTTCTTTGGGGTAGATAACAAGGAGTGGAATTATTGGTTGATATGTTACTTTTGTTTGTTTACCTTTTTAAGAGACTCCAAAATGTTTTTTCCAAAGTGACTGCCTCATTTTACATCTTCGCCAGCAATGTTTGAGAGTTTCAGTTTCTCTGTATCTTCACTATTTGGAACCTTCTGCTTTCTATAGTGGTGAGGAGCAGTATCTCATTGTTGCTTAATTTACATTTCCCTAGTGACTAATGATGCTGACCATCTTTATATGTGCATATTGTTCATTTATGTGTTTTCCTTTGGTGAAATGTCTATTCAAATCTGTTGCCCATTTTTTAATTGGTATTATTGTCTTTAAGTTTACATGTTTTTTATATATGCTGGATACAAGTCCTTCATCAATAATTATGTGATTTGCCATTATTTTCTTCAAGTATTTGGCTTGTCTTTTTATTTTCTTAATGGTGATTTTTAAAGCACAAAAATTTTTAACTTTAATGAAGTCTAAATTTTAAAACATATTTAGATTATGCTTTTGGTGTTATATCTATGAATTCTTTGCGTAGCCCAAAGCTACAACTATTTTTTTCAGTGTTTTTTTTCTAGAAATTTTATAGTTTTAGCTCTATGTCATGAGAACCGCTGCTGTAGAGCCTAAGACCATCAGAAAACATAGATATTTACATTATGATTCATTAACAGTAGCAAAATGACAGTTATAAAGTAGCAATGAAAATAATTTTATGGTTGGGGATCACCACAACATGAGGAACTGTATTAAAGGATCGCAGCATTAGAAAGATTGAGAACCACTGCTCTATGATAATTTTTGTATTAAGTTTTGTATATTATAATTTTATTAATTTAAAGATAAATACATTTATTTATTTATTTAAATATATTTTATTGATTTTTTTACAGAGAGGAAGAGAGAGAGATAGAGAGTTAGGTGAATCTCTCTCATTGATGTTTCTATCAGCTGCCTCTTGCACACCCCCTATTGGGGATGTGCCCGCAACCAAGGTACATGCCCTTGACTGGAATCAAACCTGGGACCTTTCAGTCTGCAGGTCGATGCTCTATCCACTGAGCCAAACCGGTTTTGGCAAGATAGATATATTTATATCATCCTGCTTATCCCCACAAGTACACCTGAAAGTATCATTGGAGAAGTTCTGAAAACAAGTGGAAAGGAGTAATTTTTCAGTATATCTGACCTAATCTCAAACTGCACTAACTTTTGGTTGGTATTTAAATTTACTTTTTGAAATCACTACCTATTAGTAGTCTATATTTTTTTTTTGACAGGATACTAAGTTCCAGAGAGCTCCAAAACCCTCCTAAAGCTTGTGAATAATATACATGTTGAGCAAGTTATTGTCTATTGAATCACTGTCCTAACAATATCCAAATAAATCATCAGTAAGAAACTGATAATAATCCCATGAGAGTTTAACATCAAATTTATCTCATCTGATCATAGGATTCTGCCTCTCTAATTAAATCTTCTTTTGTTTAAAAAAGAATGCACTAGTCAGTTATTTGGAAAAACTGATAATGCTAACACACTACTAGAAAAATTTTCAGAAAATATTGATGAGAAAACTGTTCAAAGAAGTATTAAATGTTGGAAATCGTGTATCAGTACCATGTGGCTGAACAAAATATGTAAAATCCCAACAGGTCATTTTTACTTTATTTTTTAAAATATATTTTTATTGATTTCAGAGAGGAAGGGAGAGAGAAATAAAAGCATCAATGATGAGAGAGAATCATCAATCAGCTGCTCCCTGCATGTCCCCCTATCCCACCCCAACTTGGGATTGGCTCCAAAACCTGGGCATGTGCCCTGACTGGGAATCGAGCCGTGACCTCCTGGTTCATAGGTCGAAAGCTCAATCACTGAGCCATGACGGCCGGGCCCAACACGTCATTTTTAGAAGTGAGGTTTCATAGGCAGTCAAATACAACAACAAAAAACGTCTGAAAGATAATACATGTCAATGCAATGAAAGCTTTTCTGAAAATGAAATGGCCTTCTTTTAGAACTCTGGAATCCTAAACTACCAGACATTTCAGGAACTATTTTGGCTGAAAATGAGATGAGAGATTTTTCTTCTTCATAATTTTTATTACAGTGGAAATGGTTTTTTTGTATTTCTAACAGTTTGACAAGAGCTAATTACAATGCGCTCATCTGTTTTGCAGACTAATTTGAGCCATCGGGCATCAACACCATAGACATGCAGCAGCATTGCAAATGATACGCATGCTTCCTTTCCTCCAAGAATTTGTACTTGCTATAAAAGAAAACAGATTTGGACAGCCCTGAAAAAGTTGGGCTTGGTTTGAAGAAAACATTTCAGAATTACATTAGAGCTGGCCTACAAGTGAACTAAAAATACCTGCTCATCTCAGTGGTCTTGGCCCAGGGCCTTTCCTTTTACTGTAAAAGTCAGGCTGTTTGAACAGTTGGAGTTCGGCTTGCTTGCTGTCTAAACCAGTGTTCTCTGATAACTTCTGTTGCCATTGAAACACAAGCCCTGTTGCTTTTAAAAGAATGTGTAGAGGCATGGAAAATAGCCAAGAGAAATGTATACTTAGTGTGCAAACCTCCAGGCTTCCCATACAGTAACTAGACCACTTAGACCTGTTAAGAAACTGGAGAAAGACACTCATCAGTAAACATTACACAGCAAGGGTAAAAGATGGAGTGGAGTAAAGGAGGCTGTTAAAATCAGCCTAACATGATTATTTGAATTGCAAAGAGAAAATGTTCAGACATAGCTAGAGCTGCTAAACATAACTCTTGAAGTTTTTCCAGAACAGAGGGATTGGGGGGAATGAGACCAGTGAAGGAGAAAATTAGAAAATTATAAGACAGAATGGGAGATGAAGTTTTTCAGAAGCTGGTAAAATAGCTGAAATATATGATATTATTAAGTCTTAAATCTATTTCTGAGGGTGAACTTTAAAAACATGCTCTGACTTTGGCTCTGTGATTTTAAGATCGAAATGAAGATATTAAGTCTGGACAAAGTATAACCAGCAAGAACTGCTAAGTTACATTATGAAGGATTAAAAAGATCAGAAATCAGTAGTAGCCCAGGGGAGATATTCATGATAAGCTGGATATGTCTGAGGGAGATAATTTGAGCGGGGATGAATCAGAATGGTACCAACTATCCCAACACTTGGCAGAGTGCAACCTCCTGCTTACCGGATATTGTACAAAAAACAGTCACTGTAATTGATCATCTGCTTTTTTTAAAGGTGTTCCTCCTGTTCAGTGATATAGAAAAGGGAATATAAAGACTGCAGGACTGATTTTTAAGGTAACTTGTATCACAGACTTCACTAACGTGTGTTTGGCTGTAGCTGGGTAGCTAGCCTATTTTCTGGCACAGCATACAGAACAGAGGGAGTTTCCCCCCATGAGCAACTCAGTGCCAGCTGTTGCTCTAAATATTGTACCTGTTCACCATAGAGATAGCTTTAATGCCAGATTTTAAGCTTAGAGAAAATTTTACATTTTGTACATCAGTAAACATTGGTATCAGATTTGCATGTCTAGACACAGCATTTGCACATACAAATAGGGAAGTTGATCAATAACCTACTTTGAAAATAGTAATGGTTACAGATTTATTTCTTTAAACATGTAAAAGATAACTAACTTTAATAAGCTCTAAGAAATTTTTACAAAACTTCTACAGTCCTAGAAAATATGTAGAAATGGTACATTTGCATGACGGTATCCCTAAATATCGCATTTAACCCAGCAGTTCTGTTAAATGATCATTTGTGAATTTAAAAAAGACATGAAGGAATTTTAAAACATTATATAATGATTGGAATAGAATGGGGGAAAGGTGATTTTTCATTGGCATTGGAGACATAAATAAGATAAAAATTGAGAAACAACATTAAAACACTTTTTTTAAAAACTCGGACAATAATTACCATATTTTCTGGTGTATAAGACTACTTTTGAAATGAAAAAAAGCCTGCTCAGATTGGCCAGAGTCAGAGAGGCAGTCTATTAAAAAAAGAACTGGTGTTGCCTCGGAAGTGGGAGGTAGTCTTATACAGCGAATATAGGCCTAAACCTATGTTTTAACTGTAAAATTAGGGGGGTCGTCTTATACGCCAGAAAATACGGTACAGCATGGACTGTTTCTTACCTATACTAGTGAGATGGTCATGGGTCCTTTTAGAACCTGTTGGATTCTGGAGAAATGGGAAACGAGAGAAACACAAGCTCCAATGAGCTTAATAGCATTAACTCATTCTATATAATAAAGATAGAATTATATAGGAGGTAATATGCAATATAATAAAGAGGTAATATGCAAACTGACCCTCACACTCTCACATAAGATAGCTGCCACCATGTGGTCAAAGATGGCCACCACATGATGGCCAGCAGGGGAGGGCAGTTAGGGGTAACCAGGCCAGCAGAGGAGAGCAGTTGGGAGTGGCCAGGTCTGCAGAGGAGGGCAGTTGGGTGTAGCTAAGCCAGCAAGGGAGGGCAGTTAGAGGCAACCAGGCCTGCAGCGGAGGGCAGTTGGGGGCAATCAGGCCAGCAGGGGAGCAGTTAGGGGTCAATAAGTCTGGCAGGGGAGTGGTTAGGGGGTTATCAGGCTGACAGGCAGGCAAGTGGTTGGGAGCCAGCAGTCCCAGATTGTGAGAGAGATGTCTGGCTGCCAGTTTAGACCCTGGGGGATCAGGCCTAAGCCAGCAGTCGGATATTCCCCGAGGGGTCCCAGATTGGAGAGGGTGCAGACTGGGCTGAGGGACAATTCCCCTCTCCCCCAGTGCATGAATTTTGTACAGTGGGCCTCTTGTTCTTACATGTTTCTTCAATGTAGTCCTTAAAGTAATTTTTAAAGAGGGCTTGTTACTTGGTACCAGCACCCTCTTCATGAACAAAATAGTACCAATTCACCAAGTCCACTTAATTATCTATATTTGGTCATTTATAACAATAATATGTGTTGATTTATAACCTGCAAGAATGACTTGGCATGCAGCCTGATTTTGAATTTCTATGAATGATAAATCTATTAAAATGAAAAGAAAAAAAAACAAAAAACAAAAACATAACTGTGTTTGGTACCATGGTAGGCATTACAAACTTCTATGTAAAGTACTAATTTGTAATGAAAGGGACCTCAGAGAATCAACATTCTCTAGGCATCTATAAGCATTTATAACTTTCATTCTACATCCAAACTTTGACTAACATTAAACTCACAACATTGCAGGGATTTGTCAGTCATTCATGTGTGGCTGATGTGATGCTCCAGTTGGACATCCTCTGGGCTATGCATTTTGTCAGTTTCTCAGAGCAAAGCCAGTGCCCTGCTTCTATGACTGATAAAAAATGACACAAAATATCAGTGCAACTTGTAATCTGAGTCAGAAAAAATAAAATATCTAAATAAATAAACTACTTCCAAAGCCTTCTGGCTGGCAGATTTTATTGATATAATATTTCCATCAAGGAAAGGAGTGTGCATTATGCTGTCATTAGTTGATAGCACCATCTTTGCAGTTATTTTGGTCCATTTTGTTATGGGGATTCTTCAGTAGATGTTTCCATGGGTTGTGAGTAAGACATCTTCAGATGAGTCCTATCTAGTTGCTTTAATAAATGGAGTCAAGCCATATTTTTTTTAAAAGACATGAATGTACTAAGATTGTGGACTTTAATTTTCAGAGAGCAACTTCAAAAATGCAATATAGAATTTCACACAGTAAGGAATTGAGACTTTCTGATATGTATTTTATAAGTAGTCTCAGTAAGTCTGAGTAAACAATGATTTTTAACACTATCAGTAAATATATGAGCTGAGTTATAGTATATGCATTTGAGTAAAAGCTGTGCCTTTGTCATCAACCCATTATTTCATTTTTTTCTAATCCTAATCATATACTCATTCTGTCACCAGGACAGGCATAAATGGTTCTGCTGACATAATTCATCTAATTAATATAAGGAATCGTTTGGTAGAGAATGTACATTGATTTTATTTTTCTCTAAACATATAAACCACACATACACACACACCACAAAACAAAAGTCTTGTCAGTTTGGTGTCTGGTTGAAACTACTCTAAAAGCAAGCAGCAGAGGGAACCATGTCAGTTCTCATCCTATATAATAAATCCTTTATAATAAAAGGCTAATATGCAGATTGACTGAATGGCAGAACGACTGGTCACTATGACACACACTGATCACCAGGGGGCAGATGCTTAACACAGGAGCAGCCCCCTGGTGGTCAGTGTGCTCCCACAGAGGGAGCGCTGCTCAGCCAGAAGCTGGCTCACACCTGGTGAGCACAGCAGCAGTGTTAGGAGCCTCTCCCACCTCCGAGGCAGCACTAAGGACTCCTGGGGGGATGTCCGACTGCTGGCTTAGGCCCACTCCCCCTGGCTGGTGTACATCCCCCGAGGGGTCCTGGACTGCAAGAGGGTGCAGGCTTGGCTGAGGAACTCCCCTCCATCCCCTTAGTGCACAAATGTTGTGCACTGGGCCTCTAATTTTAATTGAAAGAGAGGAGAGAAGCCACTGTATATGAACATGTATATGAGCTTGATAAGCTCCATGTGTCATTGGTGGCATGACCACAGGAAACAGCAGAACAAGTTGGAGTGATCTGGTGGGTCTAAGGTTGTCACCAATTCCCTGCTACTGTTTATTTTAGAAAATTGTCCAAGCAAATCAAAGCCTCTCTTTGAAAGAGCAACATGTCAGCCCTAGCTGGTTTTTCTCAATGGTTACAGCAACAGTCCATGGACAATAGGGTCAAGGTTTAATTCCCAGTCGTACCTGGGTTGCAGGTTTTATTCCCAGTCCCTTTCACTCTCTAAAAATAAATTTACAAATATATCCTTGGATGAGGATTAACATCACCAACTCTTTGCCCCCGCCCCCCCCCCCCCGGCGGAAAAAAAATAAAATAAAAAATAAAAGAGAGAGAGAGAGAGAGAGATGATATGTCATGATATTGGAACTAGTCGTGTTAATTTGCCTATCTTCTTCTCTCCCTGTTGAATGGTGGTAGTACAGACTTTAGAACAGGTGGTGATGCCATCTGGCTATTTAAATCAAGGTGAAACCATCCCCGTCCTGAAGATGCAGTTGTGAAAACTCTAATGATGTGTGGAGCCTGATGTAATCTAAAGGGGAGTAGATGGCAGAGAAGGTTCACCTCCAGTTCTTCTTCAGGCACATTGTTAAGAAATATTAAACATTAATAACATTAATAGATGGAAAAAGAGAATCTAGTGCAAATGCTTATGAGTGAGTACAGTTTTCCCCTCTAATACTGTTTTACTCTAAATCACATGTGTCAAACACAAGGCCCGCGGGCCAAATCCAGCCCGCCAGGCCTTGCAATGTGGCCCGCACCGCGCTGTCATCACTGCACTCCGCTGTCAGTTTATGACATTGTCAGTTTATGACTGTTCAGTAAACCATTTGGCCCGCGATTTAGGCTGGATTTTAGATTTTGGCCCCTTCTCTGATTGAGTTCGACACCCCTACTCTAAATCCTTAAGTCATAATTCATGTCATCATCCAGGAAGTATATATAGCCTTCTTTGTTAAAACTGTGTGTGTGTGTGTGTGTGTGTGTGTGTGTGTAAAACAAAACAATATATATACTGTTTATTCTTTTCTAAGTTAATTGTAGGATTGTTTATGTGAGAAATTGTCAATGTTTCTCAAAGGGGAGTGTTAGCATTTGGACAGCAAAATTTCTCCTTGTAGCGGACTGTTCCACAGCAAATGTCCTGCCCTACTTACTAACTGGCAGTACCTCCTCTTTCACACAATGCATTAGGAAAACTAAAAACATCCAAACATATTTCCATGTGCCCCTGGGGAGAGAAATGTCAGTACAACTTTAAAATGTTGACCCTCTTTCCTTCTCTCCCTTCTTTCCTTGTATCAAAAGGGTTTAAGAAGGCCATTGATAGGATTAATTCACAATAGTATGTTCATTTGCTTCTTTCTATTCTCTTCCATCATGTTTTTTATTTAGGAATTTTACAACCTCGATGATGGCTTTGTCCCATCTATATTTGAGGCCCACTTTACATTCTCTATCTTTCTTCTTTAAGGCTAATCTTATTGGTAGAGGTGAAATTGTTTCCTTTTAAGGATTAATTAATTAGTTAATTAAAAATAACAAGTTTTTATATATTGCTGTGTACCTCTAAGTTTTTATTTTTAAAAGCATTGCTTGGTCCCACAAAAGCAAATACTATTTATTTATTATCTTTCTAATTTGAGGCATTTCTCACATCAGAAAATATTTCTATACCAAATGTTCTGTTAGGTTGCACATATATATGTTTTTAATATATTTCCTCATTTTATTTTATATGAAAAAAGTACTTCATTCTATTTTATCTGTAAAAGACATTGTTGAATAATGAAGCAGAGAAACATCAGAAAGTGAAGGTTAGGTGAAAAATGGGTTAATACTGTGAAGGCCTGGGTGTAAATGTGTTAAGAAAAAAATGAATTGAAATTAGGGAGGAAAAAGATTTTCTAAAAGGGCCATGAAATAATTAATTGTTTTGTAGAAGATGGCCTTTCCATGTAGGCAGAAAATTTTTTTCTTCACTTCTTTCTGAAGAGACAGTCAAAGAGAATCTCATCTCTTAATTAGAAAGAAAAATACTCATCAAACACATCTCATCACTGGAGAGCTAATGATCCACAGCTGTTAGTCTGAAAGGGCAGGCTTTTTCCTGAACAGTAGGAAGTGTTAATCATTTTGGATGAGATTTCTTTTTAAAATATACTGTAGTTTGCAAAAGAATAGGATATTCAATATTCCAACTTAAATGGTTTTTTTGAAGTGCGCTCCCCCGGGGATACTGTCATATGTCGCACCGAATGATCATTGAATGCAGGCGTCTTCATTGGACTTCAGTGAGGCATCAATTGATGGGACAATGTGAATGGCCAGGCCTGTCTGGGACACTAAAAACCCAGGCTCAAAGAAATAAAAATCATGCCTGTCTTGCACCTACTAAGAAATGTTGTTATAAAGTCTTAAATATATCAAATTGTTCGTGTACTTTGTATATTTACCTGGTTTAAACATGAGTGAGAAGCCTTAGCTCATCTTATTTAAGCTTCTGAGTAGAAAAGTTTTTTTTTAATCTTCATGTGAAAAGGGCTTTTTTTTTTTTAATCTAAAAATATAATTGGCTCATTCATTTTCCAATCTTTGCCTTTACAGCCACCTCACTAACCCTCTTCTAAACATTTTAGACAGAAGAAAACTCCATTTAATAGAAACTTTTTGAATAGCCAACTTTTGATTATTAAAAATCAAGTGGAAGAATGAAAAAAAGCGGGGGGGGGGGAATGAAATTGACTTTACAAACCTTATTTTGACCATTAGTTTTTTTGTTTTTTTTTTTTACCTCTTTTCCTAACCAAACAAATTTTACACAGGAAGTGATATTCCATTTCTTTCCACTAATGAAAAAGTAGTTATCCTAAAGCAAGATGAAGGAAAAGGAATAGAGGGGCAGAAATCTACAAGTTGAATAATCAGCTTCTAAATAATTGATACCTCCAGGACATCGACATTTGCTGTCAAATCCTTCTCCTTAGAAGCAGTAGAGCATTGTGGGAAGAGCACACTGGGTTGGGACTCAGAAGACCTGGGTCTGCCACTCAGCAGAGGGTCGGCTTCCTCATTTGTACAATAAAGATAGCATGCCTCCCCAGCCTTCCTCTCAGGACTTTTTGCCTACAGTTCATTCTGTGCAATGTGATATATGATACTTGACAGGACAAATTATGTTATTTACCTTTTGGTACATTACAGGTTTTCCAAAAAGCCATTCTGAATAATTATGATTTAAATATAGATTGATCATAAAGCCTGGCCCAAATAGATAATGAAAAATTGCATTTTGTGACATTGATGCTAATAGCATTGGCAAGATAACATTAATTTAGATAAAAGGTATGTAGATTTAAAGTGAAAAAAAATGATAGACAAGAATTGACATTTATAAAACCACTAGTTCAGAACAAGATTCTTTTATATCTAGGGGCAAGCGGTTGTTAAAAATGGTTAACATTTAATAACTTAATTGTTTCAACTTCAGAGTTCGCAAAATCCACACTGCAGGCTAATGCCATTTATTAATGAGTTTCTGTAAAGATCTGGGTTTTTTATCAGTAAAAATTTTAACTGCAACCCTTGTATTTAACACTTAAGACTTCCTTCCAACAAACTCCACCACACACATTCCTCTAAGGAGCACCACCATCCTCCTTAACTGCTCAAAGAACATTTATTATACTGATTTATCTTGCATTATTAGTTCATAAAATCTCTGTGGTTTTTTTTCAGAAATAATTTTAAATATGGAAAACATTAAGTTGATAATATTTGCATTTATATAGTACTTTGAGTTAAAATATTTTCACATATATTACATCACCTCTTTCCTACAGCCGACTTGTGAAATAAGCAGGTATTATATCTCCATTTTATAGGTAATAGAGACTAAAATAAAGGAGGATAACTGACTTGCCCAAGGTCTTATGATAATCAAATAGCAGAAATAAAATTAAAACCACTTTTTCAGGCTTCTGGTCCATACTACATTGTCTGCTTGGAGAAAGAACATGCATCAGTTTGCTTTTGCTTTATAAAACAAAAATGCTCCAAATTAGTATTTTAAAGTGACTACCATTTATGTTGGGATGATTCTTTGGGTCAGCAATTTGGACCAAGCTCTGCTGGTGTTTCTTCTGTTCTCAGCAGGACTCACTCCTGAATTTCTAGTCAGCTTCTGGCCAGTTAGGCAGATTTACTTCTGGATGCTGTCTGCCTCTCATCTGGTGACATGGAGGCAACTGTGCTACATGTCTTTTGTCATGCACCAGGCTAGCTTGGGCCTATTGACATGGTGGCTCAAGGTTCTAAGAGTGCAGAGGGCATTTTATGGTTTTTATTTATGGTCTATGGATGTCAGTGATTGTTTTAATTCTTTGATTTTTTTAGCCCATTATATCCCCCCATCCACCCACCCACCCAAATCTATGAAAAAGTATAATCAAGGACATCCTGCATTGTCTTGGCCTTCCTGGATTTTCTCTGAGCTGCCTTCTTTCTCTTGTGGCCCTAAGAGTTATCTTGGCTTTTTGTAAGAAAGAAGAGAGGATCAGTATTAGTGCAGGTGGGGCCCAAGGAGAAGAGAAGCTCTGTGTGGAGAGAATTAACTAAGCAAAGATCTTCTTTCTCTGAAAGCTCTTTATTAGGAGATCACCCACCCACCCACTAACAAGTATGATAAACATCACTAATACTATAGTGAATGATTGTTCTTTTTCTTGGTGATTCTTAGCAATCTGAGTCTAGAGAACATATAATTTCTTAATTTGAACAACCAGTATTATGTACCACATAATAAGTGTTGAATAAATTCATTTTATTTATTTTTTTAAAAAAATATATTTTATTGATTTTTTTATAGAGAGGAAGAGAGAGGGATAGAGAGAAACATCGATGAGAGAGAATCATGGACCAGTAGCCTCCTGCACACCCCCTATTGGGGATGTGCCCGCAACCAAGGCATGCCCTTGACCGGAATCGAACCCAGGACCTTTCAGTCCACAGGCCAACGCTCTATCCACTGAGCCAAACCGGTGCCGGCTCATTTTATTTTTAACATATGAACTTTTAAAGTCTGCAGCTGGATATTCAGAAAGAAAAAATGTCTTTGTATTTAGAACTTATTCTAATACCATGTATGTATGTACATATGTATTATGTTTTTGTTCCTGTCCCACTATCACCTCCTCTGTCTCAACTATCAGCTTGTTTTCTATGTCTATGGGTCTACTTCTATTTTGTGTATTCATTTATTTTGTTTTTCAGACTCCACATGAGAGATCATGCTGTATTTGTCTTTGTCTGACTTTATTTTATTTAGCATAATACCCTCTAGGTCGACCCATGTTGTTGCCAATTACTAGATTTCATTCTTTTTATTGCTGAATATTATTCTTCTGTATATGTATGCCACATCTTCTTTGTCCATTCATCAACTGATAGACATCCAGGTTGCTTCCATATCTCGGCTATTACTATTAATGCTGCAATGAACATGGGGTGGGGGTGGGGTGCATGCATCTTTGCAAATTAGTGTTCTGTTTTCTTTATATGAATACCCAGAAGTAGACTTGTTGGGTCATAAGGCAGCTCTATTTTTGTTTTGTTTTTTTGGAATCTCAATTACATAATAGATGGGGGGGGGGAGATATTATATGTAATCTGTATTACAAAATGGCTGCACTAATGTATAGTCTTCTCCCATTCAGTAGGTTGTCTTTTCATTTTAATGGTTCCTTTCACTGTGGAAAACTTTTAGTTTGATTTAGTCTCATTTGTTTTTTCTTTTGTTTTCCTTGCTTGAGGAGAGATATCCAGAAAGATGTTGCTAATGTCAGAGTTTGCTGCCTAGGTTTCCTTCTATCATTTTAGGTTTAACATTTAAATCTTTAATCCATATAGAATTTATTTTTGTATATCATGAAAGAAATGATCAAGTTTCTTCTTCTTTTTTTTTTTTTTGCAATTATGTGTCTAGTTTTCCCATCACCACTTAGTGAAAAGACTATCATCTTTATCTCATTGTGTATCCTTGTCTCCTTTGTCATAAATTAATTGACTATGTAAGTGAGGATTTATTTCTGGGTTCTATTCCATTGGTCTGTGTATTTGTTTTTTGTCAATACCATACCATAATGGTTATTATAGTTGTGAAGTATAGTTGATATCAGGTTGAATGATACCTCCCATTCTGTTCTTTCTCAAGATTTCTTTGGCTATTTGGGGTCTTTTGTAGTTCCATCTACATTATAGGATTAATTCTAATTCTGAGAAGAATACTATTAGTGTTTTAATAAGTGTTGCTGAATCTGTATATTACTTTAGGTAATAAGGACATTTTTAAGAATATTAATCTTTCCAATCCATTAGCTAGGTTTATTCTTCCATTTGATTGTATCTTAACTTCATTTCCTTTATGTATCATAGTTTTCAGAGTATAAGCTTGTTTTTTAAAAGGATATTTTCAACATCACAGGCTCCCTGCTTAGTTATCTAAGCAGTGGATTCTTAAAAAACACACAATAGGAAAAGAAACTATTTTTGCACTGCCAGTTCCATAAAACTAAAGCAGTTTCTTCCTTTGGCTCCATCTTAGAGTTCTGGTGCTCATGTTGTGAGGGCATATCAATAACCACAGGTTTTCATGAGAAGTGTGTCTGTTCTGAGTGCTATATTTTAAGAAAGCTACTGATGTATTGATTTGGATGTGATGAGAAGACATCTGCCATGTAGAATGTCAGAAGCTACACTTGTAACTGGTAGTTGAAGCAACTAGTTGAACCTGGAGAAGAAAATAACATGACAAATCTTTTGGTTTCTTATAGGATTATCATATAGAAAATTATCCTATGCACATCTAGCCTACATCTAACACCAATACAAGGAAGTTTATTCTGAGCAACAACGAGTCTCTAACACGAATGAGTAGATATTACAAGTGGATATTCAGGTTAAAAACTATTAGAATTGGCAATACTTAACAATGGAATCATATGAGGCCAAAACACACTGAATCAAGTGAATGTCCCCAGAAAAAGCAACCATGTAGGAAAGACTGTGGTCAGACTGTAATACACAAGACAGTTTCTGACTGCATTAAAAGGATAGGAGAATCTTTATGTGCCTCAGAGAGAAATTTGTTAGTGGCATTCCAGGTTGTAATTCTTTACATATTTTCTTGAAGTCACTTGATTTTATACAGTGGCTCTACAGCACATTTACTATTGCAAATAAAAAGACTTGGAAACCCAGGATCCATTTAGTCATTAATTCAGCAAACATATTTATTGGGCACCCGTTGTGCCTTAAGCACTGCTGTTCTAGGCTCTGGGGATAGAACTGAAATGAAAATGTATTAATCCCTACCCATAAGAGTTTATCTTCTAGTGATTACCTAAGAATTATAGATAAATGTGTAAAGAATTAGTAGAAATTCTAACCATCAATAATTTCTCTTTACATATGTTGATGACTGCAAAATTTACCTTAATTCACTACCTGAATAAATAATTATTTCTTTAAAAATACATTTTAATAGAATTGTAGTCATCAAGTATAATTATACTAGAGGCCCAGTGCATGAGGACCCCTCAGGGGATGTCCATCTGCCTGCTTGTTCCTTACCGGAGTAAGCCAACAGTTGGAAATCCCTCTTGCAGTCCAGGATCCCTCGCTCCTTACCGCCTGCCTGCTTGCTGTTCCTTACTACTCGACTTGCTGTTCCTTAGTGCTGCCATGGAGGCAGGAGAGGCTCCTGCCACCACCACAGGGTTCATCAGCCATGAGCCCTATCTTTCTATATAGTTGTCTGTGGGCCAGCTGCTCTCTTCCTTCTCATTTAGGGCAAACAGCATGTGAGGGCAGAGCATGCTAATCTCCAGAGAGCCCATAATATGCTGGGGAGACTTGGCCATGCAGAGGTGATGGGGTGACCCAGCATGTGCTCTGGATATTAGACCGAGCCGGTGTAGGCAGAAGTCAGCTTGGGTAGCCAGGGCTCTTCCTCCCAGTGTTGGCAGTACCAACACACAAATTCCTTCTGACTCTCCAGGATGCTAAAGTCTGCGGCTATATTCATGTCAAAGAGAGTGCGCCCCAAGGCTTTTGAGGAAGCCGCAGAACCTCTGGATGCATCAGTGACACTGAGGCTGAATTTAGCAGCAAAATAAGGCAGAGACTGAAGACACATGGACACTGCCAGCACCTTGTGCTGTGAGTTATCACATTTGTTATTAAGGTTCAGAACACTGAAGATGTCCTTGGTGTTCTGTTGAGAAACTTGAACTTCCTCTGTGGTCATACAACTATCACACACCAGACAGTCACTCAGCAATATCTTGACATTGGCATTGATTGAAGTCTGAGGTCCAGGAGGAGGGACCAAGTGGTCTGCCTTCTGCCTGCCCACTCACCAGTCACTGCTGCCATGGATTCATCAGAACCTGAGGAACCCCGGTTCCTCCTTTAGCCATCCCCTGATCAATGGAGCCTGCTGTTCAGTCATCCACCTGGTCGGTTAGGTCGTGACGGGCCCTGGGTTTTTTATATTAAAATCATCTTTATAAATATTGTATCAATTTCAGAAATCAAAGGGAAATATTTCTTTCTCTGGAAATCTTTTTACTTTTCTGGTGAAAGCAAAGATATGGCTCATGTTTGATGTACTGATATATTTGAGATTTTTTTTATTATTATTATTCAGGAACTTGAATCTATAGTTACCATGTAATTCTGTCCAAAATTTATTTCTTGGGCTACTAAACCATTACTTATGCTTTTGGTGTCTATCTGGCTCATGAATATCAAATAATTCAGTAAAATGTATAATTTTCAAAATTTAATGTCACATTTGAAAAGCCCTGATGATACAGTAATATCATAAAGTCACTTTAAACATTGGAGAAGGTATGTTAGAGGTGGCTAGATCTATAGACTTCTGCTTAAAAATGAAAACAATGAGGTTGAATGGCTTTCTAAGGCTCGGAACCTGTCTTCTGACCTTTAGGGGTCTGCCCCTCCACATCCCCACACAGGCTCATTTTCTCTGCCATTCGAATAGACTGTGGCCTTGGCTGAGGTTTATTAAGAAGACTGCAAGTGGCCTATGCTGTTGTTCCCGACACTAGTGTTCTCAGAGTAAAGTTCCTCCCCCTTCACGTCTATCAAATGCAAGATGTCTGTGTTACCATCTGGCTCAAGTTCCCAGTTCTGCTATGGTGCAGCTATATCCTAGCAGGCAGATGACTTTCTAGTTTTCACTATTAAAATATGCATTACCTAGGGATCTTAGTCAATAATTAACTTTCTGAGTTTTGTAAGGTATTGATCTCATTACACAATGATGAGTTTTGAGCACTTACTGGATGCTAAGCAGTGTGTAAAATCCTCAAAATGTTTCAGCTCCTTAATTTTGACGACCTCTCCGGTAGATACTCTTCTCATCCCCATTTTACAGAGGGAGAAACTAAAGGTGAAATATACATGGCACCAAAAGGTATAAAGCTAGTTATCAGGAGTAGAATCTAGCTCTCAACTACCATCTGACTTAACATGACTAATTTAGCGGGCAGCTGCCTCAGACCCAGAAAATGTCACTGATCTGTCCCCCATTGTAAGAACCTGGTGAGGATGTAGGAGAGTCGCACTTTACAGCCAATGCTAGTTATTTGCAATGCAAATATTCTTAGAATGGCTCCTTCTGCCCACCTAGGTGAGTTCTTAATCTAAAGTCTCATAATTTTAAAAAAATCATTTATATACTTATAGAAGTAGGTAGTTTTAAAATATAATAGAAATAGATATTTAAAAAGTTTCTTTGGCAAAAATATTCTCTTTTTCAAAGAGCTTTTTGATTTCTATGGTAATGCTGAATGGTAAGCCAACCCTTTTTTATACTTGTTGGTAGAGGTGCTTTTATTCATAATGTGAAATCTTTGAGGCTCTCTTGTATAGACTTGGTATTTTCATCTGCCTATTATGCTTGTGACATTGTATTATCCAAGTGAGATTTTTTTTTTTTTAAAAAAAGTTCCTGATATTAAATAGAAATTCTTTTTATATTATTAAGGCAGCTAGACCAGCTATTTCTGACAATGCAGTAATACTCATTTTGCTCATTTTTTTTCCTTAATTTTGTTCTACCTAACAATTTCACTGAAGGAGAAAAATTAAAATTGCCTCATGGACAATGTAATGATATCCGTTTTTTCTTCATAGAAATGAAACAAAGTGAAACTCTTACCTGTGGCTTTCCAGAGGTCACCTGTGCTTTAGAAATATGCCTACCGAGTTTTAAGGCTTTGTTTTTAAGATAAATCTTTCCGTTCTGAAACATTTTGTTTGAGATTTTTTTTTAAAAAAATGGAGTATTGATAAGAGAGTCCATTTAATGAAATTTGGAGCTGTCTCATCTTTTTTTCTCTCTTCTCTCTCCTCCAGCTTTTCCTCTTTGTTGTGTGGAACTTTGAGCTCTACATGATACCGCTGGTGTTGTTGTTACTATTGACATGGAACTACTTCTTGATAATATCAGGGAAAGAGAACAGGCAACGTGATACAGTAAGTCTCTATTTTCTTAATTTGTTTGTGGTTTTGTTCTTGTCAGAGAGACTAGGAATAAGATTAACACTGAGTTTGGTTTTACAAACCAGAAATTCTGTCCATAAATACTCAGGTTTGGAGAAAAGTTTTTATCAGTTCAGAACTAACAACTCTTTGGTTCTAACACAGTAGAAAGTATTCACTATTTCAACATTACTCATCCGGGTCGGAACAAAAGTCAGGAGCACACCAAAGGATGAGCTATGATTTTTAACTATGATTGGGTTCTTCCAAATGATTATTTCTTTCATTCTCTTTGTTGTTGTTTTTTTGTCTTAATGAATTCTGAATTAAGACATAATATCACAAAATTAGTAGTGACCAGACCAAATGAAATGTATTTAATTTAAAGCATTTCTCTGTTGTCTGTCATTGGAACAAAGAAAGAATTGATGATGGTTGTTGGCCTGGAAAAATACATAAAGCACCTAAATTCAACATACATTCACAGAACTATAGAAAACATACTTCTCTGTGTCAGGGTGTATCGGGATACCTGCTCAAAGATAAAGAATTTTCACTTAACTTTCACTGAACTCTTTCCCTCTCTGGCATTTTTTAAAGTTTTTAGGATGTGTGAGGCCACTGTCTCATTCTGGAAAAGAGTTGTAGCTGAGAAGCAGAAGCTAGCCACTTGTTCTTCTGCCAACCTTCTTATCTCAGTCGCTATACCCTTAGCAATCATACAACTTCAAAAAGCTTTCTCATATGTAAATAAAGGGGCGGGGGAGGGGGGTGTTACTTCTCCAAATAGGACATTTGTAATTTAATAACTCCATAGACAACTGTTGATAAGAATTTGCAGTTTTGTAAAACATGAGAAAACTTGGTAGTTATATGTCCTCACCAGTTTACATATATATATATATATATATATATATATATATATATATATATATATATATATATATTTAGTTGCCATTAAGGGTCGCCATTTGATTTATAATCAGGACTTTTTGCCAACTACTGTGTCTATAATAATGCAGAAATAGTTATTTGATCATCAGCTTAATAGCATTATGTGATATCTATCTACTCTGTTTCCCCAAAAATAAGACAGTGTCTTATATTAATTTTTTCTCCCAAAGTTGCGCTAGGTCTTATTTTCAGGGGATGTCTTATCTTTCCATGTGCTAGGTCTTATTTTTGGAGGATGTCTTATTTTCGGGAAAACACGGTATCTAAAAGCCTAAACGACCTTTATGAACAGATGACCAGCCAGTAGCTATGACATGCACTGACCACCAGGGGGCTGACAGTCAATGCAGGAGCTGCCCCCTGGTGGACAGTGTATTCCCACACCCAATCTCCTGCAGTCCCTCCCCGCTACCAGCTGGCCCTAGTCTGCTTGATTGCTGACTAGGCCAAGGGAACCTACCTATGCACAAATTCATGCACTGAGCCTCTAGCATTATTATAATAGCACCATAACGGTTGCAAAGAGATACCTGTGACATAAAAGAATTTTCATTTTAGCCGAAACCGGTTTGGCTCAGTGGTAGAGCGTCGGTCTGCGGACTGAAAGGTCCCAGGTTCGATTCCGGTCAAGGGCATGTACCCGAGTTGCGGGCACATCCCCAGTAGGGGGTGTGCAAGAGGCAGCTGGTCGATGTTTCTCTCTCATTGACATTTCTAGCTCTCTATCTCTCTCCCTTCCTCTCTGTAAGAAATCAATAAAATATATTTTTAAATTTTTTTTTTCATTTTAAATAACACAAGCAAAGCATACTATAAATTGTAACACAAGCAAAACACATTTCAAGTGATAACAGAAGCAAAATGTACTCTTTAAAATAATTTTCTTTATCAAAATAAATGAAAAATCCTGATGCACAACCATCAAGTGCATGACCAAGTCCAACAACACCATTGTCTGTATCTCTCGCTAGATTATAAATGTGAGGGAGGACAGTCTGTTCGTCTTTGTACTTGCCACTGTCTCTAGCACGTGTTTTGCAAATTAGAGATGCTCAAACATTTTTTATAAGGTTTAACAAACTAAATGTGAGGCTGCTAATAGAGATTTTAATGGGTAGACAGCATTAACAGACAAGAAGTTGTTATTATTGGCAAGGATTTTATGGATATATTTTTAAAATCACATACTGAGAGACAAGCTCTGAATGCCATAAACATTGGGGACTCAGGTACTTTTGTCAATTAATACGGAATGTTTTCTTTAAGAAAATAGGACTGTCTCAGACAATTGCTTTCTTGTCCCATTTATTTCTGGGAGATTGTTGAGGGAGAAGAATATCTACTTTTCATTCAGTTGCCTTGAGACAAATTTGCAAATAAGATTATTTGCAAATAGGAAAATGTGGCAATTGAGTTTCAGTTTCCTAATCCTATAAGAGGGCTTATCTTCAATATGTAGTCATTAGTTTAAGTATTCTTAGTGAAAATTTCAGAAACTATAGACTTTTCTTGTTATCTTCTCTTGAATATACCTGCTCTAGCTGAAAAAGGTTCACTTCTAAAGGGGAAATAATAACATATAATGTATCCCCTTGTACTAAAAATTCCCTAAGAATTTTTATAAAGCTACTGAGACTTTATATATTATGTAAAATTTTCTACTTCCTTTCTCCCCCCCAAAAAATATAACTCCAAAATAGTATTTGTCAAATCTCTCCTTTTAGGCACATTTCTAACAGACTCCCCCTTTAAACCATGGACAACATTTTATTCCCACCCAGCACAGCCCACTGCGAAACACTGAATAGTCTAACTTTCATGGAATGCCAACTACACCCCATAACTCCCAGTAATTGCCTTTTATTTGCCCCAAACACACATTTCCACATATTCTGTTCTTTCAAGGCACCAGAGCAGCAATCACAGCGTTTCATTCAGCTTCTCATTCACCGGCTCAGTTGAGACCTTATGTAACTCTTAAATCCAATTTGTCTAATTATGTGTTTCTGCCATACCCAGCTGTGCATTTGAGCTGGTTGCTCCTTTTGAAAAGAAACCTGGATTATACTTTGCTGGTTGCAAATTTTATACACATACACATATATGTGCACATACACATATGCATACACACATAAACACATGCACACACATACATGTACATATTCATACATATTCATACATATGTAAATTAAGGGAAAGCGTTTGTAGGGTTGCCATGCTGTGCTTAAGAGAACCTACAGCACAATGCATAGCCCTGGTAGAAGAGTATTTTGCCCTAAGTCCTTATTGGTATTCCAAAACAATGCAGACATTTTTCAGCTTGTGTGAGATTTTTAGGGAATATCTGAAGTGTATTAGTCATAGTGTTGGCTGGTTCCAAACTATGCAACTTTCTGTTGGAGAGGTGGAGGGAGGAGGCGGTAGAGAGAACGAGAATATGAATGAATTATAAATGCATTTTCTGTCATGAAAAACAAAATTGTCTATACATTCAGCTAATAAAATTCAATTAGGGTGAAAATTGGAAAAATATATAAATCAAAATGACCTTCTGGTTTGTATAGCAAAGAGAGAAAAGAAAATATTTCTTATGTAAGAAGTTAAAAAGAGAAAAGAGCCCTCCCTTGATAGAGGAGAATCCAGTGTCCGGGAATGAATGAAATGGGTTAGCCAATCAGAGGGGTCTATTGCACCCGCTATGAGATGGGTATCATTATCACTGCTTTACATCCAGGGGAGCAGAGCAGAGAGGTTAAATATTAATAGCTTAGCCAAAGGCACACAGAAAGTGAGAGAGCGGGTATTAGAACCCGTCAGTCTGTGTGACGTGTGTACTGTACTCCTTACCACCAGTCAGTCACATCTCCTCTTGGGGCTGTGGTTTGGTATATCCTGTCTCCCTGGGCACCGTTAGAGCAGGTTTCTCACTTGAGTTAAAGAAAAGCACTTAGACCGATTGAAGGAAAACCTTTATTTTCCTCACTCCACCACCCCATATCCTTCTTACCTCCTGTACAGCGAAACGGGGCAGATATTTGTTAAGCAACTTTTATGTATCAGGTTTTCTACTAAGCCTTTTAGAGACATCTCTCTATTTCTGTTTGTCTTTAAATTTTATTTTTAAATGTATTTTTTATTTTATTCATCACCATTTATCCCTTCTATGCCCCCTTCCACCTGCATCTACCACCCACCCTGCAATAACCACACTATGAGACATCATGTCTTTTTATTCATTACAAGAAGTGGATAAAGTAAATGATTCTAAGTGTTTTTATCTTCATTTTACAAATGAAGAAATCAAAGACAATGAAGAATGAACTCCACAGAGTAAGTGGGATGTGAATCCAGCAATGTCATGTTCTGAAAGCCTGGCTATTTCCATGGCACATGCTTGGGCATGACTTTCCCAAGGGATCACTTTCTAAGTGTCCAGACCCTTACATGGAATCCCCAGGTTTCTTGGAATTCCTTTTTATGAGGAACCCAGTGACCTCTCAAGAGCAAGTGCTGGTTATCTGTTTGATCCCAGGTGACCCCAAGAACTTAGAAAACATTCATGGCCTGGAGGCCTATCTTCCATCCGTTCCACTGATCATGGGAGGAGTAATGAAAGCTGAATCTTCATATGAGTAAAGAAAGTCTTTGAATATCTCTGACGTACAAACATTTTTCAACAGCACTTTTAAATTACACTTCAAAGAAACATTCATTTTTAACTATTATGATATTCCTCCCACATAATCTGAGTTGCCTAATCAATGAAGACATTAACACTGAAGAGTAGGGCAGATCAACGAAATGATTTCTGACTCAGGATCTGTCTGTGACACAAACTGAGCCAAAGTCTGCTTTGCTGAAGTACTTAGTAAATACTGAAGGGTTTGCTAGCGCCCTCAAATGGCAAAGACCGTGGTGCTGCTTTTCTCTGCTTGAGTATTGTTTTTTATTGGATCCGTTCCAGTCAGGCCCAGAGCACTGATCTCTAGAAATGCATACAGCTTCTAAGAAGTGAATTTTTTCTTTTTTATATTTAAATATATTAATTTAAGTATATTAGGGTAACATTGGTAAATACTATTTTGTAAGTTTCAGGTGTACAATTCTAATACAACATCTATATATTGCTAGTCTTTGCTAGGCTCTAATCTTCTTCCACCACCATATATTTAAACCCCTTTGCCTTATCAACCTCCCCTTCCCTTCCAGTAACCACCATAATGTTGTATGCATATTTAAGGGTTGTATTTGTTTGTTGCTTTCTGTTTTATATCCTACATATGAGTGTAATAATATTTTTCTTGTCCTATTTCACTTAACATGATACTCTCAAGATGCATCCATGTTGTGGCAAATGGAAATATTTTGTCTTTTTTATGACTGATTAGTATTTCATTGTATATATTTACCACATTTTACTCAATCATCCACTAAAGGATACTTAAGCTGTTGCCATGTCTTGGCTATTGTAAATAATGCTGCAATGAACATAAGGTACATATATCTTTACAACAAGTATTTTCAAATTTTTCTAGTAGACACCCAAAAGAGGGGTTGCTCAGCCATGTGGCTACTGTATTCTTAATTTTTGAGGAACCTCCATACTGTTTTCCATAGAAGCTGTACCAATTTATATTCCCACTGGCCATGTACAGGGTTTCCCTTTTTTCAGCAGTCCCTCCAGCATTTGTTATTTCCATCCTATCGATAGTGGCCATTTTAATAGATGTAAGATGGTATATTATTGAGGTATTGATTTTCATTTCCCCTGCAGCCAGTGAGGTTGACCATCTTTTCATGTATCTGTATGTCCTAGGCAAAGTATCTGTTCAGGTCCTCCATCCACTTTTTAATTAGATTGTTTTTTTGTTGTTGAGTAGTATGAATTCTTTGTATATTTTGGATATTAGCCTTTTATTGGAGGTTTTGTTTGTAAATAGCTTCTCTAACTAGGTTGATCGTCTTTTTATTTTGTTGATGGTTTATTTTGCTGTGCAAAAGCACAGTTTGTTGTGGTCATAGTCATTCATTTTTTGTTTTAATTCCTTTGCATTTGGGATCGTGTTCACAAAAATCGCTCTGAGAACAAGGTCCATAAATTTAATGCCTTTTTCTGCTATGTATTTGTTTTCATGTCTTATATTCAAGTCCTTAATCTATTTTTTTAAATATATTTTATTGCTTTCTTACAGAGAGGAAGGGAGAGAGATAGAGAGCTAGAAACGTAGATGAGAGAGAAACATCGGCCAGCTGCCTCTTGCACACCCCCTACCGGGGATGTGCCCGCAACTCGGGTACATGCCATTAACCGAAATCGAACCTGGGACCTTTCAGTCTGCAGACCGACGCTCTACCACTGAGCCAAACCGGTTTCAGCAAGTCCTTAATCTATTTTGAGTTCATTTTTGTATACAGAGTTAGATAGCAGTGTAGTTTCAACATTTTTTTTATTTTTTTGTATATGGCTTTCCAATTTTTCAAACGCCATTTATTAAAAAGGATTTTCTTTCTCTGTTGTATAATTTTGGTTTCTTTGTTGAAAATTAGTTGCCCATGTATGTATAGGTTTATTTCTGGACTTTCAATTCTATTCCATTGTTTACCAGTTTTTCTGCCAGTACCATACTGTTTTCATTATTGTAGCTTTGAATTCAGAGATTGTGATACCTCTGGTTTTGTTCTTTTTTCTCAGAATTGCTATGGATACTCAGGGTGTTTTTTGTAGTCTCATACAAATATAAGGATTTTTTGTTTTATTTCTTTGAATAAATATCATTGGAATTTTGATGAGGATTGCATTAAATCCTGTATGTTGTTGCAGGTAATATGACCATTTTAACTGTGTTAATTCTTCCATGACATGGAATATCTTCCATTATTTGTATCTTTTTCAGTTTCTTTTAACAATGTTTTATAGTTTTCAGTGTATAGATCCTTTACTTTCTTTGTTATGTTATTCCTGGTAGTTTATCCTTTTTGTTGCAATTGCAAATTGATTTTTTTCCTAATAGTTCATTGATAATATATAGGAATACGTAGATATTTTTGTATGTTCATTTTATATCCTGCAACTTTACTATATTTGTTTATTGCTTCTAATATTCTGTGGTGGCATTTTTAGGGTTTTCTATGTAGAATTATGTCATCTGTAAATTGTGATTGTTTTACTTCTTCATTTCTATTTGGGTACCTTTTATGTATTTTTCTTGCTCTAGTTAAAACTTCCATTACTATGTTGAATAACAATGGTGAGAGTGGGTATCCTTGTTGTGTTCCTAACCTTTAAGGAACAGTTTTTAGTTTTTCACAATTGAGTAGTGTATTACCTGAGGTTTGTAATTCATGTTGAGGTAGTTTCCTTCTCTACCCATTTTATGGAGTGTGTTAGTCATAAATGGGTGTTATATCCATGATAAAATACTTGAATAAATGAGTTATTGAATAAGTGAAACATTACTAACAAAACCCAAATAGACTAGCCAAAGCTGAGCTGAGAAGAGTGGACTCCTATGTAAAGCACTTTGGATGTACAGACAGACCCTCCGTGCTTCATCAGGGATTTGTCATTCACACATAGTGGCATAGGCCTCAGCCTCCTGTGTTTGCATCTCAGTACCAGAAGAGAACACACACTCTCTCTCAACAGAAGCAGCACTGAGTCACACAGCCTGTAAACACATCTAAAAATGAATGATCACTCTCTTCTTTTTCCTGCTTATTTCAACAGCAATTTTCTCAATTTTTTCAGAAGGTCACCAGCTTGGAAAAAAAAAAAAATGAGGACATGAAAAGAATCAGACCTTTAGTTTTCCAACAAAATCACTAGCATAAAGAAGTAAAAACCAACAGCCAATCAGATGTCAGCAGAAAAGTTCATCCCCTGTAACCCCACTCAAAGCTGTTCACCAACTGCTTAGCTATGCCACCTGCTCACTGTACAGATTGATCTCCCCACACACTGATGACCATCACCTCATGTCCCTGGACATGGACCAACAGGCTTTCCACATTTTATCCATTCCTCACCACCACCATGCTACCATCCTCCCTCTCAGTAAATGACCAGGCCTTCTACTTTACAAAATCCTCTCAAACTCCAGCTTCTGAAACTTTCTGAGTTTGTCCGTAATGTAGGGTTGCCTATAAACCTATTTTTAGCAAATAAAAATTCAAATGCCCATTTAAGTAAAAATTTCAGATAAACAATGGGAGATGTTTATGTGTACTACAATAATAGTCACTGGTTATTTGAAATTGCTCCTGTATTTTTTCTGGCAACTTTACTCCAAATTATTTGCTCCTGTATTCTGACCTCAATACTTTATAGGAAGATGGTAGTTCTGAAAGAAAAATCTGACTCTCTCTATGTGCTATACTTCAGTCTTTCCACAACACCTTCTAGCATGACATAGAAGATTCCTTATGAACTGGCTCCGGCCAAACCATAGCTTCAGCTTTATCTCCTCTGTATCCCAGCAGAATTGTTTGTGAGTGTTTTGGTTTCTTTACTCCAGAATGTTTAATGAGCAAAATGTGGGAGTGGTAGAAAGATAGGAGGGGAGAGAAAACTACAGAAGTGAAGCAGAGGGTGCCCATGCTCTTTTGTAATCTCGTTCACCTGAAATCAATCATTCACTGCTTGGGAGAGCATGAAATCAAGACTCAGGTAGGTTATGTCAGTTGCAAAGGCTCACACAGCATAGTGGGACCTGAACCCGGTTCTAACTGGTTCCCAGGTGAGCACCCATTACACAGGCTTCACATTACACAGTAGGAAGCAGAAAAGGAAGGATGCTCCTCTCTTTGTATTGATAAGGAAACTGAGGCCTAAGAAGTAACCTCTGGAAAGGCAGTGATTATTATGGGACAGGCACTGATTGAGACACACATGGTGGCCCAGGGAAAGGCAGCAGAGCCTGGGTCTTAGACTTAGTGGCGGTGCACGTACTGCACCAGCTCTGAGCAGTCCTGGAAGCCATGTGGGCCCTGGGGACAGACAGTACAGTGCCTCGGCCTTGGCATGGTGTGTGGCACCATGCTGGACAAATGGCTGGGGGATTTGAGTCCTTGCTGCTGGAGCCATACATTACAAGGATTGAGGTCCAGCCAATACAAAGGTTCAGTGGCCAGTGGGGACTCAGCTATCCTAGGGCACCTCCTCAACCTGCACTGAGAACTTTAAAGGGACCCTGGCTTTGATGAGCAGATGTTGGCCTCTTATTAGCCATGGTGGTTATGGTTAAGACCTTTCCATAGAGGAGGAGGAGGGGTGGAGGAAGGGCTTTCAGCCTTAGAAAAAGGGAGATATGGCACACTCTCTGTGCCTTTTATGCTTCTTTAAAAATGTGTTTACAAATATAATGTCTATTTCATGCTTGACATACATATTTTTTTTGGTCAAAAATTGAATTATATTAAGTGAACTGGTAGCATGCCTACTTTTTACATTCAGCAACACATATATATGAAATATCCCTCAAATTACTGGAAAACCACATTTTGAATATTTTTGCCACCCATAAGATTTTAAGATTTTATACATATGTGCTTGTGTAATTACCAGTTATCTCTACCACTTTCTCTGGAGAACCGTCCCTGACTTCCCTCCGTACCAGCAGCCCACCCCACCAGCACGCTCTCTAGCAGGTTAAGCAAACTCACCCCGCTGAGTTCCCATGTCCCCCTTGCTATATTTTAATCATCACTGCTGGTCTTCCCCACCAGCCCAGAGTTACCCTAATTATATCTTCCATTTCTGTATCTAATCCCAGCACAGAGCAATATGTCTCAGACATAGCAGGATACTAATAGCTCAAAAGTTGTGTGATGAATAAGTAGTCCCATCTTTCTTTCCAAATCAAAAATTGTCTAAATCTTATGCCTAATTATTTTCCATTCAATAAAAGTATATTGAACATTACATGGCACTGTGTTGTTCAAAGATGATTAGCCCTGGTTTTGCCCATGATAGTTTGTGTTGTAGTGAGAGAAACCACTAAATCGAATACATGAATAGAATAGGCACAGTGATAGAGGGCTGTATATAATATGCAGAGTGTGCAGCCAAAAGACATTCGGATCATCCCAGATATATGTGCGTGTGGTGCATAAATAAAGAAAAGGGGTCTAGCTATCTGCAGCCACAGCTCTTATTCCACACGTCGGTTTGTCCTTTTCACCCAGTAACTAACTCCATGTTTGCCTTTAATACTTCTTCAGTTTATTGGTTGTCCTTTTACTCTATCCTCAAACTGCAGTTAAACTTTAAATGGAAAAGATAAAATTGTGGAATGGTAGAAGATGAGTGTTACCTGTACGTGACAATTCAGTTCCCATAGAGAAAGCTGTAAAGGTAAACACTTCTATTTTTAAAAGTCAATTTACTAAGGACTTTTCCTCATAGGAACGTAAACTTCTTGCTTTATATCTATTAGGGCTTGGGAAAGAGACTAAAATTTAAAGTTAGTGATAGCTGCCATAGAGGACGCTTATAGTTAATCTTATATTTTTGTTCCCCACCATCTTCCTGAGTCTCTCCCACTTTGCTCAGATTCTCCAAAGACCCAGAAGAGAATATAACAAGGTAAAGAGATGCTTTTCATTTGTTTAGAGGATTCCTGCCCCTTTTCTACCCAATAAATTATCTTTAGCATCTTTGAAGGAAACCTTAAGATCTTGCCCTATAAATGGCTGATTGTCTCTTATTTGAACCCCAGTTGACCCCTGCAGTTCAGGAACTCACTGGAAAACCAACTTCTTAAACTCCCCTCAAAGCCTCCCATTGATCCAAAGAATTCACCATTCTAGAATGGTTCTCTAAATGTCCAAAACAAGCATTTATCCATATGTCAGCCAATTTTTTCTGTTATACTTCCTAAAATCTGCTCCCACAATCTTGTGAATTCTATAATTAAGGAATGAGATTATGAAAAGGAGGGGAAAAAGGATACCCACAATATTGTTCTCAGTTCTCAGGATAGATGTGTTATCTATTTCTAGTCCTATTTGTTCTTTCTGAATGATTTTGCATACTGCTCTTTGTAGGTACCCAAAACTCTTTGCAACGTTATGGTGAGGAGGGTAGGATGTAGGGCTAGCAGAAGCACCTTCTTAGTTTGCATTACTAGTGTTGAGCACTCGGGGTGGTGGGTACTATTGGCAAATGGTCTGTTATCATGCTTGTGTCTAGTTATTGACCCTGGTTTGGGAAAGCGACATGAAATTGCAAGACCTCCATCAACAAACAAAAAGTGGAAGCCAAATGATATGTCTTTATCTGCATGTGAAAAAATGTTTATAAATCAGAACTATTATTGGGTGTCCAATAATCCTGAGAGATTTGTATTTATTAATCATTTTAGTGTTGCATGAAATACAACACTAAACCCTTGAAAGCCTTTCTACCACAGAACTAGAATAGTACTCACAGGTAACCCAACTTCAGTACGCCTTCAAAGGCATCTCTGTCATTTGTTACTGAACTTATTTCATCATTCAAAAAATAATCCTTACTATATCGTATCATTTATTTTTAAATTAACAAATATTTTGTTAGCAAGTTTAAATTAAAAAAATTTTTCTTAACCAAATTTTCTAAATGAGTTACATTCACATGGGCAGAGCGCAACATCTTTAAAAGGAGTGTTGTCACTACACATTTCCTGTTGGTAGAGGTTAAGAACTCAAACTGAAATTAGAAAGACCTGGGATGAAATCCCAGACCTTCTATCTGTTACCTGTATGAATGTACACATTCCCCTAAGCCTCAATTTTCTCAATAGTTATAAGGTTAATAATGCCTACCTTGTTGAGGTCTTGGGAAGATTAGAGACAGTTAATATACTGTATCAAGCATATAGTAGATGCTCAATAAATGGCAATTAGGCACACAACCCTGTATTAAACAGGACAAGCCAGTGTGAGTAAGGAGTTAAAACACTATATAAGTCACTACCTTTCTTGAAGAGTTGTTACCTTGTAAGTACTATTGGAGAAGATAGTTTTCCATGGTCATTAGTCATTCTTGGTTTTGAGGCTGTAGACAAAGACAATAGCATTGCCACAGAAAGATTTCCTGTCCAGCTGGCATGACTCAATGTTGAGCATGGACCTATGAACCAGGAGGTCGGGGTTTGATTCCCAGTAAGGGCATATGCCTGAGTTGTGGGCATGATCCCCAGTATGGGGCACGCAGGAGGCAGCCAGTCAATGACCAATGACTCTCTCGTCATAGATGTTTCTATCTCTCTCTCCATCTCCCTTCCTCTCTGAAATTAATGTATATATGAAATACAACACTAAAGCCTGAAATATAACACTAATATACATAGGAAATCTTATATATATATATGTGTGTGTGTATATATATGTATATATATAAATCTTTATATATATAAAGATATATATTTATATACATATAAATCTTTATATATATAAATCTTTATATATATAAATCTTTATATATATAAATCTTTATATATATATAAATCTTTATATATATAAATCTTTATATATATAAATCTTTATATATATATATATGAAGATTTTCTATGTATATAATCTCCCTGCTATCCTGCTATGTATATGGAAGTCCCACCGGAACAAACAAAAAAAAGTAAATTTATCAACAAAAAAAAGTAGATGCAGATATTTGAGCAATTTTCTATAGATTAAAGGTTCTTGGTAACTGAATTTTACAGAAATACTAGAAATATATGCCATTTCACAGGTCATATCCATAAATATTTAAAAGGAACATTTTTCTTGATTATTGTTATACAAATCTACACCACGCACAATGCACAGACACAAAGGCTGCCTCCCCACCCCAGTGAGTGAAAACAGGGCATTTCCCTGAAACCATCACTAAATTGAAAGCAAAATGCTTCTCCCCAACAATCTCACTCTGGACATCAACTAAGAGAAGGGGAAAGGTAAACCTACGCTAGCATACCAGGCCTGGGCACAGGGACTAATTTTAATAAATCAGAATAGGACATGAAAATGTCAGCCTAATCAAGCATTTAAATTTTATTAATCAAGCCTAATTTTTATGAGTGCAAATAATCACTGAAGCTGGACAAATTTGTTCTCGATTGCATCAGAAACATAATTTTAATATTTAATGGACTGATGAATTTAAATAGAGAATTATCTTTATGAAACATGCTCTTCATAATTTGCCATTAAATGAGAAATAGAAAAATCAACATAAATCTTACATAAAGGTTATTTCACTAAATGTTGGTGCTATAAGTATTATAAATGCGTTATGCACTAATTTGGCGATCACGCAGTACACTACATAAAGCCGGAATGACGAGTGGACAGGGCCGCTTTTCCGAGAATGTAGAGCTCTTGTGTTGTATTGTGGGAAGCTCACGATAAAATGGGTATGGCGGTTTTGTGTGAGGTTTCATGAACATTCTTTTCATTCAGGCTTTTATGCTACAATTCACCATTCACCACAGACATTCTTCCAGTTCAAATGTAGGTCCAAGCCCACAAGGGCTGTCTTTTGTGAAGTGATTTTTTTTTTTTTTGTAAAGAATAAAAAGGATAAAAACTATTTTTCATTATTATTTATAGAAAATGTATAAGGGGGGAAATGAAATGTTCTGACTATATGATTTGTGACATTTAAAACATGCTTCATAATAAAGTTACATTTTTGGCACTATTCTCGGGCCTCAAAATTTCTAGGCACAAAAAAAAAAAAAAAAAAAAAAATCAAATTACAATAGCATCGGAATATTTTTCTCTTCAAATGTCCACTGATTCCTCTAACTCTCTTCACTACTCCCAGTATATTCTTTCCAGTAGGCAGTAGCTGTGAATTTTTGTAAAAAGTGAATCAAATCTTATAAATTTTCCTAATGTTAATCTCCAAGATAAATGATTTATTTTTTTCCCCCAATCTTATTCTTTAAAGGTTCCTAATGTTTCAAAAGTGTAGCGTTTCCCTGCATTGCATGTGCTAAACTATATATTTACCTGACAAAGAACTTCTTGCCTATTGTGGCTTTAATGCTCCCAGACATATCAGATGGGGCTAGAGCAAAGGGCATTTCTGGGAAGACTGGGGATTGGAGGACATGGTGCTCACAGAGGTCAGAGCAGCTCCTCTTGCTTTGCAGAAAATGTTTTACAAAGGCAATGCGGACGCTTCATTAAACACAAAAAATAAAATTCCTTAGGTAGTTCTTAATACTTAAATATTTCAAATTATGCCTTTTTGTTACAACTTGGTGACTCTGGAATGGAAATTTGATTTTCTATAGAGAGGCTTAAATACCTAATTTTCCTTTTATTTGAAATATGTTTATTATTAATGGAAAAATGATTTGCTTTAAAATATTAAATTTTATAAAAACAGATGACTTATAAATCTAATGGCTATCTTTTCATTTCATTTGCAAAGCACATTAAGCAATTCAATAATTTGGCCTTTTGTGTACATTTTGTGTACATTTTTAACCTGAAAAATAATATAGTTTCAAGAAAGCAGTATCATTTAAAAAGCATACTGTAGGTTAATAGTTGACCTATTTTCCCCCAACTGAATTGAATTAATATACAATATCCTAAAACAATCAAGATAAGAATTTCCCCTGCAAGCAAAAATACAATACATTGTGAAGCCTTTAGATGGAGACATAGTTCAAATAAACACAAGAATTCAGTTCATAGTGCTTTGTGTAAGTATAAGAATAAATATTTAAGAATTCTGAGAAGGAAATACAAGAAATTCATTTAAGATGCTTATACTGATCATAGAATTTATAATATATTTAGCCTTTCTTAATGGAAGGGTTTTTTTCTGCGTATTAGGCTGACACTTAAAAAAGTAAAAGGTTATGTACTCTTGGCCAGTAAAGTAAATTCACTGTCCTTGCACCTTACAGCAAAGCATATTATACTGCAAATAAGAATGCTGTTGTTGATGCAGGATACAGGCTGTATGTAATCAGTGGTATGCATCAGAAGTCATCTGATAGCCACATTAAAGCCACATTTCCTATTAAGAATCAGACTTAATTACAACATGGCACTTCCCAGAATGAGCCAAGGAAATGCATTCTGTAAGAAGAAATAATTGTATCTGAGTGTCTCTGTAAAAGTCGGGAAGTCTTTTAGCAGTAATAATGCTTTTCTTTTTATTCTGCCTTCTTTTGTACTGCAATATATTCAACCTCACTGGCAAGTCTATCACACTAATTATTATTACATCTAGTGGCTCAGTTATCTTGATGACAACTGTGGCTGAAATACTCCAAGGTCAAATTCTTAATAGTGTGAGTCAAACTAAGCAGCCATCATATATGCATTTGCTTTTGAGATATACTCGATGAGACAGTATATCCCAGACAGATTTATAAATCTTAACTATTTTTTTTTCAAAAGTGGGGCAAATTATATGTACACAGCATTCATTTTGCGGAAGTTCCCCCTCAGAAAGCTCATGAGAAGCACGTGTCCTGTTCTGAAAATGACAGCATAGGCTCACCTACAATAATCTTATTAACACAACAGTCTTCAGCTCGACCTCCAGGACTTTTAAGAGATGTGAGGTAATCTGAGCGATTAAATGCATCTTCTCAATCCCTGGGATACTTACACGTGTAATAAATCCACTGGCACACAAATGCATGCTCTGCTTGATTTCCGCACACTCAGAATGGAATAAATGGCCTCCAGACCATGTTGAAGAATGCTACTCTCCCCAGATCTTCCACAACTCTAGGGTGGAAATAGGCATTTACTTTGCAATGTATCCAAATAGCGTGTGTGCACATTTGGATGTTCTATGAATATGAAATTAAATATGAAACTTCTTTCTTTTGTGACAGTTTTCTTTTTAGTTTTTTAACATCACAGTTGCACATAAGGACAGTCATGATTTCTTTAATTTAATATGCTGCTTTTTTATAGATGGTTTGAGTAAAGCTTTTCAATTGTGCAACTGTTCATTCTGGACATAGCAAAGCATCTACTAACTCAAAGATTATTTCTTGGGAGAAAAGTAAACATACAAAAGAAACTGGTTAGTGTCAGCTTTGGCTTTTGAGGGTTTGGGGCTTTGCGGCACTCAAGATGAGGGTAACATAACCAAGAGTCTTTGGGCTCCTTTTTGTTTAAAGAGGTATAAATTGGTGGAAGGCTTTATCCCTGGAAAAATCATAATATGGCATGTTTTAATACTAGTTCATGGAACTTTTTAACCCCCTTTGGAACTTTAGTCTTAAAACTTGCAAGCTAAAATATTAAAAAGCAATAAGTAGTATCCACTGTCCCATAATGATTTTAATTTGAAATTGACCAAATTCACTTTTCCTCATCCTTTCACTGTCTTGGTCTTTCTTGTCTGCATCCTTTTGGCCCCTCAATTATACATCTTTGTCTGGTGGAATAATTCTAAACATGTCATATTTTTATTCAGATTACCAACATTATTAACATTTTCAGCCAGATAAAATTTTATTTCCTTGTAAATTATAGAGTGTTTAGCTATACTGAATTATAATTAAGTCATAATGCTCAAAAGAGCTGCCATACAACTATATAAACTACATAGATTCTACAGATGCAATTTTGTTCCATTTTGAAAATAGATTATTTTCAATGTACAGCCACATGTTATATTTTATACGGTAATGACAAATGTCCAGCAAATATGGACTAGGAAAGGAGAAATTTGCTTTTTAAAATAATGTTATCTGCTTATTCTTTGGGGCTGTAATGTAGCTGGCATGCTGCATTTGGGGCTGCCTACGTGTGTTTTTTAAAATGTCATCTTTATTAGTATTATATTCAAGGAATAGTACCAAGAATCAGTTCTTTCAAGACCTTCCTCCAGTGTGTGGCATATAAGTCTGTGACGAGCGACATTACAGAAGGTCATGTCACTTTTAACTGCTTGCATTACATCTTTCTGATTTCCCTGGTGCCCTTCCTTTGTTTGATTAATACTACTTGTTTTCAAGCAAGGTATCAGAAAGCATAATTTGGAAAGAGAATCCTAGAGCCCATCTAAATTATTCCCGCTTAAGAACAAAAGGGGGGGAAAAACCAACAACTGTAGAAATGTATGTTTTCTAACATACTCATTTTTTTTCTTCACTCTTCATTATTTTCCTTAAGGAAATACTACATATGTATTGTTAGTGAATTATTGCTGACAAATATTTGGGCAACTGGACTTTGTATACTTGAAAACAAAGCCAAGTAGTCATTTTCTTTTTTCATTTGGAGAGAAAAGCTGGGATTTGACACTAGGATTCTTATTTTATTTGTTTTCCTTAGTTAAGTATTCAACTCTAGCACTCTCTTTCTAAATAATAGGTGTTATTTGAGTTCTCTGGAACATGTTGCAATTTTGTGCAGTCATTAAACGTACTTCGGTGATATATACAGTTTGTTTTTAAAAGCTCAGTTTGCAGTTTCTATATTCATTGCATTTGGCCAGGGCTCGTGTCTTAAAGCTTCTGAGGCACTCTTGCCTTCAAAGGCATCTATTTCATTGGACCATTAAAGCCTGAAAATTAGTTGTGAAAGCATTATCATTTTAATTGGAATCTTTATCCGTGCCTCTACCTGTGCCCTTCTATGTGTTTCTTAATGTTAGTGAGGCATGAACCGGAATTTTGTATATGATTAAGAACACTGAATATTTTGCCCAGAAAAAAAAATTAATTTCAGAAAATAATGTTTAAAATATTATTAAATTAATGTTATTTTTATCAATAGCAAACATTTTTGAGTACTTCAATATAGGAACTTTGCTAAGCGCTTTAAATATACCATCTCATTGGATCCTTGATCAACACGTGGAATAGGTGCTATTATTATCTCCATTTTCCAAGCCACCCTAAACTTCACCTTAGCAAAATATAAGTGTGGGATACATTCTGAAGCAGCTTGGAGGCATCAGCAGGAAAGCCACCTCTACTATAAATCCTCACTTGTAGATATTTATGGTGTAACATTAAAAGGGCGCTGGAGGAGGGGAAAGCCCTCACTAGAGCACTAAACACAACACAGGGGCCTCTTGCTAACACAACACTCTTCTGCCAAATGTAAAGCAAATGGCTGCATCGGGTTGTTCTGGCTGCACATTTGTGGAGCAATTGTGCATAGCCAATTACACACTTGTGAAGGGTAAGAACAGTTTTGGTTTCACAAATGAAGAACTGGAATCTGCAGACCTCTTTGAGTCATTCTCGAACATAAGATTTGCAATTGATTTGTAAAATGTATAAATTAAACTTTTGTGTGTGTTTTTTTTTTCTGGTTCAGTAATATTTTGAATTTTTGAAAATCAACTAAAAGATATTGGGTGATTGCCCAGTTGGTGTTGCTCAGTGGCTGAATCAAAACATGAACCAGAGGGTCATGGTTCAATTCCCGGTCAGGGCACATGCCCAAGTTGTAGGCTCAATCCCCCAGTAGGTGACGTGCAGGAGCCAGCAGATCAGTGATTCTCTGTCATTTGTTTCTGTCCCTCTCTCCTTCTTCCTTCCTCTCTCTGAAATGAATAAAAACATATTTTTTAAAAAGATAGTGGAGATCTTCAAATCTTAAAATGAAGGTTAAATATTCATGGTTTGTATTTTCAGGCAACTACTTCAAAGTATTTTGAATATTTGCTTTTATTAATCTGCATCTTTGATTAGGCATAAGTCTTTCCAGGCCAGTTAGTTCTTCTGTGAGATAAATGATAGGCACTTTACTAAATTGTGTTCAAGGATATGAAGAATATATGATGTATTCATCAATTCACTCTATCAAATTTCTCAAACACCCACTATGTATCTTACCATCTACTAGGCACAATTTAACACCACGATTCTGTCTTCCTAGCACCTGCAGAATAATATAGTAAGTACTAAAAGGGGGAAGCATATAATCCATTCTTAATAACTTTTGAAAGTATTGTTGGAGTTTGTGCAGGAGTAAAAGTATAGTATTTATTTTATTTTTCTTAACATTTTTGATAAATGACTTTGCATGGGTAATTTTTTTTAGAGTCCATATATAAGTTGAATCACATGGTATTTGTCTTTCTCTGTCTGGTTTATTTCACTTAGCATAATATTCTCTAGGTCCATTTGTGTTGATGCAAATGGCAAGATTTCATTCTAGTATATGGCTGAGGAATAAACTTTTTTCTCTCTTTGTCTATCAATGGCCACTTAGCTTGACATCAAAAAAAGAAATAAAATAGGTAAATGACCAATCTTAAAGATTACTTATTCTAAACCTAAAATTTAAAACATAATTTTATTAGAGATAAAAATAATAATAATAATTTTTTTTTAATCTTGTGAGAGGTGAATTTTTTTCTTTTCTTTTTTTTTTTTTTCTTTTAGAACTGGGTAGGGGTTGAGAGGTTGCTCTCTATTGTTCCGCAGTCTGGTTTAAGTTCTAGTTTAACTATTGGGTGAATTCTTTAGATGCAACACATACCAGTATACTGAAATATTGTGATTGCTTTTCCTAAATTTCCATCACAAATAGCCCAATTTAGAATAGCAACTAATTATTGTTGTCTGTATACTTAGGATATGAATACTTAAAATTTTTAGTAAATTAAAAGTCAACATGAAAATTATCTGATAGTCCTAATTTAAAATCTACTGGGTTGTAAGCCTCTTTAGAGCTGTCATGAGTATAGATGAATTATCTAGGTGTTCCTCGTTTTGTATTCCCACAGTACCTAGCACTGTGTTCCTTGGACAAGGGGATTTATAAGAGTGCTTATGGAGTGGCAGAATATAGTTCTAGAAAGAAGGTCAAGAATTCTTATTTCTTGCTGAGGCTGAATTGCTTTGTATGTCCCAAAATAAGTGTAAACTCTCACCAGATATTGTGTTACTATGGCTTCTTCAGAATGCTGAATGTCCCAATGAAAGACCACAGAATTCTACCATGTGATAAAATATTTAAAATATGACATTAAATTAGGAACAATCTCACAAGCTGTCAGATGCTTTGAGTCATATCAGTTCTGAAGGCTGGTGTTTGGGCAATTCTTTTAAAGCAGTTAATGCATTTAGAATATCTGAGAAAAATTACTAGAATAATTGAGATTCCTGACATATTATCTTAGTTTATGTAACTCATTGCATAATACAGTCTTAGTTATTGAAGTTTCCATTCAATAATTAAGCATATTCCTGTTTGTATCAAAAAGCCACGTGAAAGAAGGACTGGTAGTCTCTATCTTCTAAAGTTAATGAGCTTTGGGAGAAAGGTTAAAATATTTGTTAATCACTATTCTGTTGAGTTTATTCAGAGATAGAAGTACATGCTAGATAAAAAATAAAAATGTCACAAGAATGAGAAATGACATAAATAGAATCATAAAAATATTACCATTTACTTGAATAACACCGCCCCCCCTTCCCAATTTTTTTAATTGCTGGTTTCTGTGAAATATTTGTGTATGTGTGTGTGTGTGTGTGTGTGTGTGTAAAACTGTAATACAACACCTGAAACAGATTGAAATTCCATTAATAATGGCTGTACGCCCTGGCCAGTGACTCAGTGGATAGAGCGTCAGCCTGTGGACTAAAGGGCACATGCCCTGGTTGTGGACTCTATCCCCAGTAGGGGGCATGCAGGAGGCAGCCGGTCAATGATTCTCTTTCAATGTGGATATTTCTCTCTCTCCCTCTTCCTTCCTCTCTGAAATTAATAAAAATATATTTTCAAAAAATAATGGCTGTAGTCATTCATTGAATGACTGCACAATACTGATTAAGGCAAGCAGAAATTATGTGCAAATCCAAAATGATTGTTCCATTCTGCTGAGGTAGGAAAACCAGGTACCATTTAAAAAGACATGCAGGTATACCCACCTATATTATATACATATTACACACATTTGATTATTGAATATATTTCTAATTTTCTTTCAATAATAATGTTCAGTCTTGTAAAATCACAGAGAATTAAAATTAGCATACAAGGTAAATCATAAAATCAAAAATTAATATAGACTTAGTTAGAACTTGACATTTATACATAAGAATTAAAATTTGAGTCATGCAAAATGTTAGTTTTATGCCATTGATCACCAGCATGAATCAATGAACATAGTTCTTTATCTTAGAGTTTGCTGAAAAGTAAATTAAAAATAGCAGATCTGCTTTCTGCTTAGTTATCTAGCTCCAAATTTAAAGTGCCTAATTAATACAGACAGAATAGGTAAAAAGAAAATTTTCTGATTTAAAGCATCTCTCCAATTATGTTCATTTACCTTATGCATTATTTTGGATTGTTTCAGTTGTCACAGAATATTTCACACAATGGGGTTCCTCGGCCTGGGATTCAGTGCCCTGGTTTTAATCAATTAAAGGCATGACATTTCCCTCGTCCTTATCTCTAGATCAAATATTCCCTCTCCGAGCTTCTGTTTCAAATGTTAATAAAGTTTTCATTTCCAAAAGGTTCAAAATGACAGAACAAAACTCTCTCTTTTAAGGGCATGAAAACGACTTCTGTTTCTGTCTGCAGGTAGTGGAGGACATGCTAGAGGACGAGGAAGAAGAAGATGACAAAGATGACAAGGTAATTATCTTTCCCGGCACTTGGGTACCTGGGGATGGGGAAATGTAGACCTGACACTGTTTTCACAGACAGTTAAAAAAGGAGTTGAAGTGTTCAAGTCCAGAAAATTGGACAGTGCTGTTTATCATCCTAACAATGCCACCGCATGTTGCAAAGAGGGAGAGAGGGCTATAAATCCTCTTCGCTTTTGTCCAGAGCTGGGTCAAATATTTTTCTGCTAGGAACAACAACAAAAAAAAATAATAATAATTCAGCTTGTCTGGAACTTGATAGCTCGCGTGAAGATAACGGCAGTGACAACTGTTTTTGAAGGGCAAAAATGTGTCCTATCTTGAGTATTACAAATCAGGCTACACTTTGGGGAAAGAGAGGAGAGAAAAAAATAGCAGGCTGCATGAGCTGAACATGGATAGTGTCATCTGTAATTTTCGAAAAATTGCTCATCAGAGGAACACGTGTGAGCGGAGGGCATTTAAATAATCCCAGTGCTACTGCCCTCTGCTTAGACTTGACTTGGAATGGCCCAGTGCTTCCTTGGTCAGGGAAGTGTGGTCAGAGAGGCTCATTTTTCAATTGCTGGTTGGCTTGTGGATGGTGACCACAGTAAATAACAGCTAGTTTCTGGGACTGCTTGGATTGGTGGTCCCCTGGGGAGAGAGGACAACTGGAGGGAGGAATTAGAATGACCTTGCGCCACTGCAGCAGCGGCTGGGGTTGGAAGGACTGCTTTCTGTGGCAAGGAAGAGAGTGATGCTGGTTTACAGTGCCTGGGCAGGTCAAGATCTAAAATGGAAAAAGTCCTAGGGTGAGATTGGGAGGAGGGAAAGAAGCTATCATTCATTATTTCTGTGCTGTGTGGCATCTAAAACCAGATTTTTGACCTTCACCAGAATCTATCTGAATTCTGTTATAGTAAAGCAGTGAAATTTTTTTTGAAGAAATGAGAAAAACAGTGTATCTTCATTTATACCCTTGACCTTTGGTTCCAGTAGAGATGTACAGTTATATTTTAGTTTAAGCTTGTGTGTGCTGGAAGTTAGCATTGAAAATGGCAAAAAAAAAAAAAAATTCACAGTGATTAGTTAACTCCCAAATGATTTTTTCCCTAATATTAATGCTTACAGGAAAATGGAAACACACACACACACACACACACTCACACTTTCTCCCTTCTAATGTAATTTCAAACATTTTAAAAATTGATAGAGCTTTTATGTAAAATTTTTCTTATGTACATCATTTAGTCATTAGTGACATCATCAAATATAAACTAACAAAAAGATTTCTGCAAAAACACCTATGTGCTTGTTTTTAGTGTTAAATAACATGAGCCTACACTTATGGCAATAAGTGATATGATTTATTGTTAAGGTCAGTGGTAGAGCTGTAGAGAGCCTGTATTTTAACGCAACATGCCAGCTCTGAATCATCATTTCTCTGCTGATAAACACTGAGCTGCCATCCATTTATGGCCATTTTCCCTCGCTTGTTGCTGCTTTATTATTAAAGCTACCATAAAGATCCATCCCGACAGCGGGCGTTTCCCCAGAAATGTTAATAAATGGAAACCCTTAGTGAAGTCTAGTAATTCAGTGTCCTGCTTGAAGTCAGCCTGAATTTTATAGCCAGTTTGTTGGTATTCTATACCACTAATCCCATCTTTATGGTCATTTTTTTTTAATAGAGAGGATGTTAGCTGTGGGAAACCAATAGCACACCTGGTTAACCAGCTTACCAAACATAGATGCCTAGAATACACCATGGTGAACATAACAGCAGATCTCCGAAGTGGCATCATTATGATCCAGTGTTTGGTGGTCTAAAATTGATAGCGCCTTGATAATGCATTTTTAGATCTAGTTTCCAAAGTTGATTGAAAGGAGTGCTTAAATTACTATGTGAATTCAACTGTATTCTTCTGTACAGAATGCCAACAAACAGTGCGTTTTCCATCTGAAAGGACTGTGAGTTAATTTTCATAAATCCAGTTCTTTATTTGAATGATATAGAAGGTTTCTCTTTTTATTCATAATGCAATTATATTTAAAAATCATATCTGAACAAAAAGAAAATCTCATATAATAGCTTATATTTTAGGGGCTTGCATGATAGAGAAAAGAATCTTAGAATGGATATTTTGAAATACAAAATTTTTACTCTTAAGAAATGGAAATATGAGAAGGAACTTCAAGTTTCTGTTTACCAGCATCCATCTTTTGACTGGCTCTAGTAGCGGTAAATTTTGAAAGTCTTGGCTCTCAGTGTGTCTGAGTGGGAGAAGGGTAATTTCCTACTTTAAAAAATGCATTGGTTCCTCTACTTAAAGTTTGTGTATAGAGTCATGCGTAATGGAATTTCATGAGAAAACAAATGTATTTTTTGCCATACGAGCAGGTGCTGACCTCTCGCTCTCATTATTTCTCTGTTTTCTCATATGGTATAATAGTAGGGTCAGGTCAGTGGGTCCTCTTATAGGATAAAAGTAAAAAAGATTAATAAATGTGCCAAAGCCTCACTTTAATTGAACCTGAAGCATATGTTGCAAGTATGTAAAATATGTCCCAGATGTTTCACCAAGGCCAGTGTCTTGGCTTTCCCTGATTACCACAAGGCAACTATTAGTCCTATAACCTTTGGACTTGGGGGTAAATGGGGTATTACGTGGCACAGAATGAGAGCACCTGTTTTCCATTCAGCAAAGACCCCTGGCAGGCTTTGCCTAAGCCTATCCATATGTTTTCACTTAGCAGATTGTTGGGCGATTATGAAAAGTGTCTTTCTTTAGAGCCAACATTGATATTAGTCACTCACAATGAAAGGGCAAGTCATTGGCTACTTGACAAGGTCCGTGTGGGCATAAACTGAAGTCATTTATTTCATTTGAGCTTGGAGTGTTTTCTCTCAACATAATTATATAGATGGTATAAGAAGTTGAAGCAGACAAAGCTATAATTACTTAACATAGTGGTTTTATAATAGCCTTTCTCTAGTGCTGACTTTAGCACCTGGGAAGACTTTGGTTAAACTTGGTAAAAGCTAAGTCATGATTTACCTGATTCCCCAGACCTTGAAGTTTTGTACATGATGGCCTTTTGAGTATTTGTATGTGTGTGTGAGTTCTTCCTTTTTACTAAAACAGCTCACCATTATTAAACTGAGGGTTTGTGATCCTCAGACTTATTCCAGAATCCGTGGTTGACATTTATGTAAATCTAAATTTCAATGACTTTTTTTTTAAATCCAATTCTATAATTTTCACAAAGGTAGGGAATATGAGTTTTAACTGGTGGGTCTTAATTAGGAATTATTGACTTGCTGATATTTTCACTTACCTGCATTATGTTAAGTTTTGCTGGAAATGCAATGTTTCCTGGATTAAATCTCAGAAAGATATCATATTGTGTTCTCCATTCCTTTTGCTGTAGAATATTTTTTTTCTGCCATCAACCACAAAGTCCCAGTTTGTTCTGATTTTTGACCTAACACCAAATCCTGCCTTTGTGGTTAACAGACTATCTCAGTATGTAAGGCTTAGTAAATTACCTAGGAGGAGCTATCAACAAGACATTTAATAGTGACTTTCACTCTGCTGTATATAATACAGTGGTCAATCTGCATAATCTAGACATCTAATTAATGAAGATCAACTTTCGTTTTTGTAGCCTAAAAAGTTTAGGCGTGTTCCCCATGGTGTGTCTTATCCTTATAATAGGATCCAGCTGCAGTGTCAGGAAGCAGAAGGTAGAAGGCAGGTTTTCTTAGGAAAAGCATGGATTCAGATGTGCGGCATTCTACTGTTATTTATTGGTAAAAGATATTAAAATGTCCAAGTACTTATGCTCACATTACTTCTTCTTTATCTTCAACCGTTATGTCAGAGTTGTTGTGTATCAAGAAAGCAGGATGCCATGAATGAAATACATTTGAGTTACTTCAAAATGCACAGATTG